>NC_037668.1:29567505-29577983 GCF_003255815.1 Theropithecus gelada
AAAAAAAAAAAAAAAAAAAAAATCAAATACAAAAACTAGCTAAATTAGCTGAGTATGGAGGCTCACACCTATAATTCCAGTACTTTGGGAGGCCGAGGTGGGAGGATCACTTGGGCCCAGAAGTTCAAGACCAGCCTGGGCAACAGAACGAGACCCCATCTCTACAAAAAATTTTTTTAAAAATTAGCTGGGCATGGTAGCTAACTTATATGGCTTTCTATGTAGTTGCACTAGCTTCCACAGAGTTCCAACTAAACAAAACTTGCAGCATACACATCTGGGAAGGGCTATAACAATATAGCCACAACACAGTCAGCCACTTTGTTGGGAGACAATTCTCCATGACAATTTTAAGTCTCACCATCTAGGCTTTCTAAGCAAACTTGGTTAAAGGATGATGGACTTACACACACATCTGGAAAGCTGGCGCCAGTGCACTGTTCAGGAGAGATCGGGACTCCCCGAGTGTTTATGGTCCAGAGGAGGGATGCTACGGGCCTTCCCTGGCCTGCCTTCCACAAGAATCCTGTTAGGTCAGTTCAGCCGGAACCCCCTTCACCCTGATGTTTCCTCTTAGTAATTTTCCGTCCATGGCCCCCACCCCTGCTCCTAGGTCTCCTCCACTACACAATTCCATTGCAGCAGGCCCTACACCTATCATGATCATCCTGAACAGCCTGCCCTTTGTTTTGCTTTTCTGAGACAAGGTCTTGCTCTGTCACCTAGGCTGGAGTTCAGTGGTGCAATCATGGTGCAGACTGCAGCCTCGAACCCCTGGACTCAAGTGATCCTCCTGCCTCAACCTCCCACGGAGCTAGGACTACAGGCTCACACCACCACACTTGGCTAATTTTTAAAATTTTCTGTAGACATGAGGTTTCGCTATGTTGCCCAGGCTGGTCTCAAGCTCCTGGCCTCAAGCTATCATCCTGCCTTCCCTTCCAAAGCACTAAGTGCCTTGACATCTTTAATAAGGTTCAGAATAAGTTTTCCTTTAAAAATATAAACATATAAATGAATAGATGGAGAGAAGAAAAAGCTCTAAAATACAAGAGTTCTCTAGTGAGTAGAGGATGACGACAGCTTTCAAACATCACCATTTGGCAACCAGCACAGTAAGCCATTTCAGACAGGAATCATCAATGGATGCTAACACTAGTTTGTGGAAGTATGAGAAACAGGAAATGTACATAATCTCAAAGTACCTGCCACAAGATACATTTCATTTTTTATTTTTTTGAGATGGATTCTTGCTCTATTTCCCAGACTGGAATGCAGTGGCAAGACTCTGGCTCACTGCAACCTCGACCTCCCGGGTTCAAGCGAACCTCATACTTCAGTCTCCTGAGTAGCTAGAACTACAGGCATACACCACCATACCTGGCTAATTTTTACATTTTTTTGTAGACAGGGGTCTCACTGTGTTGCCCAGGCTGGTCTTTAACTCCTGGGCTTAAGCCGTCCTCCCACCTCTGCCTCCCAAAGTGCTGGGATTATAGGCATGCGCCACAGCACCAGTCTCAAGATACTTATTAATTACAAAGGGAAAACAATGATGCACTGAAAAGGATACACTGTACTGACTTCTGTGCAGTCCTTCCTGAAATGAAAGCTGTGAGTCCAATCCTCAGGACACACCCACGAACCCAAACTGAGAGGCACTCTATAAAGAAACTGTCAAAAATAAAAGTAAACGGCCAGGTGCAGTGGTTCACACCTGTAATCCCAGCACTTTGGGAGGCTGAGGCAGGTGGATGACCTGAGGTCAGGAGTTCGAGACCAGCCTGGTCAACATGATGAAACCCCGTCTCTACTAAAAATACAAAAATCAGCCGGCTGTGGTGGCAAGCACCTGTAATCCCAGCTACTGGGGAGGCTGAGGCAGAAGAATTGCTTGAACCCGGGAGGCTGAGGTTGTAGTGAGTCAAGATCGCACCACTGCACTCCAGCCTGGGCAACAGAGCAAGACTCCGTCTCAAAAAAAAAGAAAAGAAAAGAAACAACAACCAAATGTGGTATGTGATCTTGGTTTCAAAAACAAATGCTGTAAAAGATAACTTAAGGAAATTTGAGATGTGAATATATAGTATTAGATATTAGAGATTGTTATTTTGATGGTGTGATAAAGCTATACGCTCATAGCATAAATATCATCATTTTGAGAAGTATGTGCTACAATGTTTAGTTGCATGACCATGATATCCAAAACTTAATTTCAAATGGGTCAACAAAAATACAAACCTAAATAAACCGGGTCCAGATATCAACAACTGTTGAATCTAGGTGGCAGATAATTACGATTCTACTCTTAGATTGTCTTTCAAAATGTTCATAATATGAGGAAAAAGTCAGAATTTCAAAATGTATAGATTGGTAGTCCTTCTCTCTAACAAAACTGGTTAAAATGGTCAGGTACAATGGTACACGCCTGTAATCCTAGCATTTTGGGAAGCCAATGCGGGTGGATCACTTGAGGCCAGGAGTTCAAGACCAGTCTGGCCAACATGGTGAAACTCCGTCTCTATTAAAAATACAAAAAAAAATTAGCTGGGCGAGGTGGTACGTACCTGTAATCCCAGCTACTCAGGAGGCTGAAGCAGGAGTGTAGCTTGAACCCGGGAGGCGGGGGCTGCAGTGAGCCGAGATCACAGCACTGCACTCCAGGCTAGGCAACAGAGCAAGACTCTGTCTCAAAAAAATAAATAAAATAAAATAAAAAAACTTCTATATCTGATATATAGGTATAATCACTCTAAAGAAAAACCTTCACATTTGCCTCAAAAGCTTTGAAAACGTGTTTTCCCTTCAACAGATCAGAGAAATTCTAAGCAGGGAATTAAAAGAGAAAAAGGCAACTCTTTAGGACTAACGTATGTTGTTGAGTAAAAATAGGTGGCCAGCCCTCCTACCAGACACCGGAGGCCGGAGAGGAGCTGCCATAGATGGCTCTGCCTGCTCCAGAAGGCACTGTTCACGTGGAAGAGCCATCGGTAAATTCATTACTATAATTTGTGGAGCTCCTTGCTAAATTCCACTCTCCAGCAAAAGGATAAACCACATTTTGGTAGTAAAACCAACTGGTTCCTGCAATCAGGCAAATGGTTTCCAGCAGAATTTACAAGGTTCATCCTAGCACAACGCCTGAGGCTTCGGGTGACAATCTTGTGCTGAGGGCAGGACCTCTGTCAACCAGCTCAGATACAAGCAGGCCCAGGACAGCATCTGACTAAGTGAAAACTGTCATTCATGGGGAAAGAACTAGAAACATCCAACTGAAGGATGAGGGCTCAGCAGGTTCATCTTGATCAAAAACCGCTTCTCTCAGCATTACATAAAAACCAAAGGCTGACCTGAGATTTAGAGAAAATCGATTGATCTCTATTTCTTTCCCCGCTTCCACACAAAAAATAAGTTTCTCTGATCTTCAAACTCAAACAACAGTGTCTTAACTTCTTAACATAAAATGGGATTCTAAATTCCCAGAGAATTACCAATCCAATGTACTATAATACCACAGTGTTTAAGCATCAGACACAGTTATTTTATTTCTACAGTTTGTTTATTTCAATAGTTTGTTTACTTTATTTCTACAGTTCCACCCAATAAACAAAAGACACATTATTTATTAAAGTTCCTTGTCACCTTAAGGGCTCTGTCCATACTAAAATGAGGAAGACACAACTTTCCAACCTTCACGTACAGAAATAGAACTCGCTAGTAATTCAAGAAATTAAAAAATTAAAATAATATATCCTTTTCCATGTAGCAATTATTAAATTTAAAACAAAAGCAATGCTCTTTGCTAGCAAAGATGAAGTCAAATCTGGAACTCCACAGGAGTCAGTGCTATGAGTCACATGGCGGTGTAACAGCTTTGGAAAGCAGTCTGACCATATGCGCCTCAGCCATAAAAAAACGTATGCTCGTCTCAAAACCACCCGAAGAATATAAGCTTTAGTGTTGTGACTTTAAAGGCCGACAAAAACATGAAAAATGGACAGAACTTAACAGGCTGGCATCTTAATACTTTTAAGTATTCTGGAGGAACAGGGCAAGTTTTTCAGAAAGGAAGCTGATGTTAACAGACTGGCAGAATCCCACCAGGTGGTGGTGGTTTCCTTTGCTCAGATCAGAGGAAGGAGCGCGAAGGGAAGTCAGCGGCCAAGCAGTCCAGGGAGACTAAGAAAGGAGGTACAGTAGAGGGGCTGGCGGAGGCCCCAGAAAGGAACCCCTACTCATCAGAGACAATTTCATTATTGCCTTAGTGTCTTTAGCCCCTATGAATGGTTCAGGTTTTAATATTTTAGTGTTTAGCTTCAAAATAATCTACGTATTTGGCATTTAGAGGTGTTGGCAGTATTTAAGAAAATGGCCAATTAATCTTAGATTCTGACCTTGATTGCAATTTATGTGTAATTAAGTTACTAATTATAGACATTTCTTTTTTAGTTAAAAAGTACCAGAGAGAAATTTACTAAGATGGTGAATACTCCCTCATGTATTCGAGTTTACAGATTGCAAACTTCTTAGCACTCTGGGAATACAGCAGTGACAAGAACCAGGTAGTGTCCCCAGGTCTGAGAGCAAAGTCTGAGAACTTGAGATGCACTATGTAAATACTTTTTTTTGTTTTGTTTTTTTGTTTTGAGGCAGAGTCTCATTCTGTCACCCAGACTGGAGTACAGTAGCATGATCTCAGCTCACTGCAACCTCCGCCTCCTGGGTTCAAGTGATTCTCCTGCCTCAGCCTCCTGAGTAGCTGGGGTTACTGGCACTCACCACTACGCCTGGCTAATTTTTGTGGGTGTTTTTTTGTTTGTTTGTTTGAGACAGTCTCACTCTGTTCCCCATGCTGGAGTGCAACGGCGTGATCTTGGCTCACTGCAACCTCCGCCTCCTGGGTTCAAGCAATTCTCCTGCCTCAGCTTCCCGAGTAGCTGGGATTACAGGCGCCTGCCACCACGCCCAGCTAATTTTTGTATTTTTAGTAGAGATGGGGTTTCACCATGCTGGCCAGGCTGGTCTTGAACTCCTGACCTCGTGACCCACCTGCCTCGGCCTCCCAAAGTGCTGGGATTACAGGTGTGAGCCACCACGCCCGGCCTAATTTTTGTGTTTTTAGTAGAGCTGGGGTTTCATCATATTGGCCAGGCTGGTCTCAAACTCCTGACCTAAAGTGATCCGCCTGCCTCAGACTCCCAAAGTGCTAGGATGACAGGCGTGAGCCACTGCTCCTGGCCAATAATCTTTTTTTTTTTTTTTTTTTTTTTAAGACGGAGTCTCGCTCTGTAGCCCAGGCTGGAGTGCAGTGGCCGGATCTCAGCTCACTGCAAGCTCCGCCTCCCGGGTTCCCGCCATTCTCCAGCCTCAGCCTCCCGAGTAGCTGGGACTACAGGCGCCCGCCACCTCGCCCGACTATTTTTTGTATTTCTTAGTAGAGACGGGGTTTCACCGTGTTAGCCAGGATGGTCTCGATCTCCTGACCTTGTGATCCGCCCATCTCGGCCTCCCAAAGTGCTGGGATTACAGGCTTGAGCCACCGCGCCCGGCCCCTGGCCAATAATCTTAAATCATCATATTTACTTAAGAAGGTTTTATTTAGGCCGGGCGCAGTGGCTCACGCCTGTAATCCCAGCACTTTGGGAGGCCAAGGTGGGCAGATCACGAGGTCAGGAGATCGAGACCATCTTGGCTGACACGGTGAAACCCCGTCTCTACTAAAAATACAAAAAGTTAGCCAGACGTGGTGGCGGGCACCTGTAGTCCCAGCTACTTGGGAGGCTGAGGCAGGAGAATGGCGAGAACCCAGGAGGCGGAGGTTGCAGTGAGCCGAGATTGTGCCACTGCACTCCAGCCTGGGAGACAGCAAGACTCCATCTTAAAAAAAAAAAACAAAAAACAAAAAAGAAGGTTTTACTTGTATGGTCAGATACATACAGTGCTTATAATGTATAAGGGTATTTAAGTTGTAAATGGAAGTATCATTAAAAATTTTATATTTGGGCTGGGCGTGGTGGCTCATGCCTGTAATCCCAGCACTTTGGGAGGCCAAGGCAGGTGGATCACTTGAGGTCAGGAGTTCGAGACCAGCCTGGCCAACATGGTGAAACTCCGTCTCTACTAAAAATACAAAAACTGGCTGGGCACAGTGGCTCACGCCTGTAATCCCAGCACTTTGGGAAGCTGAGGGGGGCGGATCACAAGGTCAGGAGTTAGAGACCAACCTGGCCAACGTGGTGAAACCCTGTCTCTACTAAAAAAAAAAAAAATACAAAAATCAGCAGGGGATGGTGGTTTGGGTCTGTAATCCCAGCTACTTAGGAGGCTGAGGCAAGAGAATTGCTTCAACCCTGGAGGAGGAGGCTGCAGTGAGCTGAGATTGCGTCACTGCACTCCAGCCTAGGCAACAGAGCAAGACTCCGTCTCAATTAAAAAAAAAAAAAAAAGATACATTTGGTCTGATCAATTTAAGTTGTTCAAAGACTGTCTTAAAGGTGAAAGTTAAAACTTACTAAATTTGGCTGGACACGGTGGCTCACACATGTAATCCAGCATTTTGGGAGGCTGAGGCAGGCAGATCACTTGGGGCCAGGAGTTTGAGACCAGCCTGGCCACCACGGTGAGACCCCATTGCTATTAAAATACAAAAATTAGCCAGGTGTGGTATTGTGCCTGTCATCCCAGCTACTTGGGGGGATGAGGAGGGAGGAAGGCTTGAGCCAGGGAGGCGGAAGTTGCGGTGAGCTGAGATCAGGCCACTGCACACCAGTGTGGGTGACAGAGAAAGGCTCTGCCTCAAAAAAGCTTTTCTAAACTTTATAAAGAGAATAAAATTAGCAACTTCCATATAAAATAGAGGAAAACCAAGCCTGTAACTCTCTACATTAATAAATGTTGATTTTAAAATAACCTTAAATAATCTTTTCTGTGTCAAAGCCTCATTTTAAAGGGCATTAAAAACTTTTAGCAAGAAAATCTACATGCTAAAGATTTTTCAAATTCACAATAACAAAAAATGGAAACAAAACTACCCATCCATCGACAGGGAACAGGGAAGTCAACTGCACTCATCCATCATGCGATCACAAGACACGAGGCAGAGTGGGAAAGAGTTTGAGGTCACCGTCCAGTGAGAAGGCAGAGCACGCAACTCTACACATGCTTCACAGAGCCCTTCACTCATTTCACAAATATTTACTGAATGTCTTCTTTATGCCTGGCTGTTCTAACTGCTGAGGATAGAGCAGCAAACAAAGCAATGTCTCTGCTATCAAGAAACAATTTATTTTATTCTGAGACAGGGTCTCACTCTGTCACCCATGCAGGAATGGAGTGGCACATTCATGGCTCACTGTGGCCACAACCTCCCAGGCTCAAGTGATCCTCCCACCTCAGCCTCCTTAGTAGCTAGGACTACAGGCATGTGTCACCAAGCCCAGCTAATTTTTGTATTTTTTACAGAGACAGTGTCTCACTATGTTGCCCAGGCTGGCCTCAAACTCCTGGGCTCAAGCGATCCTCCTGCCTCGACTTCCCAAAGTGCTGGGATCACAGGCATGAGCCGCCATGCTTGACCAACTTTATAACAACTTTTTATATGTATTTATGGACTCACCTGGGGAAAAGAGCCATCATTATAATAACAGATCATCCCTTCTATGAGCATGGATCTTCTTCATTTACTGAGACCCGTACCTTCGTCCATGATTAAATCTGATGGTCTTCTTTCTGGAGGTCTTCTTAGATTAATTCCTAAACACTTTATGGGTTTTCTGGTTACTGTCTCAAGAGCAGTTACAGTTTCTGGTGGGTTGCCAGTAGAAGTATCACTGGTTTGTGTAGACTGACCTTGTATCTGGCAACTGTTCTGGATCCTCCTGTGGTTCTAACAGTTTACGGAGATTCCACTGGTTTTCTCAGTAAACGTTATCATCTATAAATCACGCAGATATGGTCGGGCACAGTGGCTCACACCTGTAATCCTAACACTTTGGGAGGCTGAGGCAGGTGGATCACTTGAGGTCCGGAATTTGAAACCAGCCTGGCCAACATAGTGAAACCCCATCTCTACTAAAAAATACAAAAAAATTAGCCGGGCGTGGAGGCGCATGCCTGCAATCACAGCTACTCGGGAAGCTGAGGCAGGAGAATGGCGTGAATCTGGAAGGTGGAGGTTGCAGTGAGCCAAGATCATGCCATTGCCTTCCAGTCTGGGTGACAGAACAAGACTCTGTCTCAAATAAATAAATAAATAATAAATAATGCAGATATAATCTCAATCAAACTTCCTCAAAAATAAATAAAATAAAATAAAATAAAATAAAACAAACCAAAACTGCTCTCAAATGTAAATGGAGAAATAAAGGTCTGTGAGTAGCTAGGTTACCCTTGAAAGAGCTAAGAGGCCGGATGCAGTGGCTCCCGACTGTAATCCTAGCACGGTGGGAGGATCGTTTGAGTTCAGGAGTTCAAGACCAACCTGGGCAACATAGTGAGACCTTATCTCTACTAAAAATCAAAAAATGTAGCTGGGCGTGGTGGCACGTGTCTATAGTCCCAGCTGCTTGAGAGGCTGAGGCAGGGGGATCACTTGAGTCCAGAAGGTCGAGACTGCAGTGAGCCGTGATCATACCACTGTACTCCAGCCTGGGTGACAAAGGGAGACCCTGCCTTACCTTTAAAAAAAAAAAAAGGCTGGGCGCGGTGGCTCACGCCTGTAATCCCAGCACTTTGAGTGGCTGAGTCGGGCGCATCACCTGAGGTCAGGAGTCTGAAACCAGCCTGGCCAACATGGTGAAACCCCGTGTCTACTAAAAATACAAAAATTAGCCAGGCATGGTGGCGCGCGCCTGTAATCCCAGCTACTCTGGAGGCTGAGGCAGGAGAATCACTTGAACCCAGGAAGTGGAGACTGCAGTGAGCCCAGATTGCACCATTGCACTCCAGCCTGGGCAACAGAACAAGACTCCGTCTCAAAAAGGAAAAAAAAAAGAGTTAACGAATACCAAATTTTAAAATATACTACAAGGCCACAGTAACAGCAAAAAAAAAAAGTGGGTAGCCACACAGGTACGGACCTACAGGCCAAGGGTGCAGGAGAATTAAGGCAGTGGACTTGCCAGGGCTTTTTAAATGCCAAAAATGCATAAAGTTTTAGAATTGTGATGTTTTTACAAAAATCTCTTTGAACACAACCACTTCCACAAACCAAAGGTGCTGGTAGAACAGTCAACAGGAGTGGGGCCAGTCTCGCTTCCTCCCGCCTAACCCCGCAGCAGGGCCGCGTGGAGGCCCGGCACAGCCACTCAAGGTGCCTGGAAGCTCGGCCTGCGAGTCCTGTTGACCAAGGCCATGCAGAGGCGAGACACACATTCGCTCAGTCAGCGTTTTGAGTGTCAGGAGAAGAATGGGGCTTCGTGAGGGGAGGAAAGGGGCAGTGAGGGCAGACAGAGCCGCATCTACTACACGCCAAGGCCAGTGTGTCCCCCAACTCTCTGGCATTTCTCCCATCGAGACACGAGGTCTTTGTCCCTTCCTCTGCAATCTAGGCTGACCTGAGTGACTCATCTGAGAACAAGAGAACGCAGTGGAAATGATGCTGTGCGACTCCAGGAGAGCTGGGTCAGAAAAGGCGAGGAGGTTTCCATCTTGTTCATGGTGACACTCCCTTCTGGAGCCCTGAGCACCCACGTGAGAAGTCCGACTACCAGGAAGCCCCATGCAGTGAGGAAGCCCCCTCATGATACAAAGGAGCCCCCAGCGCTGTGAGGAAGCCACTGTTATGAGAAAGTCCTGAATGCTGTGAGGAAGCCCCCAGTGCTATTCGGGAACCCCCAATACTGTGAGGGAGCCCCCCAGTGATATAAAGGAAACCCCTCAATGCTTGAGGAAGCCCTCCCCAATGATATAAAGGAAGCCCCAGTGCTATGAGGAACCCCCCAGTGCTGTGATGAGCCCCCAGGGCTGTGAGTGACGCCCCCAGGGCTGTGAGAAACCCGCCAGTGCTGTGAGGAACCCTCCCAGAGCTGTGAGAGACTCCCCAGTACTATGAGGGACCCCCCAGTGCTGTGAGGACCCCCCAGTGCTGAGGGACTCCCAGTGCTGTGAGGGACCACCCAGTGCTGTGAGGAACCCCCAGTGCTGTGAGGAACCCCCAGTGCTGTGAGGGACCCCCCAGTGCTGTGGGGGACCCCCAGTGTTGTGAGGGAACCCCCAGTGCTGTGAGGGAACCCCCAGTGCTGTGAGTGACCCCCCAGTGCTGTGAGTGACCCCCCAGTGCTGTGAGGAGCCCCCAGTGCTGTGAGGAACCCCCAGTGTTGTGAGGGAACCCCCAGTGCTATGAGGGAACCCCCAGTGCTGTGAGGGACTCCCTAGTGCTGTGAGTGACCCCCCAGTGCTGTGAGGAACCCCCAGTGCTGTGAGGAACCCCCAGTGCTGTGAGGGACTCCCCAGTGCTGTGAGGAACCCCCAGTGCTGTG
>NC_037668.1:29578459-29592569 GCF_003255815.1 Theropithecus gelada
CAAATCAAAACCACAATGAGATACCATCTCACACCAGTTAGAATGGCGATCATTCAAAAGTCAGGAAACAACAGGTGCTGGAGAGGATGTGGAGAAATAGGAACACTTTTACACTGTTGGTGGGATTGTAAACTAGTTCAACCATTATGGAAAACAGTATGGCGATTCCTCAAGGATCTAGAACTAGATGTACCATATGACCCAGCCATCCCATTACTGGGGATATACCCAAAGGATTATAAATCATGCTGCTATAAAGACACATGCACACGTATGTTTATTGCAGCACTATTCACAATAGCAAAGACTTGGAATCAACCCAAATGTCCATCAGTGACAGATTGGATTAAGAAAATGTGGCACATACACACCATGGAATACTATGCAGCCATAAAAAAGGATGAGTTTGCGTCCTTTGTAGGGACATGGATGCAGCTGGAAACCATTATTCTTAGCAAACTATCACAAGAACAGAAAACCAAACACCGCATGTTCTCACTCATAGGTGGGAACTGAACAATGAGATCACTTGGACTCAGGAAGGGGAACATCACACACCGGGGCCTATCATGGGGAGGGGGGAGGGGGGAGGGATTGCATTGGGAGTTATACCTGATGTAAATGACGAGTTGATGGGTGCAGTAGACCAACATGGCACAAGTATACATATGTAACAAACCTGCATGTTATGCACATGTACCCTACAACTTAAAGTATAATAATAATAAATAAATTAAAAAAATAATAATAAAATAAAATAAAAAATAGACAATTAAAAAAAAAAAAAGACTATGATATCAATGAGTAGAGATGGTTTTACTTCTTTTTCAATATAGATCCTGTTTTTTCTTTGTCTTGTCTAGTTGCTCTGGCAAGAGACTCCAATACAATGTTGAATTGAAGGAGTGAAAGCAGACATCCTTGCCTTGCTCTTGATTTTAGGAGGAAATATTCCATTCTGTCTTGCACCATTAGGTATGATGCGAGTTTTTCTTAGTCTTTTTCAGATTAGGGAAGTTCCCTTCTGTTTCTAATTTGTTCAGTATATTTACCGTGGAAAGATGCTAGGGGTTTTGTCCAATGCATTTTCTATATCTACTGAGATAATCATGTGGGTTTTTTGTCTTCTTGTGGTTTTTCTATTTATATTGTATATTACATTGTAGCAGGACGAGCCTCAAACAAAACTCCTCAGACACCGAGTTAAAGAAAGAAGTGGTTTATTTGGCCGGTAGCATCAGGCAAGACTCCTGTCTCAAGAGTTGAGCTCCCCAAGTGAGCAATTCCTGTCCTTTTTAAGGGCTCACAACTGTAAGGGGGTCCGCGTGAGAGGGTCGTGATCGATTGAGCAAGCAGGGGGTACATGACAGGGGCTGCATGCACCGGTGGTCAGAGTGAAACAGAACAGGCGGGGAAGTTTCACAACGTCTTTTCTATACAATATCTGGAATCTATAGATAACATAACTGGTTAGGTCAGGGGTCGATCTTTAACTACCAGGCTTAGATCAGGCAGGCCCAGGCCTGGTTTTGGATCTGGTTCCTAGGCGCTGGGCTACCTGCCTTTTGTTATGCTCTTCTTTTCTCTTCTGAGTATAAAACAATATAAAACAATATGAGAGGATCTGTCTCTCTTCTCTCAACATTCATTGATTTTTGGATTTTAAACCAACTGCATTCCTGGGAGAGACCCACTTGGCCATATGTTGCTTAACTTAGTTTGTTAGTATTTTATTGAAGACTTTTGCACCTACGTTCATAAGATATACTGGTCTATAGTTTTCTTTATCTTTTTTAAAACAGTTTTCTTTTCTGGTGGTGTCTTTGTCTAGTTTTGGTATCAGGGTAACACTGGCCCCATAGAATCAGTTGAGAAGTGTTTCATCCTTTTCAATTTTTCAAAGAGCTTGTCAAAATTGGTTTTAGATCTTCTTTAAGTGTGTAACAGAATTCAGCAGTGAAGCCCTTTGGGCCTGGGTTTTTCTTTCTTTTTTGAAGCTCTCTGAGTTTGGGTCTTCCCTCCCTCCTTCACTTCTGTTCCACATGTCCGTGTGAAGAGATCACCAAACAGGCTTTGTGTGAGCAACATGGCTGTTTATTTCACCTGCGTGCAGGCGGGCTGAGTCCGAAAAAGGAGTCAGCAAAGGGTGGTGGGATTATCATTAGCTCTTATAGATTTTGGGATAGGTGGTGGAGTTTTGGGGGCAGGGGGTGGATCTCACAAAGTACATTTTCAAGGGTGGGGAGAATTACAAAGAACCTTCTTAAGGGTGGGGGAGATTATAAAGAACATTGATCAGTTAGGGTGGGGTAGAAACAAGTCACAATGGTGGAATGTCATCAGTTAAGCTATTTTCACTTCTGTGGATCTTCAGTTGCTTCAGGCCATCTGGATGTATATGTGCAGGTTACTGGGGATATGATGGCTTAGCTTGGGCTCAGAGGCCTGACACCTTCCTTCCTTCTTTCCCTTCTTTCTCTCTTTCTCTCTTTCTCTCTTTCCTTCTCTCTCTCTCTCTCTTTCTTTCCTTCCTTCCTTCCTTCCTTCCTTCCTTCCTTCCTTCCTTCCTTCCTTCCTTCCTTCCTTCCTTCNCCTTCCTTCCTTCCTTCCTTCCTTCCTTCCTTCCTTCCTTCCTTCCTTCCTTCCTTCTTTTCTTTCTTTCTGAGTCACAGTCTGTTGCCCAGGTTGGAGTGCAGTGGCCTGATTTCAGCTTACTGCAACCTCCATCTGCCAGGTTCAAGTGATTCTCCTGCCTTAGCCTCCCAAGTAGCTGGGATTACAGGTGCATGCCACCACACCCAGCTTTTTGTATTTTTAGTAGAAATGGGGTTTCACCATGTTGGCCAGGCTAGTCTCAAACACCTGGCCTCAAGTAATCCACCCACCTCGGCCTTCCAAAGTGCTAGGATTATAGGTGTGAGCCACCTCACCCAGCCAGCCCGGGTTTTTCTTTTTTTTTTTTTTTTTTTTTTTTTTTTTTTTTGAGACGGAGTCTCGCTCTGTTGCCCAGGTTGGAGTGCAGTGGCCAGATCTCAGCTCACTACAAGCTCCGCCTCCCGGGTTTACGCCATTCTCCTGCCTCAGCCTCCCGAGTAGCTGGGACTACAGGCGCCCGCCACCTCGCCCAGCTGGTTTTTTGTACTTTTTAGTAGAGACGGGGTTTCACCGGGTTAGCCAGGATGGTCTCGATCTCCTGACCTTGTGATTCGCCCGTCTCGGCCTCCCAACAGCCCGGGTTTTTCTTTGTGGGAAGTAGTTAATTACTAATTTAATATCTTGTTACAAGTCACTCTTTTTTTTGAAATATAGTGAAACAGTCTTGCTCTGTATTCCAGTCTGGAATGCAGTGGCACAAACATGGCTCACAGCATCCTCAACCTCCTGGACTCCCAAGTAGCTAAGACCACAGGTGTATGCCACCATGCCCAGCTAATTTTTCAATTTTTAGTAGAGACAAGGTCTTGCCATGTTGCCAGGTCTGAGTTAGTTTTGATAATTGATATCTTTCTAGGAATCAGTCAGTTTAAACTAGTTTATCTAACTTGTTGGGACACAGTTTTCATAATACTCCCTAATAACCTTTTAAGTTTTGTAAGATTGGTAGTGATTTCCCATCTTTCATTCCTGATTTTATAAATTTGAGTCTTCTCTCTTTTTCTCTTGTTAGTCTAGCTAAAGGTTTGTCGATTGTGCTGATCTTTTCAAAGAAAAAGCTTTTTTTGGGTTTCATCGTTTTTCTCTATTGCCTTTCTATTCTCTGTATTATTTATTTCTGCTCTAATCTTTATTAACGCCTTTCTTCTCCTTTTAGGTTTAGTTTGCTCTTCTTGCTTTTTGTTAAGGTAGAACATTAGGCTACTGAGTTGGGATTTTGGGGCATTTACATCTAAGCTTCCTGCTAAACACTGCTTTAGCTTTATCTCCTAAAGTTTTGGTATGTTGTGGTTCCATTTTCATTCATCTGAAGGTATTTTCTAATTTCCCTTGTGATTTCTTGTTTGCCCCTTGATGATTTAGGAGTGTGCTTGATTTTCACACATTTGCGAATGTTGTAAATTTCTTTCTGGTATTGTCTTTCCAGCTTCCAGAGGCTGCCACATTCTTGGGCTTATGCCCTCTCCCATCTACATCACTCCAACTCCTGCTATCATTACATCTCCTTCTCTGACTCTCTTGTCCCTTCCTCTCCCTCATAAGGAGACATGATTACATTGGGCCAACCGGGATAATCCAGAACAATTTTCCCATCTCAAAATCTTTAACTTAATCACATCTGTGAAGTCTCTTTTGCCATATAAGGTAACATATTCACAGGTTCTGAGAATTACGATGTGGACATCTTTGATCAGTTATACTTCTGCCTACCCTATCTTCTTTTCCTTCTTTACTGTGCAATATAACACACGAGAGCTGAGGCTGATCCCTGTAGACAGCTCTCCCAGAGAAAGCACTGGTCTTCTGCAGACCTCCAAGAACACGGGCTGTAGGGTAGGCTGAATGAAGGCAATCAATCCTGGTAGAACTCACTACCTGATAGATGCAGAGCTGCAACTGCAAGGATTTGCCTGTAGTTCCTGGTTATGCAGGTAGGGGGCTGGTGCTCCCCCAGCCATAAACACTGAGGTGCTAGAATTGGGCTGGAAACCCAGGGGCTCTCTTTTCATCTTATAATTGACTCTCAGCTACTGATCATGACAGAGAGGAGCTAGTTCTTCTCCCATTCATGCAGCCTAAAAGCCCCAGAGCCCAAGGACCAAAGTCCCACTCTAGGTGTCTGTTTTCCACTCTGTTAGATCGCTGTGCATTGCCCCAGAACATGATGGATAGTGGGACCCCCTTCTGCTGTCCCGATGTGGGTATTGGCTTGTCATTCTCCTTATTTTGTCATTCCCCCAACAGTACACATGTTGAGAGTGCAGGAAACATAATGTAATAGTGGACAGATCATTATAAAGTGAACACCTCTGTAACCCCTGAACAAGCCACAAAAAAGAATGCTCCAGGCCCCAGAAGTTTCCCCCTGCTTCTTCCCAGTCACATCACCTGTTCTCCCTTCTACAGGAAACCACAGCCTGGTTTTATGGTTATTACCTGATTGCGTCTTTTTTGTGGTTTTATCACTTTCTTGCGTATCCCTTGATATCGTGTTTTAGTTTTTCATAGTTTTGAACTTTATAGGGATGGACTCACACAGTATGTATTATTTTTTGTCTGGATTCTTTGGCTCATTTTTTTAAAAAGGTTAACTCGTGTGTGTGTGTGTGTGTGTGTGTGTGTCTGTGTGTCTGTGTGTAGCTATAGTTTGTTCATTTTTATTTGCAGTACATTGATTTTCTGTATAAATACACCACAACTTATCTATTGTGCTGTTGATGGACATTTGCGTTGGTTTTGTCTATTACCCATAATGCTGCCCAAAACATTCTTGTACGTGTCTCAGTTTTCTAGTCTACTATTTAATATTACTGGAAATCAGGCCTCTGTTTTTATAATGATTGCTGTTATCATTGCCAAAGGCTCCTCCTTTTAGTCATTGCTTCCTCAGGGCTTTGGATATTGCAAAAGAAAGCAGTCAGCTTGGTCCGAAGAAATCTGGGAAACATTAATGATTTCATTGTGGCGGCTTTGAAGGCAGGATTGTTTTTGTCTTGTTTACCATTAGATCCTCAGTACCTACCAGACATAGTTTGTTCCATGAGTGAATTATGGAAGTGGGCTTTGTACCATGTCAAGCCACGCGAAAGCAGTAAACCTTTCCTGAAGTTTCTGTAGGTGAGACCTATATTTCCTTACTATAATAGTCTCTCCTAATTAACCCACTGTCTTTATTATACCACATGCTCAGCAGGGTCACGATAAAGTGAGCCAGAGTTGGGAGTTTTTGATGCTTCTAATCTGAGTCCACATGGGCTTTTGGAATTTTTTTATTAGTCATACTAATAATGACTAGGAACATTCCAAGCTGTAGACTTGGGCTTTCTGTATGACACTTGAAATCCACATAGCCTTCCTCAAGGACTATCAAAATCCTAAGGTACACACTTTCCTATATATGTGATTAGGGAAAGCTGGTCCTTTTTTCGTTATTCTCAAATATTAAAACAAATTGTAAAAACGTTGAACTGGAAGAGAACCTGTAGAAGCTGTGCATTTAGATTTGGAAAAATGCAGGATGTGAGAGAAAACATTTATCATCATGATGGCTTTTAATTAGAGGAACTAATTGGGTGGAAGATGCACTTTTTTTTCTAACTAATTTATCTCAAAAACTAATTATTCATACAGCAAAAGGAAGGGAAAAAGGCCTAAATGAAGCACATGTACAAATTCTCTCTTCTTTTAACTGAGTATCTAGCATAATCACCCCAAGTCTAATTGGGCATTTCCTTTTAAAACTTCTCTTAATAGCTGCCCTGGTACCAGAGTGAGCTCCCCATTCAAAATATGCTTTTCAGCCTTTCTCAACAAGAATAGAATATTTCTCTTGACTCCACACCAAAAGTTATTTTTCCTCCCTTTGAATTTCTATATCACTAGGTTCCAATCTCCCACATGACCTTCATCACTTTCCACCTTATATTATATTTATTTATTTATACATTTATGTATATGTATATTTTATACACTTGATTCTAAGATTGTAGGGAGAAGAATGCTCCCAAATTTGTTTTGCAAACGTAAGAGTCTTGCATGTAATAGATGCTCAGTCATAATTCATATGTGTCAATATTACAGCTTATGATGAGCAAACAACACTAGAAGAGATAATCGTAGGGAAGATGCTGATGAGGCCCGGAGGGGTAAGCGTTACTAAATCTACTGGTTCCCCATTTTAATTACGGAGAGACAAAGAAAGACATTTTCTCTCCTTCTCCTCCTTCTTCTTCTTCTTCTTTTTTTGAGAAAGGGTCTTGCTCTGTCACCCAAGCTGGAGTGTAGTGGTGTCATCTTGGTTCCCTGAAACCTCCGCGTCCCACGTTCAAACGATTCTCTAGTCTCAGCTTCCCTAGTAGCTGGGATTGCAGATGCGTGCCACTATACCCAGTTAAGTTTTGTATTTTTAGTAGAGACGGGTTTCACCATGTTGGCCAGGCTGGTCTCAAATTCCTGGTCTCAAGTGATCCACCCACCTAGGCCTCCCAAAGTGCTGAGATTACAAGCATGAGCCACCACGCCCGGCCAAAAAAAACATTCTCACACTGTCAAAGGCTCAAGTGACTTATCCAAAGCAAAATAATTTATTTGAAGTTTTGTATTTGTCTTTTACATATACACACACATATATGTGGGTACATATATATTTTTATTCTTTTATAAAGAAAAATTATTTATATGGTAACAGTTGTGGAGTTTGGTTATAAAGACATGTTCTCCACCCAAGAGCATTTATTTTCCTTTATTAGAAGTTTTAATGTAAAATCAGCCAAGTTTCCTTTTGTTAAAGCCAACAAGAGTTTTTAGCACATCGTTCAGATGAATTAGTTTCCTGTTGTGTTTCACAGGCCAATCAAAGATGGGCTGGGATGGTCTCAAATTGACCCCTCTACCTACAGTGTTTCTGCTCTGTGCTTATAAAGATTGAACTTCTGTATTCTCATTCCACATCCATGAACACACACAACTCCAGCTGCTATTCAATAGATGAGCTCTGGTAAATGTAAATTTTCTAGTACATTGATGGAATTTCTATAGCAGGATGTATTGAGGCCACTTTTTTTATAAATTAGTTGACAATACAGTATTCTGTTTCACTGTACCCTTTGAAGGGAACATGAAAAGAGGGCAGTTCTACAGAAAAGCCTCCCCTCCAACCATTTCCTCAACCCCCTCTATACACTTATAAAAGGCATTGTCTTTGCCACTGCTGTTCATTCTCTGAGGCTTGGGTTCAAGGCACCTCAGAAATCTTACAGGAGAGAGGCAAAATGCAGGCCTACAGTCTTTTGCCCCTTCAACAGTGGACATGTATTAAACATTCTCAGACCTCTTCTTCATCTGTTGAAGACCAACACAATCCCTAAATTGATGAGGGTAAGAGATTGGCAAATCTGCTCCATGTTACTGACTGCTCTATTCCTTCCCATTTTCCTCACCATGGCTTGGGATAAATTATCCAGCATCCTGAGGGCTACTGTCAGGTGTCTCTGCACAGGCACTGTGCAAATATCAATTCATGCCCTCCCCCTCCTTGATGACAGATTCATCTAAGACCATTTAAGCAATCCCTTAAATTGCTTGTGTTAAGAAAGAAAGGGAACTTCAACATTGCTGGAGGGAATTTAAAATGGTACAGTCACTGTAAAAAACAATTTGGTAGTTCTTCAAAAAGTTAAACATAGAATTAGCACAGGACCCAATGAATCCACTCCAATATAAACCCATGAGTATTGAAAATATGTTATCTTACAAGAATTAGCCAGGTGTGGTGGTATGTGCCTGTAGACCCAGCTACTTAGGAGGCTGAGGTGGAAGGACTGCTTAGACCAGGAGGTCACGGCTGCAGTGAACTGTGATTGCATCACTGCACTCCAGCTTGGGCAACAGAACAAGGCCTACTCAAAAAAAAAAAAAAAGAAAAGAAAAGAAAAGAAAATATGTACATGAGTATTCATAGTAATATTATTAATAATAGCCAGAACAAAGTTCATCAACTGATGACTAGATAAACAAAATGTGGCCTATCCATACAATGAAATATTATTCAGCTATAAAAAGGAATGCACTGTTATATGTTGTATGTTCAGGGATGAAACATGGAAACATTATGCTAAATAAAACAAGCCAAACACAGAAAGCCACATATTGTATCATTCCATTTATATGAAATGTCCAGAATAGGCAAATCCTCAGAGACAGAAAGCAAATTAGTGGTTGCCAGGGGATAAGGGGAGGAGAGCTGGGACTGACTGCTAATAGGTATGAGGTTTCTTTCTGTGGTGATAGAAATGTTCTGGAATGAGAAGTGATGGCTGCATAATAGAGTGAATATACTACAAACCAATGGATGGTTGATATGGTTTTGTTGTGTCCCCATCCAAATCTCATCTTGAATTGTAGTTCCCATAATTCCCATGTGTTGTGGGAGGGACTCGGTGGGAGATAATTGAATCATGGGGGCAGTTTCCCCCATACTGTTCTTGTGGTAGTGAATAAGTCTCACAAGATATGACAGTTTTTTTTTTTTTTTTTTTTTGAGACGGAGTCTGGCTCTGTCGCCCAGGCTGGAGTGCTGTGGCCGGATCTCAGCTCACTGCAAGCTCCGCCTCCCGGGTTTACGCCATTCTCCTGCCTCAGCCTCCGGAGTAGCTGGGACTACAGGAGCCCGCCACCTCGCCCGGCTAGTTTTTTGTATTTTTTAGTAGAGACGGGGTTTCACCGTGTTAGCCAGGATGGTCTCGATCTCCCGACCTCGTGATCCGCCCGTCTCGGCCTCCCAAAGTGCTGGGATTACAAGCTTGAGCCACCGCGCCCGGCCTGATATGACAGTTTTATAAGGGGTTTCCCCTTTTGCTTGGCTCTCATTCTTTCTTGCCTGCTGCCATGTAAGATATGCCTTTCACCTTCCGCCATGTTTGTGAGGCCTCTCCACCCACATGGAACTGAGTCCATCAATCCTCTTCTTTATAAATTACCCAGTCTAGGGTATGTCTTTATCAGCAGCATGAAAATGGACAAATACAATTATACATTTTAAAGTGGTACATTTTATCTTTTATGAGTTGTATCTTAATTTAAAAAAAGACCATAACAATGCTTACAACCTACATGCTGTAGAGTAGATCATACTTACATCATTATTTTCTGGTCATACTTAGGAAAGAGTAAAGACTGTCACAGAGTTAATGAATGAATCAGTTGATGAACTGATGAATAAGTAGAATGAAAGGGAGCCTGGGAAACAGATCTTTTGTGACCTCCTCTGGGAGAGGAGACACTTAGTACAATTTTTTTTTTCTTTTTTTGGGGGCGAGTAGTAGAAAACGGAGAAGTTGGAGGGAAACATTAGCAGGACTTGACTTTACAGGGACCTTGTTTTGGAAAGGATGTCCCCAAGCAAGGAGATTCTCTTCCCTTCCCAAAACACTGTATCCTGCCATAGCCTTCTTCCACTCTGAGTGGGGCACGTGCTGCCAAGATGAAAAGCAAATCTCCCTGTAGCAGCCAAAGAAAACAAACAAAGAAAAAAAGCAACTGAAAACTGGGAGAGCAAGCAGGATTCTGCATCCTGCCTGATAACATCGTCAAAATCAAAGCCACAAAGACACACAGTCATGGCCACTGATGGAGCTTAGGGGACATCTAGGGCAGGGTTAACCAGAGTTGAGAAGGTCCCTGGACCCTCAGTGTCATCAGCCCAAGCCCCCATAATGTTGTAACTAATATTGATGGAATAACAGGGTCCTTCCCATATACAGGTTAAAGCCCAACAGATGCCTTGGACAATTTATTTATTTAACAAATATAAACCGAGATTTACTGTGCCTGAGATACACAGGGAGAGGCACAAGTCCTAGCCAAGGAAGGGCATCTTCCAGTTAGGAAGTTTCCTGGGACTGAGCTCTCAACTTCTTTCTTCTGGCCTGTCCCTTCTTCTCGCCACGTATTCTTGGCACCCTGTCTTTCTCCAGGGCCTTTCCCCCTCCTCCTCCTCACCTAAAAAGTAAAGTGTGAGGAAGCAGCCATGGGACCTGCCCCTTTCTGGCTGGGTAGGCACTCCTAGGTGAGACGAGGAACTCTGAGTGGCTCGGCTACTGCAGGAGCAGGTACCTTATCCTACCTCAGACACAGGATTGCTGTGAGGACCAAACAGCTTTCTGCTTCCGACAGTTTTATTGACTGCAAAGTATTATTCAAATGGCAGGGAAAATAGAAAAGTGTGGCATTGTTTCTCCCACACTTTTCTATGACTTCTGACATTTCAAATATAGTATTCCTCCTATTTCAAAATACTCTTAGTCCCGACTCTTAACTGAGTTGGGTCACAGGAAGTTGTTCCTTAGGACTTACTCACCAGAAAGGAAAGGAGGGTTTCCTTTCACTTCCCGTTAGAACCAGCTCCAAGCATTTCCTCCCCACCCTTCCGTCCAAAACCCTGATCACAGCGCCCCCTCGTGTAAATCCGGACAACTGCCCGGGAAATCCCCCGCCTAACCCTGGCCAAAGTCAAAGGCTGAAGGAGGGGGTCCGGTTGAACTCTGGGTGGGCGGGAACTGGGGCTCCTGCAGGGCGGCGATGCCTACAGGGCTCAGGCTCCCGTCAGGTCCGTTTGTTTCTCGTTATGCTGAATATAGACCTTATATTGCCAGATATTTTGATTTTAAAAGACAAGCTAGACACTTTCCGATTAAAACAACTGTGTAAGCCAAATAAAACAAGCTATGGGCCAGGCTGTGGGGGGCTGCAAACCGTCAGGAAGCTTTGATTTCTTGTGGAAAAGATGAAACATTGATGATAGTTAATCCCAACACATTGACAAGGAGCGATCCTGGTAACAGAATATATCTTATATGATATATAAAAATCACAACTGTGAACATATTTGACAAGGAGAAAAAAAAGAACAAACATACTTAACATACTTGCTTCTGAGTTTTCCCATCTATATTTGCTGACTATATACTGATTTTCTTAACTTCCTATATTAATCAGAATAAAACCAGAAGGTTTCAGTAAAAATTATGGGGAAAAAAACTCAAAATAGAAAAAGAAATTCCCATTAATTTTTTTCCCCACTATTTGGAGATAAAATCCATTTTCCTAAAGGTACATATTCACCAACTTCCAGAATACCAATGTCCATGAAGGGTTTTTTGAACTTTCTGGGGTAGAAATTCATAGTTCTTAAGACAACAGGCAAAGCCTGCACACTTTGGCTTCATCCCGACTCTTAGCCTCACCTCCTGTCATTCCCTTTGCTGCTCCGATCATCATACCAAACTATTTTCCTGCACGAACATTTCATTGTTTTTTTTTTTCAGAAAAGTGTATTTCTTGTTGATTAATTGCTTTTACTCTCTTTTCCATTTTTGAAACTCCCATGCGTTCTTCATATCCCAGTTTACATGTTACCTCCCACTAATCTTCAAGCAGAATAAGCTGCCCAGTCCCCAATGTGCACTTTCAAAGCTCTTAGCCCATATCTTTAGGAAAACAATTACTATTTTTCTTATAATTATTTTCTTATAATTATTTGTTTACACACGTTTTGACATTGGGAATCTACCCAAAGCTGTATTGTGTCACCGATGAGCCATAAAACTTTAAAATTATCTAGTAGATTGTAGGCTGATAAGGAATATTTGCTGTTTTGCTCTCCCAGAGCCTAGTACACCACTAGGCTCAATGCATCATATTTTAAAATAATTTTATTTTTGAATTTTTTGAATAAGTAATACTTTTTACAGTTCAAAATTCAAAAAGTGTAAGTATACAAGTGAAAAGTTTCCATTACGTCCATGTTTCCAGCCACCTAGTTTCTCTCATTGGTACATAATGTTACTCACTTATGTGGAATGAAGTCCACATTCCTCTGCATGCAGTATAATTTTTTTCCTACCATCTGTGCTTGTTTACCTTCCTAGTTCGCTCCTCTCACCTGGCTTTTGCTCTCTACTTTCCAGCCAGGACTGAAGTGGCTGTTTCCTGATATGTGACCTTAGCAATTTACTGGCTTCTTGAGATCAGACACTCTATCTTCCTCTATCATTATTAAAGACTACATACTAGCATCTGGCATATAGCAGGGCGTGAATGAAAGTTGCTCACACTTGAACAACAACTGGCCCTGTGCTTGTTCTCCTGGAACCCTTCTGAGCTCTTAGCCTCAGATGTTCTGGGACACACGTTTGGCCGTTGAGGCATTACTTCTCTGGGTATCCTGATGACAATCCCCAACCCTAACCTAATCTGAATATGTGTCTCCTTGCAATCTGAAGGAGGTGCCTAACACACAAGTAACTCCTTGAGCTGAGCTGGTTTGTTCTCCCCGTTCAAATCCTCACAGGGAAGAAGAGAAACTTGTGGGCATGCAGAGATGTTTGTCGCTATGAATGGATAAAATGGCACAGGGATACATATTATACATATGTATAATATGTATAAGATATATTTATATTTATATAATATGTAAGTAAGATATAATTTATAGTAGGTAAATGTATACTGTAAATTATGTATATTCTAAATATACATTTATAATTAATTACTAACTAATTAGCTATAACTATGTAATCATATATTTATATTAAATAAATATAAACAATATAAAATATTCGTAAAATATTAAATAACTATAAAATTATATAAATATATTATATAATTACATTGTTATATAATATGGCTAATTAATTATTAATTATTTATAAAATATATTTAGAATATACATAATTTATAGTATATATTTACATTCTACAAATTTAAAAAAAATTTTTTTAATTTTTATTATTTTTTATTATTATTATACTTTAAGTTCTAGGGTACATGTGCATAACGTGCAGGTTTGTTACATATGTATACTTGTGCCATGTTGCTATGCTGCACCCATCAACTCGTCAGCACCCATCAACTCGTCATTTACATCAGGTATAACTCCCAATGCAATCCCTCCCCCCTCCCCCCTCCCCATGATAGGCCCCGGTGTGTGATGTTCCCCTTCCCGAGTCCAAGTGATCTCATTGTTCAGTTCCCACCTATGAGTGAGAACATGCGGTGTTTGGTTTTGTGTTCTTGTGATAGTTTGCTAAGAATGATGGTTTCCAGCTGCATCCATGTCCCTACAAAGGACACAAACTCATCCTTTTTTATGGCTGCATAGTATTCCATGGTGTATATGTGCCACATTTTCTTAATCCAGTCTGTCACTGATGGACATTTGGGTTGATTCCAAGTCTTTGCTATTGTGAATAGTGCCGCAATAAACATACGTGTGCATGTGTCTTTATAGCAGCATGATTTATAATCCTTTGGGTATATACCCAGTAATGGGATGGCTGGGTCATATGGTACCTCTAGTTCTAGAGTCTTGAGGAATCGCCATACTGTTTTCCATAATGGTTGAACTAGTTTACAATCCCACCAACAGTGTAAAAGTGTTCCTATTTCTCCACATCCT
>NC_037668.1:29592981-29605679 GCF_003255815.1 Theropithecus gelada
GCTTTTTTTTGTTCTCCATTTGCTTGGTAAATCTTCCTCCATCCCTTTATTTTGAGCCTATGTATGTCTCTGCGTGTGAGATGGGTCTCCTGAATACAGCAGATTGATGGGTCTTGACTCTTTATCCAGTTTGCCGGTCTGTGTCTTTTAAACTCTTTCTTAACTTCTGGTGATGATTGCTTATTTCTGCATTATTTTTAGCTGTCTGAGTGGGAATATGTAGCGGAAATGGAGTTAAGTACATGAACTCACATTGCCATCTTTTGGCCCGTACTCGGGCCAGAAGTCTTCAAGATGAGTTCTTGTGGAGGTACTTGCTGTCTGTCAGGGCTCCGGTGTCCTACTTGCGGGGAGGCAGGGAAGGCAAAGGATAACTTTTGATTTAGGTGTGTGTCCCTGAGGCATTTTTTTCCCCCAAGGGAAATCATGTGATTATTTTTTATACAGTAAGTGCTATAATATATAATTAATGTATTTAACATTTTATGAAACCTAACACATATTTTCTGAAACTTAAAAATGTCTATTAATTGGTGTTTATTTAATTGTGAACATTTTATAAATTATTCTTACTTAACTCAGTGTTTTTCACTTAACCCCAATTATTCTCCAGTGTGTGTGTGTGTGTGTTTTTTTTGGCATTCTTTTCTTTTTTTTCACAAAATAAATACCAGATTTATGTAGCAAAGTCAAAAGAAATGTTTATTCTTCAGAATTTTTTTGCTAGAAAGGTCCCAAAATTTCTTGAACCCTTGGGAAGATCTTTCAAGGGGAATCAAGAGCAAAAGAAAAAGACGGTAACAGTTTCTGTTGCTAAAAATCAGCCATCTGTGCTTGTGCCTTTGGAATACTAGTTGTAAAACAACAACTACCACTGTACACAAAAGGCTAATCTGTGCCCTTTATATGGATTTGAAACTACTCACAGGAGAGGTAAATTTTTATCTTTCATGCAGTTCTAGGCATGAAATCTACCATCATGTTGGGCATATATATAGTGTATTTTGGGAGAGACAATATCAGAAATTGTCAGTAAGGAATGAGACACAAGACACTGTATTTAGTATCCTAAAGATATACTTCAAGTTGTATCAGAATCATTGGGAAAACAATGATTCTGATGAGACCAACTGCTTACCTACATTACACATAGGCACATGTCAATTATAGTAGTGTTAGAAAGGCAAATTTGTGACTGTAAAGACATTAATGTGATGCATTTTTAGCAATATTGTTACTATTGACTCTGATTTCTCAGAACACACATCGTTTGCAGCCTTTTATGGTGATACGGCTGCTCTGTGCTAACTTCTCTAAAACCACAAAATTTGGGGGCGGTTAAATCAAGGTTGAATTGTCCAAAGAAGCATTTGCCTACCAGATGCCATTGATCTCTTCTGTGCCTCTTTTCTGGGAAAACTTCTGAGTAAAGTGTTATCAATCTGATTCAAAGTTTTGTGAGGAATCAACTCATGTTAGCATCATTTGGTTTGATGTATCCATTTCTATTTTCTGTATGGGTTTCTTTTGTTTTCTAGATTCTAGGAGCAGATGAAATCCAGTGACAGCCAGTATACCAAGACTAGCAAGAAATATGTACAGAAAGATCATTTTTTTCTTTCATCGATTATAAATATTTGATCAAAGATAGCATATGGAATATGTTGCCATTGAAATCTTTGAATTCAGATTCATGCTTAGATTAAAGGGTCATTCACCCATGGGTCTCAGGGAGAAGTAAAAAGGGCTCCAGGGTTGCCTGTCTCTGGGTTGGCACTACAGTTTTTAGAATAAGAGCTATGTTACTGTGGATGTAAAACTGGAAATTCTGAGGGTGATGGAGTGAGACATCTAGGGATTTAAAAAATCTTCTGTGCTCTTGTTTATAAAGTCTATCAGAAACCTCGCATTGCTGCTTGATTCGTCTCCTTTTAAAATAGGGTAGTTCTATCTGTACTTGGTGAGGCTTCAGCCTCACCAGAAGTGTGTAGTGTCATATTTTCCACTTCAGCTTCCTCATTTTTTATTTCAAATCTTCAGTGGTTCCTCATCTGCTCTAAGACTTGAGCCATTGGTAATCAGGTTCTAGATCCTCTCATCTGAACAAGAGGGTGGCAGGCAATATAAGAAATACCTGAAGAAAGAGAGGAGGAGCTTTGTGTGGACAGTTGAATGCCCAATCGTTGCCCTGGGTTCTCTTGGGGCTCTGGCAGTGGCAGTGGTGAAACTGCCTCTATATACTTTATAAAATCAATCAGAGAAGAAGTGAGGGGGAGAAATGAAAATGAACCAAGGTTGCAGCATGATTGGCATTAATCGTGAAGTCAGTGTGCCCTCTGACTTGCTTCCTCATAGCTGTGTGGTGCCTATTGTAGAATAATGTAGACTATGGTACAAGATTATAGTTTCCTTTGACTGCTCTATAGATAACAATTTGAACATTATGAAATGCTGAATTTTTCCTTTGAGATATTATCTCAGATCCTGCATACCAGTGAAACGACTGACGTCAGCTGGTCTGAAGGATTCCATTGATGCCAGCTGGTCTGAGGAACTCCACAAGAAGCTGACTCATCAAAGAATGCAGTTTCCACATCCTGATGATTTCATCCCCTTTACCCCAACCAATCAACAACCTCAATTCTCCAGCTCCTCGCTCTCCATGATCCTTAAAACAACCCCAGCCCAGAACTTCTCAGGAAGATAGATTTGAAGGTCTTTTTACATCTTCTTGCTTGGCACCCCACAATCATTAAACTCTTTCTCTGCTGCATTCCTGCTGTCTCAGTGTAATTGGTCGGTTACTGCACAGCAGGCATATGAATCAATTGGTTCTATAACAATGATATTTCTTTTTATCTAGGCTGTGGTCAGAAGGGCCCCACTGTGGTTATGATTCTCTGTGTAAGAATTTAAACTATGAATCAACTTGGAAAACATAAAAATCAAGATAAAGATCATTTGGAACTCTACTGAATAAAGAACACGTTCTTTATTACATAATGGGCAAATGTTATATCCATTTTGTTCTGGTAGAGTTTTAAATTGTAATTCTCCACGCAGGGTTGAGGTAAGGCAGTCTCTGAAATTCCTATTATCTGTAATAAATTTTTGTGATATTCTTCTAAATATTAATAATATATTATGTGCATTTTTATCATAGCATTTTTTATTCCTTGGGCTTTGCTCAAGGGATTGATACTCTTAGTCCAGGTCTTTATGTTGTGACCAGTGAAAAACAAACCAACAAAGTCAATAATCCTGAGTTTTACAGCTTTTGGGAGCACAGATTGAATTCTCCATAGAGGAGATGACACTCATTCAGCCCTTGGTGTAGGCAAGTTGATTCCTTGGCTTACAGTCAGTGGAATCAAGCTTTGCTTTCCATAGGTCCATTCTCCTCAATTTCAGCTTACATATCTCCATAGAAAAGAAAAAAACTGTCAATGCTTTTCTACCTTTTATGACAATATTAATCCAAACCAAGGAGAGAGGCACTGTGTCCTTCCCACCAAATTAACACCAAAACATTCTTTCCTTTGCAAACTGAAAACAACTACAGGTTGAGTATAATCCAAAAGTCCAAAATCCCAAATGGTCCAAAATTAAAAATGCTTTGAACACCAACATGATACTCACAGGGAATGCTCATTGGAGGATTTCAGATTTTGGATTGGGGTGCCCAATTGATAAGTATTGACAAACATTCCCAAATCCAAAAAAAAACAAAAAACAAAAACAAAACCTAAAATCCAGAACATATCAAGTCCTAAGCACATTGCATACACTATATATAGTTGTAAAACCTGACTAAGTTTCCAAAACCTTGGGATGAGCCCTACAAAGTTAAATCCTTGTTGAGTTCCACTGGGTATGCAGTGAATTATTTCCTTATCTCTGGAACAATTTCCTGGTCTCCAGGATGGGTCCTTATAATGGGACCTGAATGGAACCTCACTTCTCTGAATTCAGGCTGCTTGGTTGGGACTTTGTAGAGATTGTAATCTGGTCTATATCTCCCTAGCCTCTGTCTGGAGTTCTCATTCCTACAAATAGCCTCAGAACTATTGTCAGTTTCCCCTGGTACACATCTTTGCTGGATTTTCTCACTAAAAAGTGATTCTTGTGATTCACTCTTTAGCCTTCTCTATCCTCCTCTGTGCTCTTGCAGGCTGACGTTTGTGAATGTCATTGTCTGGTCGTCCTTTCCCAGTTTGGGTTTGGGTGATGGGAGGCATTGACGGAAGTTGGAGTGAGGTTTGGGTACTTGTTTCCCAGACTCTCTTTTTGTTTGGGTATCTCTTGATGGTAGCTGCATTCTACAACTACAGACCACATCTCCTGTACAGCAGCTGCTGCTACAGGTCTCCCAGACTCCAGCAAGAGTTCCAGCTCCCTCCTTGTCATAGGCTGAATGATGGTCCCCAATGATATCTGTATCCTAATTCCTGAAACCCATCAATATTATCTTGTATGGAAAAAAGGTCTTTGCAGATGTGATTAAGTTAAGGTTCCTGAGATGGACAGTTTACCTTGGATTATTTAGCTGGATCCTGAATGTAATTACAAGTATCTTATCCGTAAAAGAGAGAGATAGTGGGGCATTTGACTACACAAGGAAGAGAAAAAAGCCATGTGATGGGAGCAGTCAGAGAGAGAAGTTGTACATTGCTAGCTTTGAAGATAGAGGGAGAGACCCTGAGCCTAGGAATTCCAGTTCTAGATTCTGGAAGAGCCAAGGAAATGGATTCTCTCTAGAGCCTTCACAGCGAGAGCAGCCCTGCCAACAACTTGATTTTAGCTTTGTAAGCATCACTTTGGACTTCTGGTATTCAGAAAATAAGAGAAAAACTTTCCGTTGTTTTAAGCCACTGAGTTTGTGGTCAGATATTTTCCAGCAAGCCTAGTGTAAATTGTTCCACTGTTGTGAAATCCAGGTTGCTTCATGGCCCCTCAATTGGTCTCCCTTAATCTGCTCCCACCTTTGTGAGAGATCCCATTCATCACACTCTGTTGAGTCACCTTTCAGAGCATGGCACTTGTGCCTTACTGGTACTCCTCCCTTCCTTTGCCAAGGCCAGGAGAATTATGGCTGGAAGTTCTCATTTAACTTTCAGTGAGTTCTAGGAGGGCAAGGACGGTGGGTTTTGTTTTGTTGTGTCTGTTTTTATAAATAGATTAATTAATGTAGAAACATTATCAGCCTGCATTTGGGAAAAGTACCACTGGAGCAAGAAACAAAAGGATTCTTAAAGGCTGTCATTTACATTTATGCAAATATACCATATGATCTGAGCTACACATGATCTTACAAGTCTTATATAAATAGTCTTCATGTTGTCAAAGCAAGAGTTTACCTTGCCAACCATAATATGAAAAAATGAAATAATTCAATACTGAAAGAATTCATTTTTAAAATGTTTCAAATAGTATGTGTACTTTTGAACACAGACTTTCTGAACATATTTTCTTCTTTGTTGCTGTCTTATAAGTAACCAGTCTGGAAATTTAGGATTGTCAGAATACATTACACACACACAAACACTTACACACAGTCACACATATACTTGCACACAACATCTAACAGTTTATCTTGTGATATTTTAGTCCCACTAAAGAAATTGAAAGTCAGCTTATGGTTTTGCAGTTGTAGCACGTAAGTATATTAAGTGATATTAAGCTGAGGTCCAGAATTAGTCTGTAAGCTGGCAAACTTCTACATTTATCTTCTTATAGCATAACAAAATGTGTTATCCTCTATAGGATTGATTTAATAGCTTTTATAGATCTGAACCAAGCAATTATTTCCAAGCCCCAGCTATTCTGACCTTTCCTATCGTTGTTGTTACCACCATAAAAAATACTTTGTACACAGTGCTGGGTACTGAACAGGTATCTTGAGCACACACTATTCCTAAACTCTCAACTTCAATCGTTGCTATATTCTTCTGTTCTGAACTGAAAGGAGGTTTGCTAACAGAAACTCAAAAGCAGTGGACAGGATTTGAAAGTATGTGAAAGAGTTCCATGTTTTCAGTGAAATACTTATTTATCTTTCTTTTTACTTATGGGGCCCTTGATTGGTTGATTTTTTTACAGTCCTCCAAATAATAAAGTTTCTGCTATTTACATTAGCAATCGATTTCCACCTAACCATTCTCTTGAATATATTTTATTTTCCTTATAGCACTTATTACTTGCAAAATTATCCCATATAATACATTTATTTGTTTTTAAAATCTATCTTCTACACAAGAATGTAAACCCCATGGGGACTGTTACCTACTGCATCCCTAGATGAAAGTTAGAAAGTGCTTGACATATAGTAGAGATATGCCCCAAAAAACGTTAAATGAATCATGATGAAATCAACTTTGCTGCTTAGGTGGTCAAATAAATAATGTCACAGGTTATTTTGGTGACAAATATATTTATAGCACTACATGTTGTTTTCTGAAAAGAAATTCCCTGGGAAAAAATAACTTACTATGTTGGACCAATAAGTATGTCTCAGATGTATTTCATCATCAAAGCAGATCTGGAGTCAAGGCAATGTACCGTCCATTCACAGAAGTTCCATTGTCCAGGAGCCGGGGATGAGTGCTTGTTAACACCAAAGCTTTACTTTAAACACTTTAAAAACATGCTATAACTCCCACCTCTTGTATTCCCGAACTGAGATCAAGGATTAAAAGGCTCCAAGAGTTTCCAATCTCTGTGGAAAATTGGCTGTCACATGGAACGAGATATATACTAACTGATTTTGCCGTGCAATTGGGTTCTTAATGAAAGCAGTATAAAACAAAACTGCATCCTTCTGTATTTCATTTGTGCATCTTGTACCTGGAATAAAGTGTAACTGCTGTAAATCTTTAAGTTAGGTTCAATAAAGCAATAATACTGTACTGTGCAAACTGACCATTTAGCTTAACGACTGATTTGTTACACCATTAACTTGTCCCCTGCCTTGTCTGAGGGCTCTTTGCTAACTGAGTAGTTGTTAACTACTGTAATGAACAGATTCTTCTCAGAGGAAAAACAGCTTAAACTGGGAAGTTGGTGATATTGCTGACTGATACGTTAAACGTGGCCATGGAATAATGCATAGATTTTAAAGTTATTAATGTTTCATCATGGAGGTATTGTAGGCCCTCAAAAATAGCTTTAGAAATGAAATCAGCTAAAGAAAAGGTATGTAGAATCATGTCGAGGCTTTGTAATTTGCACCTTACATGTCAGATTTCTTAGCTGCTACTTTAAAAGATCTCTGTAGTCAGATTACATGGTTTGGAAAATGTAGTACTATCATTAAGAGTAGCATTCATGACATTTGTTTTCTCTTATTGACCAGTATACTCTCTGATGTAAAAGTATCCCTTGCATCCTCTGAAGAAACACATGGAAGTATGGAGATGGTCAATTCATAATTAGAATAAGCTGATGGGAAGACGCAGTGTCCTCTGAGACATCCTGGGCACAGGAAAGAGAATGGATAACTTGAAGCCAGTCCTTAGAACTGGAACAGGGAATGAATATACTTTGCTAGTCTCAGGTAGTCCAGCCTGGACTTCAACATCGGAGATAGTATTTCCACATCTATATGTAGTACAACTTCATCAGCTTCTAGAGAAATGTAATCTAAACCCTTCATCTTACACTGGAAACTCCACTGTGGTCTACTTTGAAATTTTATAATGTACAAAGGCTGTTTGTTGTCTTCTGTAAGCAGACTCATCTCAGTATTCTTTTAGAAACCAAGCTATCTGGCAGTTTTTGATGTGTGATTTGCCAAGATCATATTAGTCTCCTCTTTCACAGAGATGTTAAGTGAAAAAAAATAAAGCCATAAAAATTTTGGAGGAAAATGCCCACAACTATTTCTATAATTCTGGGGTGAAGGGTATTTTTGAAGAGCTTCCCCAGCATGGCACCAAAGGCAGAATTCACATTTGAAATGTTCATGCAATTCTATGGTATGAAAATTAAAAACAAACTTCTGAATGCAAAGCCACAATGTTAAAAGGCCAACTAAAAACTGTGTAGAAATATTTCAGTATAAAAAATACAGGTTAATATGCTGACATATGACATGCCTGTAAATAAATAAGGAAAATAACCTAGATTCCCAATAGTAGGGGACTGATAAATAATTGGCATTCATTAAATAAAATAAAAACATGTAGTCATGAAAAAATATAATTCTATATGGGACATGAAAAGATATTAATATTGATAAATGAGAAAGGCAGTTACACAGTAGGCTGTACAATATGATAAATATATTTCTATTTTTACTAAAAAATGACTAGGGCAACATTTCAGAAGGCTAAACAACAAAGTGTTTATAATGATCATCTCTGGTTGGTTGTATTTTAGGTAACTTTAAAATGTTCTAACATCTAAAACAAGCATGAATTACTTATGTAAAACTATAAATAATTGCATAACAATATATTAAAGACATGGCAGATATACCATAGGTGTCAGGCTGCTGCTTTTTTTCTTCTACTTTTTTTTTTTTAAATTTTGGATGAACTGTCATCAAAAGTCTTTTTGTGTACTGTAAATACCTTTGGAAACAACATTAAATCTTTCAGATCTCTGGGGACGTAAGTTGATATTTAAAGTTTGTGTGGATAGGTTCTATGACTATCTAGTATATGGAATTCTGCCACCCAGTAATTTATAGATCAAGGGGAAAATGATGCAGCTGCTACTTGTATCTGTGCACCACGGAGTACTTCAACCCAGAAATGATGCTGGCCATGCACCACCATTACTCACACTGGGCAATAAAACCTCTGGCCATAAACTCCCTGCTCCTGCCATGGCTGTGCTGATAGAGCTTTATGCCAGGAGCATAGTCAGAGGAATGACTACCAAAGACAATTACATAAAAAAAGGTGCTGCTATGCTTTTACTAGGTTCTGTATCTGCCTCACTGTGGTCTACCACTTATGTTCTAAATAGGTATTGAATGAATCAATTCTTGCTCTTCCATGGCTTTCTCTATTTTTTTTCCTCCCATAGAGGAAGTATGATATTATGTGTAACTAAACTGTCAGTGTGGGCTCTAGAATCTATGTTTAAACTCTGGCACTGCCACTAACTAATGTGTAATCTTGGGCAAGTCACTTTTCTGTTCTTTGGTTTCCTTATCTGTAAAATGAAATTAATTTCAACCTTATAGGATGAGAAGATCCAAGGGGATAATATATATAATGAACTTAAGACAGTGATTGATCCATAAGTCTACAGTGAATGTTAGCAATTATTACTGCCAGTGTGCATAACCTGTTGAAAGCTCCCAAGGTTAGATAATATGTTTGGTCATTGTAACATTTTGTAAGTAGCTGAAGAGGCTAGTTCATTCACATCCTTGGAGTTCTATGTGCTATCCACTTTATGTTCAACCTTTTCTTTTTTTTTTTTTTTTTTTTTTAAATTTATTTATTATTATTATACTGTAAGTTGTAGGGTACACGTGCATAACGTGCAGGTTTGTTACATATGTATACTTGTGCCTTGTTGGTGTGCTGCACCCATCAACTCGTCATTTACATCAGGTATAACTCCCAATGCAATCCCTCCCCCCGCCCCCCTCCCCATGATAGGCCCCGGTGTGTGATGTTCCCCTTCCCGAGTCCAAGTGATCTCATTGTTCAGTTCCCACCTATGAGTGAGAACATGCGGTGTTTGGTTTTCTGTTCTTGTGATAGTTTGCTAAGAATGATGGATTCCAGCTGCATCCATGTCCCTACAAAGGACACAAACTCATCCTTTTTGATGGCTGCATAGTATTCCATTGTGTATATGTGCCACATTTTCTTAATCCAATCTGTCACTGATGGACATTTGGGTTGATTCCAAGTCTTTGCTATTGTGAATAGTGCTGCAATAAACATACGTGTGCATGTGTCTTTATAGCAGCATAATTTATAATCCTTTGGGTATATACCCAGTAATGGGATGGTTGGGTCATATGGTACATCTAGTTCTAGATCCTTGAGGAATCGCCATACTGTTTTCCATAATGGTTGAACTAGTTTACAATCCCACCAACAGTGTAAAAGTGTTCCTATTTCTCCACATCCTCTCCAGCACCTGTTGTTTCCTGACTTTTTAATGATCGCCATTCTAACTGGTGTGAGATGGTATCTAATTGTGGTTTTGATTTGCATTTCTCTGATGGCCAGTGATGATGAGCATTTTTTCATGTGTCTGTTGGCTGTATGAATGTCTTCTTTTGAGAAATGTCTGTTCATATCCTTTGCCCACTTTTTGATGGGGTTGTTTGTTTTTTTCTTGTAAATTTGTTTGAGTTCTTTGTAGGTTCTTGATATTAGCCCTTTGTCAGATGAGTAGATTGCAAAAATTTTCTCCCGTTCTGTAGGTTGCCTGTTCACTCTGATGGTAGTTTCTTTTGCTGTGCAGAAGCTCTTTAGTTTAATTAGATCCCATTTGTCAATTTTGGCTTTTGCTGCTGTTGCTTTTGGTGTTTTAGACATGAAGTCTTTGCCCATGCCTATGTCCTGAATGGTACTACCTAGGTTTTCCTCTAGGATTTTTATGGTATTAGGTCTAACATTTAAGTCTCTAATCCATCTTGAATTAATTTTCGTATAAGGAGTAAGGAAAGGATCCAGTTTCAGCTTTCTACTTATGGCTAGCCAATTTTCCCAGCACCATTTATTAAATAGGGAATCCTTTCCCCATTTCTTGTTTCTCTCAAGTTTGTCAAAGATCAGATGGCTGTAGATGTGTGGTATTATTTCTGAGGACTCTGTTCTGTGCCATTGGTCTATATCTCTGTTTTGGTACCAGTACCATGCTGTTTTGGTTACTGTAGCCTTGTAGTATAGTTTGAAGTCAGGTAGCGTGATGCCTCCAGCTTTGTTCTTTTGACTTAGGATTGTCTTGGAGATGCGGGCTCTTTTTTGGTTCCATATGAACTTTAAAGCAGTTTTTTCCAGTTCTGTGAAGAAACTCATTGGTAGCTTGATGGGGATGGCATTGAATCTATAAATTACCTTGGGCAGTATGGCCATTTTCACGATATTGATTCTTCCTATCCATGAGCATGGTATGTTCTTCCATTTGTTTGTGTCCTCTTTTATTTCACTGAGCAGTGGTTTGTAGTTCTCCTTGAAGAGGTCCTTTACATCCCTTGTAAGTTGGATTCCTAGGTATTTGATTCTCTTTGAAGCAATTGTGAATGGAAGTTCATTCCTGATTTGGCTCTCTCTTTGTCTGTTACTGGTGTATAAGAATGCTTGTGATTTTTGCACATTAATTTTGTATCCTGAGACTTTGCTGAAGTTGCTTATCAGCTTAAGGAGATTTTGGGCTGAGACAATGGGGTTTTCTAAATATACAATCATGTCGTCTGCAAAGAGGGACAATTTGACTTCTTCTTTTCCTAACTGAATACCCTTGATTTCTTTCTCTTGCCTGATTGCCCTAGCCAGAACTTCCAACACTATGTTGAATAGGAGTGGTGAGAGAGGGCATCCCTGTCTTGTGCCAGTTTTCAAAGGGAATTTTTCCAGTTTTTGCCCATTCAGTATGATATTGGCTGTGGGTTTGTCATAAATAGCTCTTATTATTTTGAGGTACGTTCCATCAATACCGAATTTATTGAGCGTTTTTAGCATGAAGGGCTGTTGAATTTTGTCAAAAGCCTTTTCTGCATCTATTGAAATAATCATGTGGTTCTTGTCTTTGGTTCTGTTTATATGCTGGATTATGTTTATTGATTTGGGAATGTTGAACCAGTCTTGCATCCCAGGGATGAAGCCCACTTGATCATGGTGGATAAGCTTTTTGATGTGTTGCTGAATCCGGTTTGCCAGTATTTTATTGAGGATTTTTGCATCGATGTTCATCAGGGATATTGGTCTAAAATTCTCTTTTTTTGTTGTGTCTCTGCCAGGCTTTGGTATCAGGATGATGTTGGCCTCATAAAATGAGTTAGGGAGGATTCCCTCTTCTTCTATTGATTGGAATAGTTTCAGAAGGAATGGTACCAACTCCTCCTTGTACCTCTGGTAGAATTCAGCTGTGAATCCATCTGGTCCTGGACTTTTTTTGGTTGGTAGGCTATTAATTATTGCCTCAATTTCAGAGCCTGCTATTGGTCTATTCAGGGATTCAACTTCTTCCTGGTTTGGTCTTGGAAGAGTGTAAGTGTCCAGGAAATTATCCATTTCTTCTAGATTTTCCAGTTTATTTGCGTAGAGGTGTTTATAGTATTCTCTGATGGTAGTTTGTATTTCTGTGGGGTCGGTGGTGATATCCCCTTTATCATTTTTAATTGCGTCAATTTGATTCTTCTCTCTTTTCTTCTTTATTAGTCTTGCTAGTGGTCTGTCAATTTTGTTGATCTTTTCAAAAAACCAACTCCTGGATTCATTGATTTTTTGGAGGGTTTTTTGTGTCTCTATCTCCTTCAGTTCTGCTCTGATCTTAGTTATTTCTAGCCTTCTGCTAGCTTTCGAATGTGTTTGCTCTTGCTTCTCTAGTTCTTTTAATTGCGATGTTAGAGTGTCAATTTTAGATCTTTCCTGCTTTCTCTTGTGGGCATTTAGTGCTATAAATTTCCCTCTACACACTGCTTTAAATGTGGCCCAGAGATTCTGGTATGTTGTATCTTTGTTCTCATTGGTTTCAAAGAACATCTTTATTTCTGCCTTCATTTC
>NC_037668.1:29606178-29626167 GCF_003255815.1 Theropithecus gelada
GGTAGATCACAGACTGCTGTGCTAGCAATGAGGGAGGCTCCGTGGGTGTGGGACCCTCCCGGCCAGGTGTGGGATATGATCTTCTGGTGTGCCTGTTTGCTTAAAGCACAGTATTGGGGTGGGAGTTACCCGATTTTCCAGGTGTTGTGTGTCTCAGTTCCCCTGGCTAGGAAAAGGGATTCCCTTTCCCCTTGCGCTTCCCAGGTGAGGCAATGCCTCACCCTGCTTCAGCTCTCGCTGGTCGGGCTGCAGCAGCTGACCAGCACAGATGGTCCGGCACTCCCCAGTGAGATGAACCCAGTACCTCAGTTGAAAATGCAGAAATCACCGGTCTTCTGTGTCGCTCGCGCTGGGAGTTGGAGACTGGAGCTGTTCCTATTCGGCCATCTTGCTCCCGCATGATATTTTTCTTTTAATTCGTTGTACATAGTTGCATTTAATTCTCTAAACATTTTATAAAATCTATTTTCATACCTCTGCCTGGTAAATCAACATATGGGGTCATTCAAAACAATTTCTATTGACTGTTTTTGTCCCCTGAGTTTGACTCTCACTTTTCTGTGTCTTTACATGATTTATAATATATGGTTAATAACAGAACATTTTGTAGCAACTCTGGATTTTGTTTTATGTTTTCAAATGTCACTCTTGTTGTTTGCCTTTTTAAATTACTTTCTCCAACTTAAATGCAGAATCTGCTGAATGTGGATGCTAGTGTAGTCTTGGTTTTTAATTAAGTTTTTAGCCTAGAATTCTAGGATTTTCCCATTGACTATATTGCTTAATGGTTAACTATGGGACAGAGGTTGTAAACAAACACCTAGAGCCCCTGAGGTTGCACCCCCTGTTGATCAACTTGTGTCCAAGCTGTGAATGTAGCCAAAGTTCCAGCCAGTTCTCAGGTCTCACCTGGCTTTCATTTTTAATGAGGCTTTCTCAGGTGGTCTCTTTTGTTTGAAGCTGGACTTTCTCACCCAACCCCTGCTGCAAATATAGATTGACTTTTCTGACACCAGAGCTGCTGTTTTTTTACAACCAACTTCAATCAGATAAAACCAAAGTTTCTACCCACTGACCTGGGGGCATGAGGAAGACTTTGGGAGCATCCACAGACTAAAAAAACAAAAACAACATCGAAAACAGAAACAACAACAACAAAAAGCAAAAAAACAGACTCTTGCTATTCTTATCTGAGGCTCTAGTTATTTTTTGAGCATAAATGTTTCTTAATTTCTTATCTGCCTTTCATCAATTTCCAGTGTCCTGAAATGGTTGCTTATGATAATTCCATCCATTTTATATTTGTTTTGTAAAAGGGAATTGATGACCTTTTCTGGCCACCATTACTAGAAACTCTGTCCACTTCACTCTCTCTATGGCTCCATTGCCTCCTAATCCAAAACTAGTGTCAAGTCTCAGAAGACCCCTAATTCACAGTATCGGAAACCTGGGAAAAGTGTGTAAGAATTGATTCTAAATTTGTTAGACAGAAGAGGAAGAAACACAACATTGATATAGGCAACGTGTATGGACGTGTGTACTTAGCCAGAGATTCCAGGCCCAATACATCTGATCAAGGAGATTAGAATAGCTGTTGCTGTTTGCTCAGTTGCTGAAATGTGGACTCAACCAGGGGAAATCTTAACAGTGACTATTTTCTACCAACTATAATTGAATATGTGAGATGTTGCCATTGAATGGTTCACTGATTTCAATAGGAAGAATGAAATCCCATTAAGAACAAAGTGTCACCATGTACCTACTGGATAATAAAGAGTATACGTGATTAATAAAATGGGTAGCAGTAGTCTTTAGAACTGTTTGCTTGCAGAACTCTTTGGTGCTACATAATTGACTATGGCATTCCTGAGACTGAAATAGAATGAAAAATAGATCCATATAATAGTAATAATGTTTTTAAAATCTCTGGGACTGACGAGCATAATCCTGACTTGAGTCACCATAATGAAGAATTATACCTCTCATCTAATTTCCAGACTAGCTCAAGTTTATCTTCCCAGGACCTCTTGAATGGTGATACCCTCTTGAGGATGCACCCTATGACATTGCTGTACATACATAATATAAATTCTTTTTGTGATCTTGCCTAAAGGAACCTGCATTCATTCACCAAGGTAACTGATTATAAAGAATATATTCACACTTTGGAGAGATTAGTAGACACTGCCTCTGAACTGACACTTATCCATGGATACCAAACACAATTGTCTTAGTCCATTTTCTGTTGCTATAACAGAATACCACAGAATGGATAATTTTATAAATAACAGAAGTTTGACTCACTGTTCTGGAGCCGAAGCCCATGAGAATGGCACTGGCATCTGATGAGGGTCAGCCCATGGTAGAATGAGGAAGCAAGCATGCATGTGAGGCAGAGAGAAAATTGGGCCACATTCATCCTTTTTATCAAGAACCCATTCTCGTAATAACTAATGCACTTTGCTGATAACAGTATTAGCCCATTCATGGGAGTAGAGTCTTCATGACCTAGTCACCTGTTAAAAGTCCTACCTCTCAACATTGTTACAATTACAATTAAATTTCAACATGAGTTTTGGCAGAAACATTCAGACCATAGCAACGATGTAGCATAGAGGCTCACGAAGGTCAACTAAAATTAGCAAAGTTTGTTCTGAATTTATTTCGTAACATGTCCAGCGATTCCCAAATACACCCTATTTATTTCCCTATTTCTAAATGTATTATTTGAAATAGACACATTTTGCAGTATATTACACATCAGCTACTTCAAACCTTTTCCTAAGTAATTCCTGATACCTTCAGTTTTCAGTAGGGCCCAAAACAAGAGAAGGCTCTGAAGTTAGTCAAGAATACAATGCAAGCAGCTCTACCATTAAAGCCTTACAACTCAGTAGATCCCACGTAATCAACCAGAGTTTATTTTTTATAGTGACTGGTATGTGTGTTTAAAATATTTATTTGTGGCAATATCACAGGGTCTGTTCTTAAAGGTACATGGCCAGTTCTTCATTCAAGGACTCTAGTCTGAAATTGGGTGAGAGGCTATAATGATTCTCCATGTAGAGAATTAAGTTGGTATTTTATGAAGCTACAACAGGAGTATTATAATGCAGGCCCTTCAGACTTCTTTAAAAAGTTGCACTTTCTCTAGAGAAACATCTTCTGATAAATGACTCAAATCACTGCTAGCATTGGTAAAGGCAGGTCTCTTGACCATGCATCGTAGGATGACTATTGTGAGCTGGTTCTATGTGTCCCAACAAGCCAAAATCATCTTCATGTCTACCACCCTAGTTCCAGCTCTCATCATGTTTCCATTGGAGAACTGCAGGATCTTCCTAATTAAATTTTCTGCTTCCAAATTTGCTTCTCCAATTCATTTTTCTCATTCCAACTAGACTTTTTGAAATGCACATCTGATTGTGCTATTCACGGTTTTAAAAGCTTTGCTGGTTCCACATTGGCCTTACAAAGTGGCACAAGACTCTGTATGATCTCATCCCCTATTACCTTCTAACATCATCTCTCCCTCAGACGGTGTGTACAATTTTGCCTTCTATCACTTCTCAGAATGAGTTATTATCATTAATCTCTCAAGTCCTTCACTCATGTTTTTCTCTCTATCTTAAAATTTCTTTCCTGGTTGACCTGTATCTATCTTAAATATTCCTGCTTGAACATCATTCCTCAGAAAAGTATTTAAAGTCTTCCCAGGCTGGGACAACCTGCCTTCTCTGTTGTATACTCTCATAATGACTCATACCTTTCCTTATAGCATTTATTTTTGTTCATAATAATGCATTTACTTGTGAGATGATTTATTTGAAATATGCCTAGGTGCAAAGGCTATTCACTGGACAAGGACAAGGATACCTAATCAGGGAGAGAATGAGGGATAAAATCCAGCTCACAGTCCACTTGACAAGCCATGCATCCTGTTATAGATCTCCCTCTGTCTATAAGCAGGAGTGCCCTTTTACTAATTGTATAAATATAGTCTCTGCTCACCAAGGAGTGTGTACATTGGCTGCATCTACACGAAGAGTCTCCTTTTGCCAATTTGCACAAAGATAACAATGGATTAGCTATAGTTCTGTATGCCTCCCTCCTTGATAGTCTCTATGAGAGCAAACACTATGACTGTTTTTGTCATGCTTGTATCCTCAATACTCAGCATAATTCCTCGCACATAAGTAGATCTCCATTAATATTTATTGGTTTAATAAATGAAGAAATGATTCTCAAACAGATAATAAATAGACCATTTTATTTTGCAGGTTTCTTCTGGGTTCATTGGTTTGTTAACAAAATAGATTTTACATTCTAAGATACAAGCTGCTTCGGTGAGTCAATAACCACAGGCAATGAGTTTTGTTTTACTAATTGCCCAAAGTCCTAATCAGATCCCCGGGACAGAGTCACAAACTCTGCTTTCGTCTGTGCTCTGGAATGATTCTCAAGGGGAAGTCCTCAGAATTCTAGATCAGATGAAGTTGCTTCTTTTTCAGGAGTAAACAGAGTTCCTGGATTTGGAGTTGCAAGAGATTTCAACTCTACAGGAAGACTTTCCCAAGCCAGAGGAGTCAATGCTCTGGACCTTGAATTAGTCACCCTACTCGAAGCTTCCTTCTGACACTCAGGAAGTGCTGATCATCCAGGCTTGAAGCTTTCAGTTTCTGCTACTAGACCTTTTGGAGAGGGTCTAATCTCAGGGTTTGTTTTGTTTTGTTTTGTTTATTTTATTTATTTATTTATTTTTCATGTTCCAATATACCAGCTAAAAGGAGAATTTCTCTCATTTCCTCTTCCAAGTTTGCAAAAAGTAAGTGGTTATGATAGAAAAAATAGCAGAGGAAACTTGATTTTAAATTTTCTGATATACTTCCTTTTTCTCTTCGGTTTTCTGATTATTTTTGTGATATTTGAGTTTCATAATTTCCTTGTGTCTTGTATGATGGCTGATTGAGACCTGATGACTTATAAAGTGAAATATAGTATTCTTATAAGTTTTATGTTTAAATAATAAAATCAGCTGCAGAAAATCGTGGACGGAAGAGTAAATAAGACAACTCTCGTAACTCCCAGAATTGTCATCAGTTCCTGATGTCCCTGGCATCTTTTGAATCAATAAGGCTGAGAGTTAGGCATTTTTCATACAGCTGTTGTCTCCTTCTTCTCTTATCTGAACACCTTGCCTGAAAATTCATTTAGTACGGCACTGATTTGGTGAAAATGCATGGGATTTGGGGTCAGAAATATCTTTGTTTCACACCTACTACTGCCAATTACTAGATCTGTGAGTCTGACTTAAGTAGCTTATCTGACTGAACCTCAAATTCTCCACCTATCAAATGGGAATATTTTATTTCCTTGCAGAGCAATCACTAGCTTTTAGGCTGGTGTACGTTAACCAAATGTTAATTTCTGCATTTTATTTTCTAACTCCTCAGCCATTTAGAGTATAAGGGTCACCTTCATTTTTTCCATCAGCTTTGAGAGTCTCTATGCTACGTTGACACCCCTTATCTATCATGCACAGTCCTGGTCAGGATTACTGTTCCTGCCCCTTTTCGGCAACATTGCATGGGGGCATCAGGATCACTACTTTCAGAAAAATGTACTCAGCATAAGTGTGTGTGTGTGTGTGTGTATGGGTGTGTGTGAGAGAGAGATAGGTGGATGTGAATTAGAATGAGGCTAAGGATTCTAGGCAGATAGATACTAGACTTGCCACAGCAGAGAACAAATAAAAGTAACACCATTTTCCTCTGAGCCTCACCTTCCTATCAGATGTTAGTAGCTACGTCAGGAACTATGAGGAAATTGGGTAACACTTACACAGTCCATGTTCCTGCCTCTTCACAGAGACATCAAAAGCAACTCAGAATAAGATACAATGATTCCTTTTTTAAAAAAATGTTGTCCTAAAGAAGGTTCATTCACTTCTGTATATCAGTGTTTCATGTATCAGTATCTCAGCTGAGATAAAAATAATTTTTTCTTCCAGTAAGACATTTTTTAATAGCAAAGGACTCAGTGTTCAGGGTCAAGAGAGTCGAGTTTCCAAGATAGCTCTGCCATGAACTAAATGTGTGATATTCCTTTTTCCTTTTTGGAATTCAGTTTTCTCACATTTCTACCACATAGTTATTTCTGATAGATTTATTATGACTTTGAAGAATAAAGAAAACTGTAAAATGCAAAAAAAATCATATATGTTTTTACCATCTTTTTAGAAAAAAGAGCTATTCACAAAAACTTAATTTAAGAATTGGAAAACTAACTCAGAATAATTGTTCATGTCCCTTCTTAATGGTTTGTCAGCATTTAGTTTATCTGTCCATCTTTTCCTACACTGCCGTTTCATGTCTTTTAGTTCTAGCAGCTTCTCAGCTTCTGCAACTTAATGAGCTCTGTGGATTTTATCCTTTCCTATCTATCTGTATGCCAGTTTCTCTGTCTTTCTTTTGCTTGGGTGCTTCATATGCTCCACATGCCTGCAGTTTCCCTAAAGGAAGAGACCATGTTCTCTACCTCTCACTGCCCTATAGCTCTGTAGTCGAGATTCTCACTTAAATACATTTCTTGATTTCTGTGAGCCCAAATAAGTATTTCTGTGTATATCTGGCAGAGGTGAGGGTCTCCTTCTTCAGACTGGAACTACCTTAAGAGCATTCCCTTATTCATTAGTTCATTTAATACATACTTATCAAAAACTTAAAGTATGTCAAAAATTAGGACAGCTTTAGCGATATGGAATTGAGAATGATCTCTGTAATAAGAAAGCTTAAAATCTAGTTGAAATGTCAGATAATAATTTCAATTGAAGGTGACAAGTGCTATAGTAGAAGGAATGAAATGCAAAGAGAACCAAGAAGGGAGGGATATCTAGATGGAAATATGGTTGAGAGAATGGCCTCAAGAAAGGCTTAAAAACTTGAACATATCCTCAAACCCACTGCATAAGTAATACATATTTATCATGGACACTTGGGAAAAATTAGGAGATGGTAGACACCCATAATTACACCATGCAGAACCATGTTCTACTAACATTTAGATGATTTCCATTCAGGCTTTCTCTATGTAGATATTCATATAATTGAGATTATTCTGTATATACTACATCATATCCTGCTTTTTCGCTTAGTGTTTTCCACTGAATTATAAAATTATCATATGCATTATGTTTAAAGCTGCATAATACATATTTTAAAAATAATGTTGCATTACTTTTTGTTTACAAATGTTACATATATTTATTTATGAATCCTCTGAGTGTTTTTTTCTATGTGCACATATTTACATATATATGGATATATATCTTTCTTTTGTTTACAGTATTGGGATCATATGACCTTTACTGTTTTGTAATATTTCTTACATTGAACAATATCATGAACACTTTTCTAGATGTGTAACATTGTATGTTTTATTGTAAAAAATGGTATGTGTATAAAAATGTATGCAAAAATGTACATTTTAAGAGGAATAACAAAATAAACACTTAGGTCCCCTCTACCCAGGCTGAGAATTAGAATATCATCATGAATCTAGAAGCCTCATAAATGCTTCTTTCAAAAACTTTAAATATATGTCAACTAGTCACTGTCATGAACTTTAGGTTAAAGCATTTCCATATTTTTAAAAACTAGGGTATCCCTAAATAATACATTATCTAATCCTGCCTTCCTTTGAATGTTAAATAAATGGGATACACACACATGATACATGCACACACACGCACCATATATAATATATTGAATTTATATATAATTGCTCAATCATAATCTCTCTATATGATGTATAAATGATTTGCTTCCATTATTCAACACAATCATAATAACTTTGAGATTAATTCATGTTGATTTGAAAAAATGTTATTAGTTCCTTTAATTATCTTTAATATGAGTCAGCAAACTTTTCTTGTAAAGGACTAGTTAGTAATTATTTTAGTCTTTGCAGGCCATGCAGTCTCTGTTGCAGCCACTCAACTCTATTATAGTATGAAAGCAGCCATACACAATACATAAACAAATTGATGTGATTGTCCTCCAATAAAACTTTATTTATAAAAATATTTGACTGCTCTATAGGCTTTGGTGTGCCCACCCTTCCTCTATAGTAATTCATTCAATGCTCTATCGCACCTCATTGTGAAATTTTATTTCAATTTAAATGTTCCTTCTAGTTCTGAAGAACATTTGACTTGTTTCAGTTTTCCTTTTTTTCTTTTTGTTTAAACAAACACAACTGTAAACTTTGTGTATTTGTCTTTTAAGGTTTTCTGGATTAAATATCTAGCAGTAGAATTCCTGGTTTATAGAACATGTTTGGTTTCAACTGTAGCAGGTAATATCAAACTGTTTTCCAAAATGATTGTATCAATTTACTCTCCCACCAGTAGGAGACTGGAGCTTCCCTTGCTCTATATTTGTCACAATTTTGACTATTGACCATCTTATGAGAATGAAATGGTCTATGGTCTTAATTTTTGGGGTGTGGTCTTATTTTTCCCTGGATACTAATGATGTTAAAGACCTGTTCACATGTTTATATGCATTTGTGCTTCCTCTCATATGAAATTCCAATTTATTCCTCTTATCTATCATTATATTAAACTGATTTTTTCTCTTTGATTTCAAATCTATTAGATACTCCAAATGCTAGTATTTTATCTGTTTTTTTGTTGCACATATCTTTTCTCTATTTTTACCTTGCTTTTTTTCTTTTTTGTGATTCTGGAAAATACAAATTAATTTTATATGATAAATGTTATCATTATTTTTTGCTTTTTTGTACCTTGTTTAAGAAATCATTTATCTTAAGTTTTAAAAATATTCTCACATAGTGTCTTCTAAATATTTAATAGGGTTTTTTGTTTCTTTATAGGTTTTTAGTACATTTGTGATTGAATTTTGTATGGTGTAAGCTACCCTAATTTCATTTTCTCCTCATATGAATGAGCAACTGTTGCATTAGTTGACTAGTCGGTGCTTTCCATCAGTCAGGAACGCTAGCCCCATTTGAATAATTTTAGAACTCCATTTTCTCCCATTGGTTTGAGTGCTTATTGCTGTGCCAAAACCATGCCTTCTTAATTACTACAGCTTTATTATAGGAAATGGTATTTGAAGGACAAATTCTCTCCATTTGTTTCTCTTCTTCAAGAATGTTTGGCTATTCTTGGATGTTTGTGCTTCCATATGAAATTTAATATTAGTTGTCAATCCAAAACACAAATGATTCAAAACGATCTATTTAGGATTCTGATGGAATTGCATTGAACTCATGGGTCAATGGTGCACTGATTGTAATATCATAATATTATATCTTCCAATTCATAAGCATAACCATTTATTTCTGTCTCTTTTAGTGTTTGCTAAGGTATTGTAATTCTTGATATAAAGGTCTTTATTCATGGATACTTTATATTTTTTGAACCTATTGTAAATAATAGTGGCTTCATACTTAATTTGCTATCATTTGTTGAAACACTGAAATACAGTGGATTTTTACATATAAATTTTGTACCAAAAAGTTTGTTAAACTTTCTTAACAATTCTAATAATTTATCAGAAATTTATTTTAGATTTTCTGTGTACACAGTCACATCATCTATAAAAAAGAAAGTGGCGTTCTCTATATTTCCTGAGAATACTATAAACACCTCTAAGCAAACAAACTAGAAAATCTAGAAGAAATGGATAAACTTGTGGACACATACACCCTCCCGAGACTAAACCGGGAAGAAGTCTAATCCCTGAATAGACCAATAACAGATTCTGAAATTGAGGCATTAATTAATAGCCCACCAACCAAAAAAAGTCCAGGACTAGACGGATTCACAGCTGAATTCTACCAGAGGTCCAAAGAGGAGATGATACCATTCCTTCTGAAATTATTCCAAATCACAGAAAAAGAGGGAATACTCCCTAACTCATTGTGAGAGGCCAGCATCATTCTGATATCAAAATCTGGCAGAGACACACACAGAAAAAGAAAATTTCAGGCCAATATCCCTGATGAACATCAATGCAAAAATCCTCAATTAAATACTGCAAACTGAATCCAGCAGCACATCAAAAAGCTTATCCACCACAATCAAGTTGGCTTCATCCTTGGGATGCAAGGCTGGTTCAACTTATGCAAATCAATAAAAGTAATTCACCACATAAACAGAAACAATGAAAAACCACATGATTATCTCAATAGATGCAGAAAAGACATTAGACAAAATTCAACAGCCCTTCATGCTAGAGACTCTCAATAAACTAGGTACTGACGGAATGTATCTCAAAATAATAAGAGCTATTTATGACAAACCCACAGCCAATATCATATTGAACAGGCAAAAACTGGAAGCATTTCCTTTGAAAACAGGCACAAGACAAGGATGCCCTCTCTCACCACTCCTATTCAACATAGTGTTGGAAGTTCTGGCCAGGGAAATCAGGCAAGAGAAAGAAATAAAGGGTATTCAATTAAGAAAAGAGGAAGTCAAATTGCCTCCATTTGCAGATGACATGATAGTATATTCAGAAAATCCCATAGTATCAGCCCCAAATCTCCTTAAGCTGATAAGCAACTTCAGCAAAGTCTCAGGATACAAAATTAATGTGCAAAAATCACAAGCATTCCTATACACCAATAACAGACAAAGAGAGAGCCAAATCATGAGTGAACTCCCATTCACTATTGCTACAAAGATAATAAAATACCTAGGAATCCAACTTACAAGGGATGTGAAGGACCTCTTCAAGGAGAACTACAAATCACTCCTCAGGGAAATAAGAGAGGACACAAACAAATGGAAAAACATTCCATGCTCATGGATAGGAAGAATCAGTATTATGAAAATGGCCATACTGCCCAAAGTAATTTATAGATTCAATGCTATCCCCATCAAACTACAAATGACTTTCTTCACAGAACTGGAAAAAAACTACTTTAAATTTCATATGGAACCAAACAAGAGCCTGCATAGCCAAGAAAATCCTAAGCAAAAAGAACAAAGCTGGAAGCATTACGTTACCTGACTTCAAACTATACTACAAAGCTACAGTAACCAAAACAGCATGATACTGGTACCAAAACAGATATATAAACCAATGGAACAGAACAGAGACCTCAGAAATAACATTACACATTTACAACCATCAGATCTTTGACAAACCTGCCAAAAACAGGAAATGGGGAAAGGATTCCCTATTTAAAAAATGGTGTTGGTGGGAACTGAACAATGAGATCACTTGGACTCAGGAAGGGGGACATCACACACCGGGGCCTATCATGGGTGCGGGAGGAGGGATTGCATTGGGAGTTATACCTGATATAAATGACGAGTTGATGGGTGCTGACGAGTTGATGGGTGCAGCACAGCAACATGGCACAAGTATACATATGTAACAAACCTGCACATTATGCACATGTACCCTAGAACTTAAAGTATAATTTAAAAAAAAAATGGTGTTGGGAAGACTGGCTAGCTATAGGCAGAAAGCTAAAACTGGATCTCTTCCTTACACCTTTTACAAAAATTAACTCAAGATGGATTAAAGACTTAAATGTAAGACCTACAACCATAAAAACCCTAAAAGAAAATCTAGGCAATACCATTGAGGACATAGGCATGGGCAAAATCTTCATGACTAAAACACCAAAAACAATGGCAACAAAAGCCAAAATATCTTGACACCAAAATGGGATCTAATTAAACTAATGAGCTTCTGAAGGCAAAGGAAAGTATCATCAGACTGAATAGGCAACTTACAGAATGGGAGAAAATTTTTACAATCTCTCCATCTGACAAAGAGCTAATATCCAGAATCTACAAAGAACTTAAACAATTTTGCAAGAAAAACACAAACAGCCCCATCAAAAAGTGGGTTAATGATATGAACAGACACTTCTCAAAAGAAGACATTTATGCAGCCAACAAACATGAAAAAATGCTCATCATCACTGGTGTCACTAGAGAAATGCAAATCAAAACCACAATTAGATACCATCTCATGTCAATTAGAATGGTGAAAAAGTCAGGAAACAACAGCTGCTGGAGAGGATGTGGAGAAATAGGAACGCTTTTACACTCTTGGTGGGAGTGTAAATTAGTTCAACCATTGTGGAAGACAGTGTGGCGATTTCTCAAGGATCTAGAACTAGAAATACCATTCAACCCAGCAATCCCATTACTGAGTATATACACAAAGGATTATAAATCATTCTACTATAAAGACGCATGCACATGAATCTTTATTGCATCACTATTCACAATAACAAAGACTTGGAACCAACTCAAATGCTTATCAATGATAGACTGGATAAAGAGAATGTGACACATAAACACCATGGAATACTACGCATCTGTAAAAAAGGATGAGTTCACGTCCTTTGCAGGGATATGGATGAAGCTAGAAACCATCATTCTCAGCAAGCTAACACAAGAACAGAAAACCAAACACTGCATGTTCTCACACATATGTGGGAGTTGAACAATGAGAACACATGGACACAGAGAGGGGAACATCACACACCTAGCAGGGAGGCTAGGTGAGGGATAACATTAGGAGAAATACCTAATGTAGATGATGGATTGATGGGTGCAGCAAACCGCCATGGCACATATATACCTATGTAACAAAAATGCATGTTTGCACATCTACCCTAGAACTTACAGTATAATAAAAAATAAAATAAAATGAAGCACCAAAAAAAGAAAAAAAAAGAAAGGGTAAAGGAATAAAATGTCCTGGAATCCCTAAAATAAAAAGAAAGTAAGTTTTCTTTCTTTTCAATCCTTATACCTTTAATGTCCTTTTATTGTTTTATTAGACTAGTATATTCAATACAATGACAAAGAGAAGTGGATAAAGCAGTCACCCTTGTCTTCTCTTGATCTTAAAGATACTAATTCAATATCTTACCATTAAGTTTGATGTTGGATGTAGAATTGCATACATATGCTTTACCAACTTAAAGAAAATATTTTATTCCTAGTTTACTAAGGGTTGTTCTCAAAGTAGACATTGATTTTTAAAAATGCTTTTGTAGCAGCTATTAAAATAATCATATTACTTTTTTGAGATTATTTGAGGAAACATAATTGGACTGTTTAAATAGTAAACAAACTTTACATTCTGAAACAAAACCAACTTTGTCATGTATCCATTTTATTATACATTGCTGGATTTGGTTTGACAACATAGCTGTCTCTCAGTATCCATGAGGGATTGGTTCCAGGACTTCTCATGGATATCAAAATTCACAGATGTTCAAGTCCATGATACAAAATAGTGAAGTATTTACATGTAACCTATGAACATCCCCCTGTATACTTCAAATCATCTCTAGCTTATGTATAATACCGGATACAATGTAAATGTTATATAAACAGTTATTACAATGTATTGTTTAGGAAATAATGGGAAAAATGTCTGTACATGTTCAGTACAAATTCATTTTTCCCAATATTTTTGATCTGTGGTTGGTTTGAATCCAAGGATGCAGAACCCACAGATAGGAATGACCCACTGTATTTTGTTGAAGAATTTTATGTCTATATTTGTAAGTAAGATTAGCCTGTCAAGTTTGGTGTCAAGATAATTCCAGCTTTGTAAAATGAGAAGGGAAATACTTCTTTCTTTTCCATTTTCTAAAATAGTTTGTATAATACTGAAATTAATTTATCTTTGAATATTTTGTAACACAGTATATTGTCTTGATATGGAGGTTTATTTATTTATAGTTTTTAACTGCTTCTTAAAATAGCTACAGTGCTTTTCAGGTTTTCTGATTCTTGATTCAATATTAATTTTTTTCTATAAATGTATTAATTTTCTATGTACACAGTCATATCTACTGTAAAAATGTCAGTTTTATTTCTTCCTTCTCAATTCTTGTATCTTTAATGCCCTTTTCTTGCCTTACTGGGCTGGCTAGAAAATTCAACACAATGTATCCATTTCATTGATAAAGCTGTTTATAATGTTACTTTTCATCTTTTTGTGCCTAAAACGTCCATAATTGTGTGTTTTTATTTATAATAGAGTTTATTTATGTCTTCTCTTCTTTTTTCTTGCCCAGTTTCAATAGTAGTTTACTTAAAGTTTACTAATTTATATCTTTGTGGATCTTCTCTATTTTACCCTACTTTTATATTATTAACATCTCTATCATCACTATTTTTTTCCTTCTACTTCCTTCATGGTCTTGCTTTTATAACTTCCTAGGATGACTGCTCAGCTTACTTTTGGCCTCTTCCTCTCTAATAAGCATTTTGTACTAGAATTTTCCTTCTAGTATGTTCTAAATGGATTGAACATATCTTGGTATGCATCTCTTTTATCTTTAATTATAATTTTTTAAATTATCATTATGAGTTCCTCTTTAAACCGTGGGTTACATTATCAAACATTTGCATTTTTTGTGAATCTTTCTTTCTTTCTTTCTTTCTTTCTTTCTTTCTTTCTTTCTTTCTTTCTTTCTTTCTTTCTTTCTTTCTTTCTTTCTTTCTTTCTTTCTTTCTTTTCTCTTCTTTCATCTCACTGTTGCCTAGGCTAGAGTACAGTGCCACAATTTTAGCTCGCTGCCACCTCTGCCTCCCAGGCTCAAGTGATCCCCCTGCCTCAGCCTCCCAAGTAGCTAAAACTACAGGCATGTAGTGCCACCATGCCTAGCTATTTTTTGGTATCTTTTGAGATGGGGTTTCGCCATGTTGTCCAGGTTGGTCTTGAACACTTGGACTCAAGCGATCAGCCCAACATTGCCTCCCAAAGTGTTGGGATTACAGGTGTGAGTCACTGCACCCAGATGAAATTTTCTATCTTAATTATACTGTAGTCTGGGAATGTGGTTATCTTTTAAGAAGATCCAGTTTTTAAAAAAATTTTGAGACCAATTTCATGGCCCATTGATGACCATTTTAAAAAATGACCCAGGTGTACTTAAGAAGAATGCTTTATATCAAAATTTTAAATAATAATGCTCAAATTTTATTTTTCTTTATTTTCAGTCCGAGGACTTAGTCTGCCATGTCCCTAAAGAAGATTCACTGAGTTTTGAATTGAGTCTTTGCTGTGTTGCCTCTTTGTTCTCCGTAGTGTACTCCAGAGCACAGTTATTTTTTGCTAAAAGATGGTGCAGACTTTCTTTTATTCTTTCAGACCTGAGATTCTCAATGAAGAGAGTCAGTCACACAGAGTTAAGAGTTTGTTTTCCAAGGTTTCTCCAGTTTTCAAGAACATCAGCTCATACTTTTTGTGGTCTTTCTCACCCTCTATATCCTAACTCTGGCTGGAATATCATCATTCTGGCTATAATCTATGTTGACCATCACCTCCATACGCCAATGTACTTCTTTTAAGTGTGCTATCCACTTCAGAGACTTTCTATTCCCTGGTCATTATCCCATGCATGCGTTCCAGCCTTGTAGGCCTGAGCCAATCCATTTCCCCGGAGGGCTATGGGACAGCTCTTTTTTTTCCTTGGCTTTGCCATCACCAACTGCCTCCTGCTAGCAGTGATGGGATATGATCACTATGTGGCCATCTGCAACCCACTTGGCTACTCAGTCGTCATGAATTGGAAAGTGTGTGTTATACTGGCATCCTCAGTCTGTGCCACAGGGTTCTCACTCTCACTAGTTCAGACTGTGGCCATTTTCCGACTGCCTTTTTGCTCCCCACTGATTGAGCATTTCTTCTGTGATATTTGGCCTGTGTTGGACCTAGCCTGTGCTACCCCAGTGACCAATGATATTCTGACCTTAATTATCAGCCTCCTTGCCATCACAGCCCCAGCCACCTTCCTCTTCAACTCTTATGTCCTTATTATTTCCACCATTCTCAAGATCGCCTCAGCTGGAGGCCAGAAGAAGACCTTTGCCACCTGTGCATCCCACCTCACTGTGGTCATTATCCACTATGGCGGTGCTTCCATTGCCTACTTCAAGCCCAAGTTGGAGAATACCAAAGATCAGGATCAGTTAATCTCAGTGACCAACACTGTCATAACACCTTTACTAAACTCTGTTGTGTATAGTCTGAGAAATAAAGAAGTCCAGGACGCTCTGCAGAGAGTGCTGGGTAGGAAATTCTTCCCCTAAGATGGTAATCTCTTCTTAAATAGTTGTGTGTACCTTCCAGATGGAAGCCTATTGGTAAAGTCATAGAGCCAGAATTTTATGTAATCATTGAAGCCTCATACATCACAGTCAGAGCCAAGGCAAAAGGGAAACTAGGAGCTACCCTGCAATAATTGAGGCTCATTTTCTGAACCCCTTTCGAAACAGAATAAAAACACAGGTCACTTGTCTGTAGACAGACATCCACTGGCCCTACTCAAGGAGATCATGACAAGGCCAAAGTATGATCTAGTGTTCATCTCAAACTTAAATTTAAAGATACCTGTCCATCTTGCTGAAGTGCAAACCACATGAAATTACTCAACTGAATCTTTTGTCATAAATTGGATGCTTGAACAAGTGGCTACTGAAAAGGATATGTGCAGAAATCTAATTGCCTTGTGTTTTAATGAGATAAGCAAAGCAAGAACGTAGCTATCTTTTAAGAGATGGGTTTGGAACTAGCTAAAACTTTTTAGAAAGAATATTTGCAGGCAATCCCCTGCACATTTTCTGTCACCCACATGGGGGACTCCAAATGAAGGGGAACTAGGTGGTGAAAGTGAGGAGTAGTGGGAGATTGAGTGGAGAAGACTCCTAATCAGCATATGACAGCTACAAGACTTGGGACTTGTGAACAGAGCTCACATAACTTGGTCTGATTATTTGCTTCTTCTGGCTGAAGATAAACCACATGGAGGAGAAGGCCTTGTGGGACTGACAGAAATGCCTTCCTCATGAACAAGGTAAACAGGATCAGAAGATGAGGAAATAGTTCAGGGAGCAGAATGCTATAAAATGTTATGAAATTGGCTAAGAAGAAAGAAACTTTAGAAGCAGATGCAGATGGGAGTGATAGATGAGAAGGGAGGGACAAGGCGAGGGTCAAAAGGAGCAAAACTCATTTTTAAAATCACTTCAGATTGGGTCCTCTCTTTCCCTTTGTAGGCCAAGTCACAAATGCAAAGAAAGACAATTAAATGGAAACATGAAAGAGTCAACATAACAACTTTCTGAAAAATTAGGTAATTTCATTACTCCCAAAAAACTGAACAAAGTCAACAGTAAGGGTTTTTGACATGACAATTTCCATAAAATTAAAGCAACTGAGTTAGAAGTAGATTAATAAAAGACTATTTATTTACTCTTCCTCACTTCGAAAAAATTTTTTTTAAATCAGGGTGAATTTTAGACCCAATTTGTGGAACAAAATATGTGATGATTAAAACTATGATTAATAGTTATAATTACTGACCAAATTAATGTTACAATACTAAGATATTTATAAGAAGACATACAAGAAATATATGAGTATGCAGGATTCTCATTGTAAAATATTTTAAAAATGCAGAAATATCAAATAAAATGTGTAATCTAATTGTGAGTTATATATGCTATCTATGCAAGTGTATACAAAGGTTACTTTAAGAAAGTTCTGCAATTCATTCTACTTTGTGTTTCTCAGTTCCCAAACTGCTTGATGAGAAAAAAGCAATCTAAACCTTTTCATGTAAACACAAGCAATGAATGATTAATAAGTCATGTTATGAGTAAAAACAATAAAGTTAAAAGTTTTGCTTCTCCCCTTTCTTCCACTTCCTCATTATACTTGGGGTGAATCAAGTTCAGGTCAAGGTTTCCAGCTTTCTGAAAGAAGAAGAACTTTATCCAGGTTCATTTCCACCTCCTCAGATTGGATTATCTGGAGATACATGAGCCCCAGTGGCCATCTCTCTTGCCATTAATAGAAATGATTCTGGTCTTGCCATGGTCCTTATCAGTATAGTCCCTGCACTTCCCATCTTCCTTATGACCATTTTGAGGCTACTCTAGGTTCTCTGGCCTTCTCTCTGCCACTTCTTTAGGGCACCTGGTCATTTAACTGCACCCTTGATCCTGTAGAGGAGTGGATGAAACTCAGTGAGGTGTCATCGAGCCATCACCTGCTGCCTTACTCACCCATTTCTACTTCACCAGTATTCAAGCCTTTTCTAAGAGGCTTCTCTGAAAAGTGAGAGTCATACCTTCTCTGCTTCAATCAGATCCTTTTCTTCCTTCCTTCCTTCCTTCCTTCCTTCCTTCCTTCCTTCCTTCCTTCCTTCCTTCCAGGTTTATTTGGGGTAGGACCAAGAGTGGGCTTTCCACAATATCTAACCATGGTTAGATCTTCTCCAAAGGCTGGATGATTATGTTTTATTTTGGCAAAGGAAAAAAAAAAAAGAAAGCCTGAGTTATTTCCAACTCCACAATGCACAGTTTACATTTCATATACAAAGTACTTCAGTACTTAGGCTCTTGATATTCAAAATCATTCTTTGTAAATTAAAAGAGGTTTTCCACTCTAGAAAAGTGTGCTAAACTTAAAAATTATTTCAGCTTTCAATACAAATGTTTCAGTTTTGAGCTTTATAAAATTATTTTTGAAATTCGGTTGACTTTTTCCTGCATTCTTTTGGGTTTATCCTTCCCTGGGGCAAATAAATGTGCCCTGGAATAATAAGAATTTTAAAAAGAAGGGAAACATTAGGTTATTATCTTATAACGTTATTCCATAATATTTCTTCCAAGAGTATTTTTGTGGAGATTCATAAAACATTTGCTCCCCAGAATATAAAATTCTATTTAAAAATATGACTCTCCAGTAATAGGTGAGTCTTTAGCCATAGGGGATGGAGTTCCAGACTGGAAGATACTTATATTTACCAGCAGCATCTACCTCCTACATGGTGGGTAAAGTTTTCACCTCACCTAGGAGAAGGTGAAAACTTTTTGCACATGGCCAGCTCCTCAGAGTGCCCAATACAACCCTTGTGAAGTTATCAAGTCCTGAGCTTTTCTTTGACAGAAGACTTGTTACTGCTTCAAAATCATTACACATTATTAGTCTATTCAGGTTTTATATTTCTTCATGATTCAATCTCAGTAGGTTATATGTTCAGGAATTTATACATTTCCCCTAGTTTCTCCAGTTTGATGGTGAATAGTAGTTCACAATGCTCTTTATTGATCCTTTGTATTTCTGTGGTATCAATTGTGATTTTTTTTTCATTTCAGATGTTATTTATTTGGGTCTTCTCTGTTCTTTTCTTGGTTATTTTAGCTAAAAGTTTGTGAATTTTATCTTTTCAACAAATCAACTTTTTGTTTTGTTGCACTTTTGGATTATTTTCCTAGTCTGAATTTCCTTTATTTCTGTTAAGATCTTTATTTTTTTCCATTCTACCTTTTTTGGGTTTACTTCATTTTTGCTTTTCTAGTTCCTTAAAGTGCATCATTAAATTGTTGACTTGGAGTCTTTCTATTTTGGGGATGTAGGCATTTATTGCTATAAAATCCCCTTTTAGTAATGCTTTTGCTGTATCCCAAAGGTTTGGGTATGCTGTGCTTCCATTTTCATTTATTTCAAGAAATTTTAAAATTTCCTTCTTAAAAATATTTGCTGACTCATTGGTGATTCAGGAACATGTTCTTTTATTTCCACGTATTTGTACAGTTTTAAAGGTTCCTGTTATTGTTTTCTAATTTTACACTGTTGTGATCAGAAAATATATTTGATATGATTTTGATTTCTTCTAATTTTTCTTTTTTTTTTTAATTTATTTATTATTATTATACTTTAAGTTGTAGGGTACATGTGCATAACGTGCAGGTTTGTTACATATGTATACTTGTGCCATGTTGGTCTGCTGCACCCATCAACTCGTCATTTATTTCAGGTATAACTCCCAATGCAATCCCTCCCCCCTCCCCCCTCCCCATGATAGGCCCCGGTGTGTGATGTTCCCCTTGCTGAGTCCAAGTGATCTCATTCTTCATTTCCCACCTATGAGTGAGAACATGCGGTGTTTGGTTTTCTGTTCTTG
>NC_037668.1:29626667-29637179 GCF_003255815.1 Theropithecus gelada
GTGTTGGGAGATCCACTGCTCTCTTCAAAGCTGTCAGACAGAGTCGTTTGCGTCTGCAGTGGTTTCTGCTGCTTTTTTGTTGTTGTTGTTGTTGTTGTGTAGCTGTGCCCTGTCCCCAGAGGTGGAGTCTACAGAGACAGGCAGGTTTCCTTGAGCTGCTGTGAGCTCCACCCAGTTGGAGCTTCCCAGCAGCTTTGTTTACCTACTTAAGCCTCAGCAATGGTGGGCGCCCCTCCCCCACCCTCGCTGCTGCCTTGCCGGTAGATCACAGACTGCTGTGCTAGCAATGAGGGAGGCTCCGTGGGCATGGGACCCTCCCGGCCAGGTGTGGGATATGATCTCCTGGTGTGCCTGTTTGCTTAAAGCGCAGTATTGGGGTGGGAGTTACCCGATTTTCCAGCTGTTGTGTGTCTCAGTTCCCCTGGCTAGGAAAAGGGATTCCCTTCCCCCTTGCGCTTCCCAGGTGAGGCGATGCCTCACCCTGCTTCAGCTCTCGCTGGTCAGGCTGCAGCAGCTGACCAGCACCGATCGTCTGGCACTCCCCAATGAGATGAACCCAGTACCTCAGTTGAAAATGCAGAAATCACCGGTCTTCTGTGTCGCTCGAGCTGGGAGTTGGAGACTGGAGCTGTTCCTATTCGGCCATCTTGCCTGCACTGTACTTTTCATTGAGCAGTTTGCTAACACTGTTTTCTTGGAATCTGCTATGGGATATTTCAGAGTGCATTAAAGCTTATGGTGAAAAAGGAAGTATCCTTGCACGAAAACTGGAAAGAAACTTTCTGAGAAACTGCTTTGTGATTTGTGAATTCATCTCACAGAGTTACACGATTCTTTTCATGGCACAGTTTGTTAGCACTGCTTTTGGTCAGTTTGCGAAGGTATATTTTGATCTCATTGAGGTCTATGGTGACAAAGAAAATCTCCTCAGATTATAAGTAGAAGGAAGCTTTCTGAGAAAGTCCTTTGTTATGTGTGAATTCACCTCACAGTGCTACAACTTTCTTTTCATGGAGCAGTTTGCTAACACCGTTTTCCTGGAATCTGAAAAGGGATATTTGGGTACGCATTGATGCCTACAGTGAAGAAGGAAGTATCCTCAGACAAAAACTGTTTTCTTGGAATCTGCAATGGGATATTTCGGAGTGCATTGTAGCTTATGGTGACAAAGGAAATATCCTAATAAAAAAAAACTAGAAAGAAGCATTCTGAGAAACTACTTTGTGATATGCTAATTCATCTCACAGAGTTCACAATTCTTTTCGTAAAGCAGTTTGGTAGTACTGTTTTTGGGGAATCTGAGAAGGGATATTTTTGATCACATTCTAGTCAACGGTGACTAAGGAAATACCCTAAGATAAAAACTGGAAAGAAGCTTTCTGGTAAACTTGTTTATGATATGTGAATTCACCTCACGGAGATACAGCTTTCTTTTCATGGATCAGTTTTCCAGCACTGTTTTTGGGAAATTTGAGAAGGGATATTTTGAATTGCATTGATATGTATGATGACAAAGGAAATATCCTCAGATAATAACCAGAAAGAAGCTGTCTGAGAAATTTCTTTGTTATTTGTGAATTCATCTCACAGTTACACTTTTCTTTGGAACAGTTTCATAACACTGTTTTCGTGAAATCTGCAAAGGCATATTTGGGACCACATTGAGGCATATAGTGAAAAGGGAAAAATCCTCATTTAAAAACGAGAAAGAATTTTTCTGGGAAACTGCCTTGTGATGTGTGAATTCATCTCACAGGTTACACTGTTGTTTTCATTGTGCAGTTTGATAACAGTTTTCATGGTATCTGCAACATTCTATTTTGGAACACATTGAAGCCTTTGGTGACAAAGGAAATATCATCAGATAATAACTAGAAAGAAGCTTTCTGAGAAACTGCTTTCTGATATGTGAATACATCTCACACAGTTACACTGCTATTTTCATCAAGCAGTTTGCTAACAGTGTTTTCTTGGGATCTGCAATGGGATATTTCAGAGAGCCTTTAAGCTTATTGTGGCAAAGGAAAGTTCTCATGTAAAAACTAGAAAGAAGCATTCTGAGAAACGGCTTTGTGATGGGCTAATTCATCTCACAGGGTTACATGAATCTTTTCATGGAGCCATTTGGTAGCACTGTTTTTGGCAAATCTGAGAAGGGATATTTTAGATTGCATAGAAGCCTATGGTTACTCAAGAAATATCCTCAGATAAAAGCAAGAAAGATGCTCTCTGAGAAAGTTCTTTGTGATGTGTGATTTCATCTCACAAAGTTACAACTTTCTTTCCATGGTGCAGTTTGCTAATACTGTTTTTTGTGAAATCTGCAAAGGTATATTTGGGAGCATTTGAGGCCTATGGTGAAAAAGGAAATATCCTCAGAAAAAAAACTAGAAAGAAGGTTTCTGAGAAACTGCTTTGTGATGTGTGAATTCATCTTTCAAAGTTATACTGTTCTTTTCCTTGAGCAGTTTGCTACCACTGTGTTCTTGGAATCTGCATTGGGATATTTCAGAGCACATTGAAGCTTATTTTGAGAAAGGAAATATCCTCAGACAAAAAGTAGAAAGAAAGTTTCTGAGAAACATCTTTGTGATGTATGAATTTATCTCACAGAGGTACACCACTGTTTTCATGGAGCGGTTTGGTAGCAGTGTTTTTGGGGAATCTGAGAAGGGATATTTTGAATCACCTTGAAGCCTGTGGTGACAAAGGAAGTACCTTCTGATAAAAAGTAGAAAGAAGCTTTCTAAGGAACTTGTTTGTGATGTCTGAATTCATCTCACCGAGATACATCATTCTTTTCATGTAGCAGTTTGCTAACACTCTTTTCGTGGAATCTGCAAAGAGATATTTGGGAGCGCCTTGAGGACTATAGTGAAAAAGGAAATATCCTCAGATGAAATTGTCTGAGAAACTGCTTTGTGATGTGTGAATTCAACTCACAGAGTTACACCATACTTTTCATTGGGCAGTCTGATAACACTGGTTTCATGGAATCTGTAATAGGATACTTGGGAGTGCATTGAAGCCTATGGTGAAAAATGAAGTATCTTCAAATAATAACTAGAAAATAGGTTTCTGAGAAACAGCTTAGTGATATTTGAATTCATCTCAAGGGATATACTGTTCTTTTCATTGAGCAGTTTGCTATCACTGTTTTCTTGGAATCTGCAATGGGATATTTCAGAGTACATTGAAGCTTATTTTGACAAAGGAAATATCCTGAGACAAAAACTAGAAAGAAGCTTTCTGAGAAATTGCTTGTGATTGGTGATTTCATGTCACAGAGCTACACGATTCAATTCATGTAGCATTTTGGTAGCCCTGTTTTTGGGGAATCTGAGAAGGGATATTTTGAATCACCTTGAAGCCTATGGTGACAAAGGAAATATCTTCAGATAAAAACTAGAAAGAAGCTTTCTAAGAAACTTGTTGATGATATGTGAATTCATCTCACAGAGGTACACGTTTCTTTTCATGTAGCAGTTTGCTAAAACTGTTTTCGTGGAATCTGCAAGGGGATATTTGGGAGCACATTGAAGACTATAGTGAAAAAAAGAAATATTCTCAGATAAAAACTAGAGAGAAATTGTCTGAGAAAATGTTTGTGATGTGTGAATTCATCTCACAGAGTTACACCATACTTTTCTTTGGGCAGTCGGATAACACTGGTTTCGTGGGATCTGTAATAGGATACTTGGGATCACGTTGAAGCCTATGGTGAATAGGGAAATGTCCTCAAATAATAACTAGAACATCTTTCTGAGAAACTGCTTAGTGATGTGTGAATTCATCCCACAGAGTTACACTGTTCTTTTCATTGAGCGGTAGGTTAACACTGTCAACTTGGAATCTGCAAAGGAATATTTTGGAGTACATTGAAGCTTATGGTGACATAGGATATATCCTCATATAATAACTACAAAAATGCTTTCTGAGAAGCTGCTTTGTGATGCGTTAATTCATCTAACAGAATTACATGATTCTTTTTATGGAGGAGTTTTGTAGCATTGTTCTTGGATAATCTGAAAAGGCATATCTTGGATCACTTTGAAGCCTATGGTGACGAAGGAAATACCTTCATGTAAAAACTATAAAGAAGACTTCTGAGGACCTTCTTTGTGATGTGTGAATTTGTCTCATGGAGTTAAAACTTTCTTTCCATGGAGCAGTTTGTTAACAACATTTTCATGATATCTGCCAAGGGATTTTTTGGAGCGCATTGATGCCTATGGTGATAAAGGAAATATCCTCAGATAAAAACTAGAAAGTAGCTTTCTGAGAAATTGTTCTGTGATGTGTGAATTCATCTCACAGAGATACATTTTTCTTTTCATTGAACAGTTTGCTAACACTGTTTCCTTAGAATATACATCGGGATATTTTGGAGCACATTGAAGCTCGTGGTGACAAAGAAAATATTCTTAGACAAAAACCATAAAGAAGATTTCAGAGAAACTGCTTTGTGATGTGTTGATTCAATCCACAGAGTTACATGATTCTTTTCACGGATCAGTTTGGTAGCTCTGCTTTTCGGGAATCTGAGAAGGGATATTTTGGATTGCATTGAAGCCTATGTTGAGAAATGAAATATTCTCAGATAAAAACTAGAAAGAAGCTTTCTGAGAAAGTTCCTTGTGATTTGTGAATTCACATCACAGAGATACACCTTTATTTTCATGGAGCAGTATTGTAACACTGTTTTCATGGAATCTGCAAAGGCATATATCAGAACGCATTAAGGCATATAGTGAAAATGGAAAAATCCTCATTTAAAAACGAGAAAGAAGTTTTCTGTGAAACTGCTTTCTGATGTGTCAATTCAGCTCACAGAGTTACACTGTTCTTTTCATTGAGCAGTTTGATAACACTGTTTTCGTGGAATCTGCCATATTATATTTGGGAACATATTGAAGCCTATGGTGACAAAGGAAATATCCTCCAATAAAAATCAAAAAGAAGCTTTCTGAGAAACTGCTTAGTGATGTATGAATTCATCTCACAGAGTTAAACTGTTCTTTCATTGAGCTGTTTGTGGAAATCACTCTCTTGGAATCTGCAATGGGATATTTTGGAGCACATTGAAGCTTATGGTGACAAAGGAAATATCCTCATACCAAAAACCAGAAAGAAGCTCTCTGAGAAGCCGCTTTGTGTTGGGTTAATTCATCTCACAGAGGTACATGATTCCTTCCATGGAGCAGTTTGGTAGCACTGCTTTTGGGGAATCTGAAAAGGGATATTGTGGATCTCATTGAAGCCTACGGTGACAAAGGAAATATCCTCAGACAAAACTAAAAAGAAGCTTTATGAGAAACTGCTTCATGACTTGTGAATTCATCTCACAAAGTTACATTATACTTTTCATGGATCAGTTTGGTAACACTGTTTTTCTGGAATCTGAGAAGGGATATTTTGGATCGCATATAAGCCTATGGTGACAAAGGATATATAATCAGATAAAAACTAGAAAGAAGGTTTCTGAGAAACTTCTTTGTGATGTGTGAATTCACCTCACCAAGTTATAACTTTCTTTCCATGGAGGACTTTCCTGACACTCTTTCCATGTAATCTGCAACGGGATATTTGGGAGTGCAGTGAGGCCTATGGAGAAAAAGGAAATATCCTCAGATAAAAACTAGAAAGAAGCTTTCTGAGAAACTGCTTTGTGATGTGTGAATTCATTTCACAGAGTTACACTGTTCTTTTCATTGAACAGTTTGATAACACTCTTTCTTAGAATCTGCAGTAGGATATTTGGGATCGCATTGAAGCCTATGGTGACAAAGGAATTATTCTCAGATAAAAACCAAAAAGATGCTTTCATTGTAACTGCCTTGTAATGTTTGAATTCATCTCACAGAGTTACACTTTTATTTTTATTAAGCAGTTTGCTAACCCTATTTTCTTGGAATCTCAACGTGATATTTCAGAGCTCATTGAAGGCTATGATGAAAAACGAAATATCCTCAGATTAAAATGAGAAAGAAGCTTTCTGAGAAGCCACTTTATTATGTGTTAATTCATCTAACAGTGCTACACGAGTCTTTTCATGGATCAGATTGGTAGCACTGTTTTTGGGGAATCTGAGAAAGGATATTTTGGATCGCTTTGAAGCCTACGGTGGCAAATGAAATATCCTCAAATAAAAACTAGGGAGAAGCTTTCTGAGAAAGTTCTTTGTGATGTGTGAATTCATCTCCCAGCGTTACACATTCTTTTTCATGAGTCACTTTCCTAACATTGTTTTCATGGAATCTGCAAAGGAATATTTGGGTATGCTTTGAGGCCTATAGTGAATTGGGTCGTATTTAAGCCTATGTTGAAAAGGAAATATCCTCAGATAAATCTAGAAATAAGCTTTTTGAGAAAGTTCTTTGTGATATGTGAATTTATCTCACAGAGTTACAAGTTTCTTTACATGGAGCAGTTTGCTAATGTTGTTTTTGTGTAGTCTTCAAGGAGATATTTGGGAGCACATTGAGGCCTATGGTGAAAAACTAAATATCCTGAGATAAAAACCAAAAAGAAGCGTTCTGAGAAATTGCTTTTTGAAATGTGAATTCATCTCACAGTGTTACACAGTTCTTTTCGATGAGAAGTTTGCTAACACTGTTTTCATGGAATCTGCAAAGGTATATTTGGGAACACATTGAGAAATATAGTGAAAAAAGAAATATCCTCATATAAAAACTAGAAAGAAGCTTTCTGAGAAACTGCTTTGTGATGTGTGAATTCATCTTACTAAGTTACACCATTCTTTTCATTGAGCAGTTTGATAACATTGCTCTCGTGGAATCTGGAATAGGTTATTTTGGAGTGCACTGAAGCCTCTGATGACAAAGCAAATATCATCAGACAAAAACCAAAAATAATCTTTCTGTGAAACTGCTTTGTGTTGTGTGAATTCATCTCACAAGGTTACACCATTCTTTTCATTGAGAAGTTTGCTAATACTTTTTTCGTGGAATTTGCAAAGGGATATTTGGAGTGCATAGAGGAACTTGGAGAAAAACGAAGTATCCTCAGATAAAACCTAGTAAGAAGCGTACTGAGAAACAGCTTTGTGATGTATGAATTCACTTCATAGAGTTACACAGTTTTTTTCATGGAGCAGTACAGTAGGACTCTTTTTGGGGAATATGCAATAGGATATTTGGGAGCACTTTGAAGCCTATGGTGACAAAGGAATTATCCTCAGACAAAAACCAAAAAGAAGCTTTCTGTGCAACTGCTTTGTGCTATGTGAATTCATCTCTCGAAGTTACACCTTTCTTTTCATTGAACAATTTGCTAACACTATTTTCATGGAATATGAAGGGTGTATTTGTGAGTGCATTGAGGACTATGGGGAAAAATGAAATACCCTCTGACAAAAACTATAAAGAAGCTTTCTGAGAAACTGCTTTTTGATTTGTGAATTCATCTCACAAAGTTACACCATTCTTTCATAGAGCAGTTTGGTAGCACTGTTTTTTGGGAATCTGAGAAGGGATATTTTGGATCACATTGAAGCCAATGGTGAAAAAGGAAATATAATCAGATAAAAAGTAGAAAGATTCTTTCTGAGAAACTTATTCATGATGTGTGTATTCATCTCACAAAGTAACACCTTTCTTTTCATGTAGCAGTTCGTTAACTCTGTTTTCGTTTAATCTACAAAGTGATATTTGGGAGCAATTTGAGACCAATGGTTAAAAAGGAAATATCTTCAGGTAAAAAGCAGAGAGAAGCTTTCTGAGAAACTTCTTTGTTATGTGTGTATTCATCTCACAGAGTAACACCTTTCTTTTCGTGGAGAAGTCTGCTAACATTGTTTTCATGGAATCTGCAACAGGATATTTGGTAGGGCATTGAAGCCTATGGTGACAAAGGAAATATCCTCAGATAAAAACAAAAAGGAATCTTTCTGAGAAACTGCTTTGTGATTGATGAATTCATCTAATGGAGTAACAGTGTTCTTTTCATTGATCAGTATGCTTACACTGTTTTCTTGGAATATGCAATGGGATATTTCAGAGTGCATTGAAGCTTATTGTGACAAAGGAAATATACTCAGATAAAAGCTACAAAGAAGTTTTCTGAGAAAGTTCCATGTGATGTGTAAATTAATCTCAAAAAGTTATACCTTTTCTTTCATGGAGCAGTTTGATAACACTGTTTCCATGGAATCTGCAAAGGGATATTTGAGACAACATTGAAGCCTATAGTGAAAAAGGAAATATCCGCTGACAAAAACTAGAAAGAAGCTTTCTGGCAAACTTCTTTGTGATTTGTGCATTCATTTCACAGAGTTACATCATTATCTTCATGGAGCAGTTTGGTAGCACTGTTTTTGGAGATTGCTAGAAGGGTTATTTTGGATCGCATTGAAGCCTATCGTGACAAAGAAAATATCCTCAGATTAAAAACTAGAAAAAAGCTTTCTGAGAAACTGCTTTGTGATGTGTGAATTCTTCTCACAGAGCTACACCACTCTTTTGTGGAGCTGTTTTCAAGCATTTCTTGTGCAATCTGAGAAGGTGTAGTTCTTATCACTTTGAAACCTATGGTGACAAAGAAAAATCTTCAAATAAATACTTGAAAGAAGCTTTCAGGGAAACTGATTTATGATGTGTGAATTCATCTCACAGAGTTACACCATTCTTCTCATTGAGCAGTTTGCTAACACTGTCTTCACAGAAACTGCAATGTGATATTCGGCAGTGCATTGAGGCCTGTGGTGAAAAAGGAAATATCCTCAGATAAAGCAAGCAAGAAGGATTCTGAGAAACTGCTTGTGATGTCTGAATTTATCTCACAGTGTTACACCTTTCTTTTCATGGAGCAGCTTGCTAACACTGTCTTCATGGATTCGGCAAAGGGATATTTGGGAGCGCAATGAGGTGTATAACAGAAAGGGAAATATCCTCAGATAAAAACTAGATAAAGGATATTCAGTTAGGAAAAGAAGATGTCAAATTGTCCCTGTTTGCAGATGACATGATTGTATATTTAGAAAACCCCATTGTCTCAGCCCAAAATCTCCTTAAGCTGATAAGAAACTTCAGCAAAGTCTCAGGATACAAAATCAATGTGCAAAAATCGCAAGCATTCTTATACACCAGTAACAGACAAACAGAGAGCCAAATCATGAATGAACTTCCATTCACAATTGCTTCAAAGAGAATCAAATACCTAGGAATCCAACTTACAAAGGATGTAAAGGACCTCTTCAAGGAGAACTACAAACCACTGCTCAGTGAAATAAAAGAGGACACAAACAAATGGAAGAACATACCACGCTCATGGATAGGAAAAATCAATATCATGAAAAAGGCAATACTGCCCAAGGCAATTTATAGATTCAATGCCATCCTCATCAAGCTAACAATGAGTTTCATTGGAAAAAGCTGCTTTAAAGTTCATATGGAACGAAAAAAGAGCCCGCATCTCTAAGACAATCCTAAGTCAAAAGAAAAAAGCTGGAGGCATCATGCTACCTGACTTCAAACTATACTACAAGGCTACAGTAACCAAAACAGCATGGTAGTGGTACCAAAACAGAGATATAGACCAATGGAAGAGAACAGAGTCCTCAGAAATAATACCACACATCTACAGCCATTGGACCTTTGATAAACCTGAGAAAAAGAAGAAATGGGGAAAGGATTTCCTATTTAATAAATGGTGCTGGGAAAATTGGCTAGCCATAAGTAGAAAGCTGAAACTGGATCCTTTCCTTACTCCTTATACGAAAATTAATTCAAGATGGATTAGAGACTTAAATGTTAGACCTAATACCATAAAAACCCTAGAAGAAATCCTAGGCAATACCATTCAGGACATAGGCATGGGCAAGAACTTCATGTCAAAAACACCAAAAGCAAGGGCAACAAAAGCCAACATTGACAAATGGGATCTCATTAAACTAAAGAGCTGCTGCACAGCAAAAGAAACTACCATCAGAGTTAACAGGCAACCTACAGAATGGGAGAAAATTTTTGCAATCTACTCATCTGACAAAGGGCTAATATCCAGAACCTACAAAGAACTCAGACAAATTTACAAGAAAAAAACAAACAACCCCATCAAAAAGTGGGCAAAGGATATGAACAGACATTTCTCAAAAGAAGACATTCATATAGCCAACAGACACATGAAAAAATGCTCTTCATCACTGGCCATCAGAGAAATGTAAATCAAAACCACAATGAGATACCATCTCACACCAGTTAGAATGGCGATCATTCAAAAGTCAGGAAACAACAGGTGCTGGAGAGGATGTGGAGAAATAGGAACACTTTTACACGGTTGGTGGGATTGTAAACTAGTTCAACCATTATGGAAAACAGTATGGCGATTCCTCAAGGATCTAGAACTAGATGTACCGTATGACCCAGCCATCCCATTACTGGGTATATACCCAAAGGATTATAAATTATGCTGCTATAAAGACACATGCACACGTATGTTTATTGCTCCACTATTCACAATAGCAAAGACTTGGAATCAACCCAAATGTCCATCAGT
>NC_037668.1:29637608-29730047 GCF_003255815.1 Theropithecus gelada
GCATTGGGAGTTATACCTGATGTAAATGACGAGTTGATGGGTGCTGACGAGTTGATGGGTGCAGCACACCAACATGGCACAGGTATACATATGTAACAAACCTGCACGTTATGCACATGTACCCTAGAACTTAAAGTATAATAATAATAATAAATAAATAAATAAATAATAAAAAGAAAGAGAAAAAAAAAAGAAGTCATTTGGGAGGAAAATGAACAGGGAAAGAAAGGTAGAGAACCAGGTGGCTAACAGGAGGAGGTAGTTAGCTAAGTTGGTGATGTACTGAACAGGTCCAAGAGGCTTAATACTTGGAAAACCATTTTAAGAAATTCTTGCTGTATATTTTGTTATGTGATTCTCCCTTTCCTCAAGAAAACCTTCAGTATAAATCTACACTGACCTTCAGTGAGTGACACCATAAGAAGAAATGCATTTAAAATGAAAAAGAAAGGTATATGCTAAGAGTGAAGCTTCAGGCAGGACCCAGAATTGATGCTCAACATGTGTTTAAAATGAATAAAATGAATGAATGAATAAATGAATTAATGAATAAGTGAACTATAATCAATGGATCAATTTTGTGTCAATATGAAATATTTCTTAAAGTTCCAAATTGTCCAGAACTAGAATGAGTTCCCTTTACTGATTTTTTTCCCCAAGAAGCAACAAGATAATAACCTCATCAAAAACCCTGTAGAAAAAAAAATATCTGCAATAGGAATGGCATTGGGCCAGATTAATGGTACCCAGACTGTGTTACAAGAGGTGAGAAGGTTATGGTTGTCACATTTCAAAGGTTATTTTCTGGGTTGAGGGAGGGCCCAGCACACAGGCTTCTGAGACCTCCCCATCTGTTTTTACCAGAGCAGCTCTGTTTTTGCTTGTATTACATATTTATTCATTCATTATTTCATTTATTTATTCATTAATCATTCAACACATATATAGAGTAAATATTAAATGCCTCTACGCTGCAAATACTGCACTGTTTCTACAAAAATAGACTGTTCTTTTGAAATAGTTTTTAAGTTAAAAAAATTCAAATGATACTGGAACTCTTGAGACTTGAAGACTGTGACACTTCCACAAACCGAGTAAATAATTACTACTCAGTGTACTACTGTGTCTAAAAAGTAAGGGTAATTACACTTTCTTGACTTTTTTCTTTTCATTTTAGCTCAGATCAATAAATACTACAGCCCTACTAAAACAGAAAAACAGTATATTTCAGAATGAATGAGCATAGGAAGAGGAATGGATATCTTCAAGGTCTCATTACTGGGCTTATGTGTCTGTTTCTGCAAAAAGGGGGAGTATGAATGTCACCATTGTAAGAGGAAGAGCCCAACATGGGAAGGGGGCGAGACTTGCATTCATCAAATCTCTGAGCAACACACTTTTTGAATGATCCTTCATTCTAATCTTCATAACAACCCCAAGGAAGATCGTTTACAGATGATAAAACAGAGGGTCCTAGACAGTAAGCAATTTGTCCAAGATCATGAACATGATAATCTTGGATTTGAATCCAAGTCTCTGCTGCCAATGCCCTTCGCTTTTCACCACACTTGGGAACAGTCAGATGTTTGCAAACTGGTGGTCTGGTTGCTTCTCAATCTCTAATATGCAGACTCAACTTGGCACAGGAGTGAATGTGCTGAGCTCCATTAATGGGTGAGAGCAGAAGATTTATGTGTTGGGAGATCTGGGGAAGATTGGATAGGGCGGTTATGATACCAGAGACAGACAAAGTAAATGAAAGAAAAACTAATAACTTATCAATTCATTGTAAAATGAAATGGTCACTACATTTTCTGTAGTTTTTCTTTTTTTTTCTTTTTAACTCACAGGAATAAATATCCTGGCCTTGCTAACACAGAAGGACAGTGTATTTCAGAATGAATGAGCTTGAGAAAAGGAATAGCAGGAGACTGGATTTTGATTAATTGCTCACCTGAAAGAAAGAAGGCTATGAGGACATCTATGAGTGCACAGCACCTTCTGCAGAGCTGGGGGAGGCTGACAGGGTATGGGGTGGGGTGCAGTGAGGTAGTGGTAGCAAGAAGTAATCAATTCTCAAACTGAACACTTGATACTTGGTGTTTTCCAAATATGATCTTATTTAATCCTCATTCATTCATTTACTCATTCAAAAAATACTTGTTGAGTGCCCACCCTAGGCCATATCCCCGAGGACATAGAAGTGAACAAAGCTGACAACATCCCTGCCCCCATGGAGCTGGCATTCTAGGTGAGGGTTATTTCATAAACAAATTAATAAACAACTCTTATAATGGATGGCAAAGATAGATGTGATGAAGAGTACTAAAGAAGGTGAGTTTGTAGAACACAGTGATGGTGCTACTTCAGGTTGGGGTATTAAAAAAGGGGTCTTTGATATAGGGACATAGGGACAGAGACTGAAATGAAATGAAGGGTGGGCCATACAACTACCTGGAGGCAAAGCAACGGAGGAAGAGGGAAAAGGTCTTCACATCTGAGGCAGCACATTCGAAGATGAATAAGGAAATCAGTAGCTCAGAGTGAACAAGAAGAAAAGTGGTAGGTAGAGGCCAGACCATGATGGTCTTTTAGGGCCTGCACAGCACTTTGGGTTCTAAGCACAATATGGAGACCACAGGAGGTCGAGAAGGGGAGTGACATGATCTGACTTTAGTTTGAAAATATTACTTTGACTGCTCTGGAGACGACCAACTGCAGGTTGACAAGGATGGATGCATAGAGATCTACCTAGGAGGCTGCTGAAAAGGTCCCAGGAGGCAAGATGCTAGCTTGGATGAGAGTAGATGGGATGTGAGGAGGGAAGAATCAGAATATATTCTAATGATAGAGTTGGGAGGATTTGCTGTCAGGTAAATATACGATGTGAAAGAAAGATAGGAGTAGAGAATAATTACCAAGACTTGGGTCTGAGCTGCTACTGCCTGGGACTCATCAGCAGAGAGGTGGTATCCAGAGCCCCGGGACTGGTTGAAGCCCCTGGAGAGCAAGTGTAGCTAGAGAAGAGAAGAAGCTGGAGGATTGCTTCACAAGAGTCTGAGGACGTGAGTAAGGTCATGTCCACCTTACAGATTAAGAAAGGTAGCCTCAGAGAAGCAGGATGCTTCTTTTAGCCACTGTACCTCTATTAGAGCCCTTACCATGATGGGCTACAATCCTTGTATAGATCTGCTATTCAAGGAAAACAAGTGTGCTGCACACAGCTTTTTATTTCTAGCATCAAGCAACTGCCAATAAAACTAGTTACTGTACATATGAAAAGTTTACATACAAAAAGTGATGATTGGGCCAGGCATGGTGGCTCACACTTGTAATCCCAGCACTTTGGGAGGCCAAGGCAAGCAGGTCACTGTAGGACAGGAGTTTGAGACCAGCCTGGCCGACATGATGAAATCATATCTCTACTAAAAATACAAAAATTACAGGGGTGGTGCACACCTGTAATCCCAGCTACATGGGAGGCTGAGGCACGAGAATCACTTGAACCTGGGAGGTAGAGGCTGCAGTGAGCTGAAATTGTGCCACTGCACTCCAGCCTGGGCAGCAGAGTGAGCCTCCATCTCTAAATAAATAAATAAGTAAATAAAGATTATACTTCTAACAGAAGGGTCTCAATGGGGATGTGTTCAACAGATGGCTGGACCTGTGGGGATGTGAATGATACACTCAGGGTCTGAAATTATTAGCACCCAGAAAAGAGCCTGGCACACATAAGATGCTCAATAAGTACACTTTCACTGATTAAAAGGATGCCGCCATGATGATCATGACCTGTGCAGATATCTGATGAGACTCCCACTCAGCTGAAACCCAAGCATCTTTGGCAAGTGTTCACTGGTATTGCTAGTGGTATCTCTCAGAAATGAGAAGATGCAATGAAGGGCTTTGTTTAAGCCAAAGAAAGAAGTTGGTAAGACTATAGAAGAAGTGAGACACTTGGAAGTAAAGTAACTATGTGATACGGCAGTTTAAAATAATTTGAGAGAAACAAAAAAGACAAATGGGCATTGTTAGACAAGGAAAAACTCACTTCCCAAAGTTCTGAGAAAAAGTGCTAGGTTGATTTTTAATATGGCAAAAGAGGATTAACCATCAAAAGTGAAAGGAAGTAATCTCTGAATGACTAAATGACACAGGCATTGGAGATGATTCTGAAGACAATGTACATGTATGAAGAATAATAGAGTGAGTAGAGATGATGGTAATGATGATGATGATGATGGGGATGGGGATGATAGCTAAGACTTACAAAGAGCTTTCTGTGTGCCAGGCCCTGCTATAGATACTTTACATGTAAGAACTCATTTTATCCTTGTAACAACTCTATGAGACAGGTAGTATTATTACCTCTATTTTACAGATGATGAATCTGAGCTATACACAGTAAGCAGTTTGTCAATGGTCACACAGTTAGAAAGTTGCCACAAGTGGAAAATATAAGATGGATATAGGCAGGAGTTATCCATTCAACCATCTACCATTTACTAAGTACTAGCTGTGCATCAGGTACTGTGTTAGAGGTTAGGCTTAGGCTTTATAGAGAAGTGTTTAAGATGTGACAAAGTGAAGATTGTAGTCAAAATGTAAGTATTTTTAAAGTATTGCAGTTTTATCAGTACGGAATCATAGACTGTTCATGCCAAAAACAAAAACAAAAAAAGACCTTAGAAGTGATCTGGTTCAAGGTTTTTATTTTTAAAATTAAAAAAGAAAAAAAAAAAAAACCCTGAAGCCTAGAGAGGGGAAGTGACTCACTCACTGACACACAGCTAATAGTGACAGAACCAGATCAAGATCCTAAGTCTATTAACTCTTAATTATGTTACTTTTCAAAAACCAGGCAGGCCACCGAAACATACTGTATTACTCAGGAGTTGAACCTGGGTTCCTTCTGTGGAAGTGTCAAGCTCTACCACTGACTCACCCATTTGATTCTAGTTGGCAATTATTTCACTTGGAAGAGTATAATTCTTTTAGAATCTAAGAGAACCTTAGTAATTATCTGTTCACCATCGTTATTTAAACTATTGGGAGATTACAGCTCCATATGACAAAATAACATGCCCTAGCTTTCTTGGTAGGTTAAAGAATGTCCATTACCATCATGAATTCAACACCTTCCTGCTTTAATGGCAGGGAAAAGACAACTGTTTGTACAGATGAGCTGCGCCATTTTCTTAGAGCCAGCTTGTTGCAAAGTAAGGCATCCATATGCAGTATTGTTCTTAGTCTGCTCTGTGATTTCCCTGAACTCTGTGATATAAAGAGATGATAATTAGTACTCAGATTTAACAGGAAAAAAAAAGGCATTCTCACTGATATTAATAACAGACACAGAACTCCACCTCCTAACTCTGCCAGGCCAGGTGCTTGTTAGGGGGTGGCTGTGGGAGCCAGCACAGTCAGCAAGCAGGGAAATATCCCCTACCACAGGTCTGGCTGACAACTGACTGAATTCATTTCAAACTCTCTCTCTTTGCTTCTAGCAACTCCTTCAAATTGGGCTCCCTGAGGTAAGAAGTCAGTGAGACAATGGCCAAAAGGCATTCTAGATGTGCTGAGATTTTACCTGATTACAAAGAAACTGAAGTTGGGGAAACAGTTCACTCCACTAACCCGAGGGGTACTTAGTCACATGGGCAACTCTTCAGGGAAATCCCACTCTCTGACATTCCAGAGTTGCGATTCCAAGTGCGGAATGCAGACTTGCCATTGGTCAGAACCCTGTGCCCGGAGCATCCCGGCCTCTCCTCTTGCTAACAACCTATTTTCCATCAGGCACTTCTGCAGGGGGTTGTCATTTGAGTCCTGAAGGAAAAAGCGACGGCCTGTATAAACAAAGGCATGAGGACGGAACTTCCCTAAGCGGCCAAGATGGCTGTTCTGGTTTGTACCTTTCAGCCGGGGCTGCAAAACCTAAACCTATTTCCTAACCTAGACCCCAAATTATTTGTCTCCATCAATCTGCCTGCTGACTCGTTTCTCATCTCCCTGCCTCTTCACCTTTTGCATTTACTTCCTATTAGTGATTCGTATTTGCTGCTCAGACCAAACCTTTGGAACCTTTCCTCTTGTTTGGGCTCTGTATCCCTCTGACTATATATGTTATTATTATTGCTCTTATTAATATTTTATTTAATATATATCTTATATTGTAGATAGTTTATGTGCCAGATGCCTTAATAGGCACTTTATATTCACCAAAACCCCCATCCTTTTAAGAACCTTGCAAAAATAAATCGTAATATGCCCATCTTACAGATGAAAAGGCTGAGGCTTAAGAAGTCCTCAGAGCCAGAAAGTGGTAGACCAGGAGGACTTGAACCTATCTTTACTTCACTTCAAAATCTGAGAACTTTGTGCACTGCTGTCTAATTCTCATTCATCCTTTAGGTAGTTCTGCCCCTTAATTTTTCCAGACTAACTAGTTTAACTACATCCCCTGAAACCCTTTCATCTTTCCTGATAATGGGCTCTCTTGGTATCTGAGATGGAATACATTTCCTGAAATCAACAGACAGATGGAAGTGAAAAAAATAAGGGAGTGAGGAACACATGGACTTCAGTGTATTTCAAATATCTCTTGCACCGATATGAATACCAGGACTATACCTAGATGAAGGTAAAAGCTATTATGAGACAAAGACCTCTAGTAAGTCTCCCAGTGTTGCTAACTTCCTCTCAAGTGAAAATACTACCAGCAATAGACTTAGGTCACCTCTTGCATTTGTATTCTGATCTTCAGAGCTTTTTCATATCCCTAATTTCATGTGGGCTCCTGAACAACACTTATTATTGCCCCATGGTATAGATGAGGAAAATAAACCAAAGAGAGGTTAAGAGACTTCCTTAAGGACACAGTGAATTACTAATATAGGATATGGGTAACTGGATCCTGGTCCTTTGGATGCTTGGGTTTGTGTCTTTCACAAATGTAACACATAGAAAAAAATTGTATTTTCAAGGGAACTAACATTTGTTGAATGCCTACTTAATATGAAAGATTATTCTTTCCATCATGTATTACATTTGAGACACTCGTATGAAGTAAGTGCTATTATTGTTCTCCATTTTCTAGGTTAGGAAATTGAGGCTTGAAGAGTTATGTAACTTGCCCAAGATCACAGTAGTCACTGAGAGTCAAGACTGCATAAGGGTGTGCCTGACTCCAAAGCCATTCTCTTAAGGCTCCCTCATGGCATGCTTTTAGTCTCCACTGTGTCCAAGATGCTTAAGGAATTCCACACAGTGTTTGGAACACAAGGATGAATCCTGATGGCTCCCGCTGGTTGCTAGGTAACGTCTGTTTGGTACAATCTGGTTCACATCATAATGGTTCTTTTGCCAACAGGAGCTGGTAATCAGGATGGCAGTGAGGCAGACACTTGCTTGCAGAAGAACAGGCCTAGGTTTTTAAGAAGCCACAAAAGTATCTTTGGATGATTAGGATCTAAGGGGCCAACAGCTTTGCAATAACAGCATAAATATTGTGGGCTGGATGGACAGGCACCAAATGGGGACATTCCATCCTGCTGTGTGATGAGAAAGCTGCCACTTTTGAGGCCTTCCAAAACAAATAAACACTCCGTATGCCAGAAGGAAAAGCCCAGGGAAGACCTATTCCAACTGGAGATGGTGAATGTCATTTCTTCAAGAAGCTGAGATCCAGCTGGTAGTGCCAGGTGGAGAGTGAGTTGGGTAGCTGACCTCAGGCATGGCAGCCTTGGTTTTTGGCCACTTCACGGGGTGACCTGTTGAGCCAACAGCAGTGGAATTCTGCAGCTGTGGACCAAGACCTAAATACTCATTCCCACTGACTCAGAGACACGCTATAGCCGAGGGTGGGGCAGGTGAGAGAATATAGAGACACAGGTGTTGGAGAAAAGTTTGTTTCAGCAACACTTGCCCATAGCTATGAGTAAGCAGGGGCTCACTGGCCACAGGGCACCTGGGCTGTAAGCATGGACTTTACTCAGACAGACCTTGTCTTAGTTTATGGTACTTTCTTGCTTGCTATAACAAAGTACCATAAACTGGATGGCTTACATACAAGAGAAATGTATTTCTTACAATTCAGGAGGCTGGAAGCCTGAGATCAGGGTGCTAGCATGGTCAGATTCTGATAAGGGCCCCCTTCTGGGTTACGCATTGCAGCTAGCTGTCTAGCCTTTTCTTACAAGGGTGCTAATCCCAGTCATGAGGGCTCCACCCTCAAGACCTAATTACCTGGCAAAGGCCTCGCCTCTAAATACCATTATGCTGGGATTAAGATTTAAACATATGAATTCTACAAGGACAGAAACATTCAATCCATTGCCAACCTGCATTCAAGGCCCTCCTTTTCCAGGCCATGTACTATTAGGGAAGGTATCTAATACCTCTGAGCTCATTTTTCTAATCTATTAAATAGAACTAATATTTACCTCTACCTCAAAGGGTCATTATGATTAAATAATAGAATAGTTTTTAAGTACTTCACACAATATTATATCATCAATAATTACTAGTATTATATATAACATATCATAGCATATACGTATCATATGATATTTTATAATATGTATTATATATAATATAATATATAATATGTATTAAATATGAAGATATGCTATTGTCATTATTATCTCCTACCAAGAACCAAACCATTTTTAGGAATAGGAGACACACGAGAAGTCCAGTATTTCTCGCAAGGTAGCAATAATCTCTTCTATAACCTGCTCACATGGTTATGTTTTCTCTACTTAAATGCTCCTAGTGATGGGAAGCTCAGCAGCTTCTATGGGTACCTATTTTATTTCATTAACTGGACTGCAATGGAAAATAATTCACTAAATTCAAACGATCGGAATCTTTAAGATTTCTACCCTTTGGTCTCACTTCTGTTCCCTAAGATTACAGAATAAAAGCAAGCTAATACTTACTGAAATAGTACTGTATGCTAAGCATGGGTCTGGGTAATTTATTCACTATTATTCATTCTGACAGCCTCATGAAATAGATAGTATTATCTTGATTTTGCAGATTGGTAAATTGACGAAACAGTCACCTTTTATGTGCGTGGCTATGAAGTATTTCAAGTTAGAGCTTTTCTCATCATTGAACTGAAATTACATAACATTTTCAATGTTCTTGTTCTTGTTTCTAGGAATATGAAGGGAGAATGAAACAAAACTGCTCCGCTCAGGGGACTTGGAAAGGAAATTGAAAAGGCGAGGCACAGTCTGGAAGAAAATATTTGAAATAGATTTATCTGACAAAGAACTTCTCTCTGGATTATCAAAATATTTTTAAATATTCTTACAACTCTAAAATAAGATAACTCCTTAAAAATGTGAATTCTACCAAAGGAGAGATAAAAATGACAAATACATTCAAAGATGCTGAAAATCACTTATTTATTATTAGGAAGTTACAAGCTAAAGCATAATGAGATACCACTACAACCTACTAAACTGACTAAAATTAATCAGACTAACCAGGTGTTGGCAAGAAACAGGGACACTGAGACTCTTACACTGCTGGAAGGAGTGTAAAATGCTAAAACTTCTTTGGAAATGAGTTCAGTAACTTTGTAAAAAGTTAAAAATAGACCTATCATGCAAACCAACAATCCCACTTCCAGGTATTTATCCAAGGAAAATTACAATATATGCCCACACAAAGACTTGTGCACAAATGACCGTAGCAGCTTTGTGGTAATTGCTAAAAACTAGAAAATTTCCAAGTGTCCAACAGGTGAGTGGACAAACTCACTATAGTATATCCATACAATTAAGTACTAAATAGGAATGAAAAGGAACTATTAATACATTTGACAATGTGGATATAAATCATAATGACTATGCTGAGAGAAAGAACCCAAATATTTTATACTGTATGATTCAATTTCTATAAAGTGTTAGAAAATGAAAACTGGCCGGGCGCGGTGGCTCAAGCCTGTAATCCCAGCACTTTGGGAGGCCGAGGCGGGTGGATCACGAGGTCAGGAGATCGAGACCATCCTGGCTAACATGGTGAAACCCCGTCTCTACTAAAAATACAAAAAACTAGCCGGGCGTGGTGGCGGGCGCCTGTAGTCCCAGCTACTCGGAGGCTGAGGCGGGAGAATGGCGTGAACCCGGGAGGTGGAGCTTGCAGTGAGCCGAGATTGCGCCACCGCACTCCAGCCTGGGCGACAGAGCGAGACTCCGTCTCAAAAAAAAAAAAAAAAAAAAAGAAAATGAAAACTAACTGGAGTGGCAGAAAGTAAACCAGTGGTTGCCTGGGTATGGGGGTTGTGTGTGTATGGGGGATGTATAAGGAGGGTTAGATTATAAAGGAACATAAGAAAACTTTGGGCTATGATGGATATATGTATTATTTTAAATGTAGTGATGGTTTCACAGGTGCATACATGTATCAAGACTCATCGAATTATATACTTCAAATATATACAGTTTATTATACATCAAATATATCCCAACAGAACTTAAAAATCTTGGTGGAAACGTGATCATATAGCAAGATGGCCCTGTAGTCCAGTCAAGTTTACTGAGCAATAATTCTAATCTGTAGGCTTTGACAACTTGGGTGGTGTGAAAGTGTGTGTGTTCTACAGTGTTGGTGATGAATGCCACAGGGAATGGCTGGGCACTGAGGCCAGGGCCCGTCACCCACTCTGGGAAGGCTACAGATCTCCTGTCTCAGGAACAGAGGTGTTATGGAAGCGTATTAGAAACAAGAGATCTTGGAGGTGGAGTGGGTTGCATTTAAAGAGGAGAAAAAGAATAAAATTTGCACACAAGTTTTGGATTGATGAATGATCCACTAGGGCATCACCAAAGAAAAAGAAACAGTAAGAACTGAAGTTAATATAGGACCTGGAACATAGCTCACATGTTATACAATCATCATTTATTCCTTTATTCACTCATCAAATGTATATTGGTCTCCTACTTTATACCAGACACTATTCTAGATGCCAGAGATACAGCTCTGAACAAGCGATAAAATCCCTGCTGTCCAAGTGCTCCCATTCTAGTGGAATGAGCTGGGACATTAATACGTACATGAAAACTCTACAATATCAGGAGGTGATGTGTGCTAGGAAGAAAAAGGAGAGCAGAGTAAGCAGGGGGTGGCAAGGCAGGGGCCTATTTGACATTGGGTAGTCTGTGAAATGTCCTCTGAAGAGCAATTTGAATAGGAACCTGAGTGAATCAAGCATGTGCCATGTGGATGCTGGGGAAGATGACTCCCTTCTGGAGAAGAAATGCAAGGCCTATTAGGAAATGGGGGTAGTGGTGGGAGTCTAAAGTAAGTCCTTCCATAATGGTGCAGTGATAACAATAACATAATTTCTTCATCTTATTAAACTTTCTCTATGCCCCATGATCTTGACTATGAGCTTTAATGCTTAGAGCAACCTCGTAAGACAAGTGCTAGCGTCATTCTCATTTTATAGCTAAAGAAATTGAGACAAACTACATAAGTTGCTGAAAAATCACAGGAATAATTAGCTGAGGAAGAGCCTCAAATCTACCAGAACTGTTTGACTTTTGATCCTGAGCTCATGCGTATCCAGTGAGGGTGCATGGGTTTGTGAAGACTCCAGCAGTATGATTGCGGGTAAGTTACTTAACCTCACAGTTTGTGCACTGTATCTAATTCCTTCCTTATTTTAAAAATAATTTTTATTTATTTATTTATTTTTATTATAGACACAGGGTCTCACTATGTTTCCCAGGCTGGTTTTGAACTCCTGGGCTCAAGTGATCCTCCCGCCTCAGCATCCCAAAATGCTGGGATTACAGGCATGAACCACTCTACCCAGCCCCTCCTTGTTTATTCGAAATGAAACAATGTTTTGTAAACCATGAACGAACTTTATCAAGATATATTTAGAATACCAAAGAAGTCCCTGTAATTAGATATCCTAATGCTAGCTACCGAACAATAAACCTCAGTATGACAGCGGTTTAACCCTGTAGAAGTTTACTTCTTGTTCACAAATAAATACCGTGCCCATGGAGGTGTGTGCCAAACGGTGACTCAGGGAACCAGGCAGGCTCCTTTCACCTTGTGGCTTGGTCATCACCTAGGGGCTCACAGATGTCTCCTTCCAGGGAGTAGAAATGTAAAAAGAACCCAGAAAAGTCGTATCTGCCTCTTCAAAACCCTAGCCTTGGAACAACACATGTCACATCCATTCACATTCCTTGGCAAGAAATAAACATGTGCATGCACTCGGGAAACAAGGGAGGAGCCAGAAAAGGCAGTCCTTGTTGAGACAGCTGCCCCTAGGGACAACCGCACTTTATAGAATGAAGATCACAACTTTTTGGTGGATAATTAGCTATTTCTGGCATAGCCCCTCCTTCTCTTGCTTAAGGTCCATATGATGAAATTTAACACAGCCCACTGGGCCCTAAATATGTTGGTCTCCCTGACCCCCACACCCAACTTCAAATCATGCCATTCTTGGTGTCAACATTCCAGCAACACTGGCCTTTATGTCTCAAACATGGTGTGCGCTTCAGGTTCACTGGGCATGATAAACTCTCCCACCTCTTCATTATTGGCTCTCTCCTCTTCCCCCAAGGCTGCACTTGTCCCTCCTGTTCTAAATGCTCATCATCACCTCACTATCCCCATCTGCTCGCCGCTGTACTCTCAGCAAATCTCAACACATTTGTAATTATTTGTTCAGTATTTTAAAAGCACAAGTTAGAGTTTAGACTGTGTGAATTCAAAGTATAGATCTACTACCTACTGGCTGTATAAACTTGGCCAGGTTATTTAAACTTTCTTATTCCTTATGGGCTGCTATAACAAAATGCCATACACTGGGTGACTTGTAAACAGCAGAATATTTTTTATAATTCTGGGGTCTGGGAAATCCAAAATTAAGGTGCCAGCAGATTTGGTGTTTGGTGATAGCCAGCTTTCTGATTCAAAGATGGTGCCTTCTAGCTGTGTCCTCACATGGTGGAGGGAGCCAGCTAGATCCCTGTGGTCTCTTTTATAGGGGCACTGATCCCATTCATGAGATCAGAGGATTTCAAAACATGAATTTTGTGGGGACACAACCTTTTCTTGCCACTATTTCTTCATTTGTAAAATATGGATAATTATGACTCATTCTTCATTGATTATGAAGACTAAATGCAATAATGTACACAAAATAATTAGTATAGTATTAGTTGTACATTAACGCCAAAAACCACAATTACTTTTGCACCAACCTAATAGCAGCTGTCACTGTTGTTACTGTTACCGTTCCTCTTCACAGGTACGGGGTGAACTCCCAGACCACCTCTCCTATTCACTTACATCCCCAGAACTTAGCACGATGTCTGACCATAGTGGATTTTCAATAAATAACTATGGGGTAAATTAATGCTCTCTGTTTCCTCTTGTGTGGTGGGTTTTCTTAAAGACCATGTATCTGTAGTTTGTCATTCTTTGTGTGCTGGTTCACGTGCTTCTATGGAGACAGAATTTCAGTACAGCACCTTAGTGAAGAGTACAATTCTAGAGCAGGACTGTGGGGCTCAGCATAGTGTTTTCCAGCCATCTAACCTAGAGGAAGTTATTTTTCTTTTTGACACCTCAGTTGCCCTGACTGTAAATGGAGATGATTCGGGCATGCCTTCCAGAGCTCTTATGAGGGCAGCACAGTGTCTGCACAGAGGAAGCACTCCACAAATGACAGGTGTTATTTTTTAAAGATTAGTTTTGAAGGCTTTCTTTTAATAGCAGAAAATGAGCACAGGTTTGTGCTTAACATGCTGTGCCCTTCCTTCTTTCCCTTGAATGGACTTTAAAGCCATCATATTTATGAATTCCCTGGGCCGAATGTCCCCTTGAAAGAAGGTATCTGAGAGCAGGTGAAAGCTCCTGGGCCAAGTTTATTTGAAGTCATGAAATAGCACTGGACATGGTCACTACCTATTTCCTCTTGGGCTCTCTCAGCCTTTGCCTTTCTGTTGGATGTCAGGCGGAGGCATGGGGGCACTAATGCAGGAATCACCATGCCTACTGAGAAAGAAGGCATTTACCTAATTGCAAAGGAACACATTCTGCCTGCAGACAATAAATGGTGTATGATGCTTCCATGAAGTGAGATGGATGGAGCTCTCCGCTGCTAACTGGCCCGTAACCACCGTCATTAATCACACACGGCACGCCCATTGCCAGTAATGGACTTTACCCCGGAAAACTCCAACTCGTGGTGCCAACAGGTTAAAGGGAAGGCCTCGCCTCTTATGGAAATATGAGTCTCCCTTTGGGATTAACCCTGGCGTTTGCCACCCCTCATTCACTGAAAAGCCCTTTTAATTGATTTTTCTTCCTATCCAATATGTCAAGAACTCACTTGCCAGCCTCTGCCTGGACCCAGAGACATTGCCTGAACTGTACGAATTGCTAAGAAGCTGCTAGTCTACAAGGAATTTCCCTTTTCTTCTTCTCTTAATAGACAAAAAGGTAACTAAACTGTAACATCAGATCCTCATTTTTTGCCACAGCCCACATCTCTGCAGCCAGATCTGGGTGGGAGAACGAAACGACATCATCATCTGCAATTTGCTGAGTGCTTGCTTTGTGCTAGGTGTGGCTACATTGCCTCTGCACAATTAATCTGAATCATTCCAGGGCTCTCCATTTTTCTAGATAAAGACACTGAGGTTCAGAGAGGCTAAGTGAATGGCTTGTCCAAGTTTGCACAGGTAAGGACAGAGGTGATAGCCAAACAAGCATGCCAGATTGCAAATCAAGTGCCCTTTCTGGGATGTGCAGAGTGCCCTGGTCATTATCTTTTCTTCCTTGGACTGGCATCTGAAGTCTCCTCACAGCCACAAATGAATCCCTGTTTTACTCTTAACCAGCATTAGAAAAGCAGAATGGCACCAGCTGTGCTTGAGATAACCATGAAAAGTGGACTTGCATTTTCAAATGCAGTTAAGTTCCACTGCATACTCACTAGCTAGGTCCAGTAAATACTGCTTAACTGAGTAGCTAGGCTCCAGCCCAGCTCTGGTACACTGAAATACTCAGGATGAGAGGGCTAGGCATGATTCAGTCTATTTACTTTTCATGGGAGAACCAAGTGATTAGGTAATTTGTAATAAATTCCTCAGCTGTGCAGAATTTCTGCAGAGGCACTATTAATTTGATTAATAAGGAAGAAGCCATCTGACATTTCCTTTTGGTGGGCCGTATATTCTCATAAGCACTGTGTGCTTTTGAACCAGGGGTGGTAGAAGAGCATTTTCAGGGTGTCCCAGGCCTGTAACAAAATTGCTCAAGCAACTAGACTGATTTCTTTTGTGCTAGGAGCTCATTTGCAATGGAAAGATTCTCCTGTTGTCACTTCTGCTGTTTTGGTTGCCAGAGGCCATCTGATCCGAAAAAGGCATGGGCATATTCTTCAGTCTGGCTAACAAAATTCCCCATGAGCTGGCCTGGTCTTGTCATTCCATTGAAGTTACTGACCTTTTAGGACAGACAATTATGTGATCTGGAGAACTGTCCTGTGTATTTTAGGATATTTTACAGCACAAACAAAACTATCTCTAGACATTTCCAAAGGTCAGCTGGGAGGCAAAATTGCCCCCAGTTGAGAACCACTGCAGTAGAGTATTGAGTTCCTTGAGGATGTGGGCTCTGTATTGTTCTCAGTGTTATTCCCAGAGGCTATCACTGTGCCTGACACATAGTAGGTATTTTATGCCCTTTGAATGAATGTAGCATACAGCCCAGGCTCATGTTCTGCTAGGCTTCCTCTATACAACACACTCTTCCTTATTGGTGCCCAGTGATTTCCTTTCTTGCCTCTGTGTCTTCACTCTTCCACCTAAACTGTTTTTCTTCTTCCATCTTCATGTATTCAGAAGGCATCTTGATGCCTTCAAGATTTTTTTCCTTCAAGGTTCTGTTCAAACACCGTCTTAACCAAAGCCATCCCTGACCACCCAGATGGAATACATCTCATTATCCCCTGGCCTCCCTAAGACTTGTTGTCTCTGTTTCTTTTATGATATCCAACTCTTTCTGGGAAAGGTAATATAATCTAGTAGATAAGAGATCAGACTGAATTAGAATTACAGTTCCATCCTTTACTGCCAGTAAAACTAAGGAAAAGTGACTTATCCTTCCTCTCTGAGAGTATTTCCTCATGGGTAAAATGCAGGTAACAAAAATTACCTGCAGAGATTAAATGAGATTATGTATTTAATGACCATGGCTAAGTTCCTGGCATGTAGGAAGGAGTAGCTGTTATTATTATTCTCACTTTGGAATGGAAGTTTCCTACAGACAAAATCAAGTTAATGTTCACCCTTGTATCTCCAGTTTCAGGGTCAATGCCTGATAAATAGTAGGTACTCAATTACTCTATTCATATGCACAAACAAAGTTGACACTTCAAGCTGGAAAATTCTCCAGGACAGTAGAGTCATGGACTCTTTCTGTGCAAGAGGAGAAGCAGCCTACTCTGAGCTCTTCATTTTACTTAAGGAAAAAATGAAGGCCAGAGGGTAAAAATGGCTTGTCCACAGCCACACAAGGTAATAGAAGTCAAAATCACTTGTCAACTAGGCCTGCTACCCTCCTAACCACCACGGACCACACTCCGTAGAAGTCCAGTGGAGCCTCCCTCTTTCCTGTTTGCAAAGTGGTGACAAGGGAAACTTGCTTCAGCATGTGGGAAAGCTAATTAGAGCTAATTTATTACTTCTCTCCGAACTAGGATGCTGGGTAGAGTCTGTTGGAGGTCTGTGCTGCAAAGAGAAATGCTCTTGATTATATTTACACATCTGATTTGAGAAGTACATGGAAACCTAATCATAACTATCATAACATGCTCACTGGCTCTCAATATACTTATCCTGGCTGCATGAGAAGTTTTCCAAGGTGCAGCTTAGGCTGCATCTCTTTCAATGAAGTTCTTCCCAGAATATGTTCTGTGGGATTCAAACCCTTTCTGAAGCTGTCTGGAGGACTGGACAATGTATTGGAGTCAGGAAAATTGGATGAGTTTTGGAAAAATACCCTCTCTGAGCCTCTGTTTCCTCCTCTGTATAATGGGGGCAATCATACCTACCTTGCAAGTTTGATATGAGGATGAAATGTATAATACCTAAGTGGCATATGCAAGGCCAGGTACATACAGGAGGCATACATTAAATATCAGGCCCCTCAGTAAATGTTAGCCTAGAACTATGTGTATGTCTAGGTGTTTGCTGTGGAAAACTCTGGTGCTGCCTGTGAGTGCCAACACATCTTCAGTCTCATTCTAGGCTCTGCACTTGGGGCTGGATAGAGTTATGGGGCCAGCATAATAGGGAGATGGCTGGAGTAAAACTGAGAAGCCATTTTATTGGAGAATGATGGAGGAAGCATTGTGATATGATGGGTGGAAAGACAATGGACTTAGGCATACATTAGTGCTAGAGCTGGAATCTCAGCTCTAGCACTTTCCACTACAGGGTCTTGGAAAATTCACTTAACTTCTCTGAGCTTAGTTTTCTCATCTGCAATATGGGCAGGAGTAATTAACTCAAATAGCTGTTGTGAAAAATGAATTTATATTATGCATATAAGAATGCACAGTACCTAGTAAGAGCAAAATAACTGAGCATGATGAGGCAGAGGCTGGTCCCACACTCTGCTAGGCGTACAGCACATACTTAGTAAATGTGCTAAACGAGTAAATAATTTGGACAGAATTTACTATAATCTGGAATGAATGGGGAACAGAAAAAGGACACTGGACTAGGAGACAGAACCATATCAGTTTGTATCCCAATTGGACAATTAGACAAACTTACATCTTGCCAAGTCTCCATTTTCTCATCTGTAAAAGAGGGTGATCCTAATAAAGATGAAAGAGTTGACATTGGCAGGGAGAATTTATCAGTTGCAAAGCAGACTCTCATGATATTTGAAAAGTATTTAGTATAGCACCCAAAAACAGTACACCATTCAATAAATGGCTGACAATAGCTTTAACAGACAATCATAAAGCACCTAAAAGTGCCAGCAATGGGCTTTCCTTGTGAACGAGATATACCAGGATCCCTCCCTCTTTGAAGGAGCAGCAGCAATATCACCCTCCTCCCCTTCAAGACCAATGAAGGGACTGGAAAGATAAGGGTGTGTATTCTCCATCTAACATCTGATGACAGAAATGTCATCTGTGGGAAGTATACACCTTTGTGTGTAGGGTGGTCTGTGTTTCAAGTGCCCTCATTTGTTCTTCATTTTAAGATTTTTTTCATCTTATAGTTTTTTACATTCTGTTTTTTGTCACTTTTCACCCTTTTTTTGTTGCCACAGCACCTGTCTGTAGAATCAGTTTTATCTCTCAAGCATTCTTCTGGTTTCTTGTGGCCTTAGAAAGCATCGACTATACTTGGTTAGAATTTTGTAGAAAATGAGAAACAGATTCTGAGTGGAGGCCTGAGGGTTCTTCTGTGAGTAGAATATATGAATGTTGATGGGTGAAATTGCTGAGAGCTCCTTTGCCTGCATTCCACGCATTGACCCTGACCTAGATCCACAGCCCAAATTATGTCTTCTGATGTTGTGGGAATCTGCTCCCTCGTGGCCCCTGGTGAGCCACACCTCCTGCCTTTACACCTATGCTTAGTTCCTTCCACAGCCCCTGAGTCCTGGCTGGCCCTGTGGGTCTCACCAATGGAATGTGTTGGAAGAGTTGCTGTGCTAGTTCTGGGTCAAAGCCTTCAGAAGGCTTAGGTGTGTCAAAAATATATTACTCATTGCTTCTCACAACATTCCCCTGAAATAGATATAACTATCTAAGAGGTAATAATAGTTTCATGGGTATCAGGTGCTGTTTTAAATCCTTCAAGTGAATTGATTTATTTGATTATCAGATCAATCATATGAGGCAAATATTATTACTGTATTGTACCCATTTTACAAATGGGAAAACTGAAGCACAGAGAAATTATCTTTCCAAAGATCACACAGCTAGTAAGCTTAGTGCTGGGTTGTTTAAACCAGGTCATCAGATTGTAGAACCCGCAGATCAATCACTATGCTAAACTTCAGAGAGGTTAAGTGTCTTGCTCAAGGTCACATAGAAACCATGGCAAAGCTGAGATCCAAACAGGTTTTACGGACTCCACGTCTAACTCTTCTAGCTTACAAGCATCTAAAAGACAGTTTTGCTCTAGGTTTGTCAATAGTTTCACCTAAACACAAAGACAACTTCTATAAAAAAAAAAAAATGAAAATATGCAGCTTGCAACCGGTGGCCTTTTTTATCAGAATTTTATAGAATCCTTCTGTGGTTTCCTTTTCCATATTCAGGAATGGAATTACATAACTTAGGTTATGTATGGGTATGTGTGTATAAAAGTATGTACACTATAGGAGTGACAGCTCTCCTAGATTACTTCCTTTCTCTCTGCTCAAGGTATAAGTTCATTTGCTCATTCAACAGACACCAAAGTGTAGGGTATCCAGTCAGATTCTGCTATTTAGGGGACTGTGACTTGGAGCAGGTATTGCATAGTTTCTAAGCCTTGGCTTCCTCATCTGTAAAATGGAGTTAACAATAGTATATATCATAATCTATATCAAAAGATTCTTATGATAAAATGAAATAAATGAAATGCTTATCAGAATGCCAGATGCAGATGGCAATCAAATATTTTAAAAGTCATTATTATTAATAGTTAAATAATATAAGTCTAGCACTCCTATGATCTGAATGTATATGTTTCCCCCAAACTCATATGTTAAAACCTAATTTCCAATGTGATGGTATTAAGAGGCAGGGACTTTGGGACATAATTAGCTCATGGGAGTGGAGCCCTTATGAATAGAATTAATGCCCTTATAAGAAGAGGCCCCAAAGAGACCCCTCATCCCTTCTCCCATGTGAAGACACAGTGAGAGGTATATCTATGAACCAGGAAGTAGACACTCATCAGACACCAAATCTGCTGAAGCCTTGATCTTGGAATTCCCAGCCTTTAGAACTGTGAGAAATAAATTTCTGTTGTTTATAAGCGATTAAGTTTTGGTATTTTGTTACAGCAACTCAAATGGACTAAGATAGCTACCTACTGGTCACTGTGCTCGGTTCTCTGAATGCAGCAAGAAAGAGGGCCCATTCCTCATCTTCAAGGGGTCCACAGTCCCCATTGGGAGAACAACATGTAACGGACAGCTGGCCTTGGGTTTGGAGGTGGTGCTGTACCAGAGGGGTATGGTCAGCGTTGTGGAGCCCAAAGGAAGGATTGATTAATTCCTCACTGATGGGAATATGAATAAGAAGATGATTTTGGGTGTTCCACAGAGAAGGCATCTTTAAACCTGGACTTGATGTTTGGAAAGGGTTGGAAAAGAAGAAATGTGAAATGGGAAGTATGAAAAGGGAACTTGAAGTAGAGAAAAAGACTGAGCCAAAGCAGGATGGTGTGATTGGGCCTGGATAGTTTCCAATGAGTAAACACTTTCTGGAAGACTACATCCGGAGTGGATGGTTAGAGAACAGGTGGCAAGAACTGAGCCCCTTGTTCTGACTTATGCGTATTAGGACTCTAGAGTGTTCAGTCTCCAGATGGAGACTGTAGAGGAATCTGAGATAAGATTCCTAAGTAAAGGAATCTAAGGCCAGATCATGAAGGGTCTTAGGTGTCAAGCTAAGGAGGTTAACTTGATCATATGAACAGGCAGGAGGAATTGACTGAAAAAATCCCTAATATCTATTAATCAACTGATAGACAAACATAGAGATATAGAAATATTACTGAGATATCAATATTTACATGCATAAAGCTCTCTCTATATATATTTTATTGTCTTGTTATTTTTTAAAAAATGAGTAGGGTGAGAGCAGGGTCTGCTTGCTCCTTATTCATCATCACAGCCACAGCACTTAGCATGGTAACACCGAAAGAACTTGAAAAAACCTTGTGCTGGAGTAGATGAATGAATAAGCTATAATCACTATCATTTCATGTTTGCTGAATGAACCAATGAATTTACATCTTGAATGTAGAGGAAGCCAAGTAGTTTCACAAAGCAGGTAGCATTTAATCTTGGCATTGTAGATGGGTACAATTTAGCCTTGCAGAAGTGAGCGATTTCTGGTGGTGGGACCACATGTACAGAAAACAATATCACTGCCCAATGTACAGGAAAGGGTTGAAGAGCATACATTCTGGAGCCAGAGTTCAAGTTCTAGCTCTGCCATTTAATAGCTGGGGCCCTACAGCATGTTTCTTAGCCCTCTGTGCCTCAGTTTCCTCATCTGTACAATGGGGACAATAAGAGTACTCACCTTATAGGATTATTATATAGATGTAAAGTTCTTATCACAATAATACTATTTATGTACAGATTATAGAAATACTGTATAGAATAGCATTTACTGTTATTAACAGTATTATTGCTGGACTCTGAATCCCATCGGCAGACTGAACACTCTAGACTCCTATCACACATAAATCAGTTCTTTCTTCATATATCTGAACAGTCTATATGAGTCTCTTTGACACAAGTCTCTTTGGTACAGATGAAGACCAGAGAGCTTGGGGGTCACTTCTGAAGAGAAGAGTGAATGAGTAAACAAAGGTGGATGAGGCAAACAAAGAACATACCAAATGTCAGGATTCAGATTGGACTGCTGAATGATATTAATGAGCAGAGAGATCTGGAGAAACCATGTCAAAGCTTTCCGAGAGAGACCGGGAACAATACCTGGGGAGCACCAAAAGGAGAGATGATAAAGAAGGGATGACAAGTCCCTACAGGCCTGGACCAAGTGCAACACAGAACAAGCAACAAGACCAGAAGAAAGCAGTGTGTCTTGTTAAGTTTCTTTGCAAGGCTTTAAATCAGCAGTGGCTTTCTGGCAGGATGAGGCAGGGCTCCAACCATTACAGGTTACCCAGAAGCCACCAGAGAAAAATGGAGAAGGAAAGCCTTGAAGAATGAGCATCATCCCTGATGTGATGCAGTTGCCATAGAGACCACTCTAGACGGTAGCCAGGAAGGGCAGTGCCTGTCCTCAGAGCAGTTAACAAGCTATTAGACCAAACATGAAGGTGCCAGCAGGTGAGTAGAATGAAGCCGCTACATCACAGCTGTCTGTTTGCTAAGATCAAACAGAGGAAGAAACAGCCATAAATCAGCCAGGCCACTGCAGCCATTGAGTCAAGTTCAGGGGAGCATGACAAGATTTCTAACCTGTGAGTCAAAGCCCCGGGACCACGTCCCAGAGGTAGATGCTCGGAAGAGTGATGGTCACGTTTTCCCAGACTGGCTTGGGGGTTCAAACAAGGTTAAAACAGAACAAAACTGCACCACTAGCAAACACACAGACAGTAACTAAAAATGTGGGAAATACGAGCTGAGGAGAGTGCAGGAAGGCGATAAATACAAGATGATTTCACAACGTGGTCCCAACATTCAGACAAAACTGAAGACACAGCAGGGCTTTGTAGCACGGATAAATGCTCCTAGAAACATTCACTGCTTAGTTTAAGATGTTGAACCCAGATTTGAAACTTTCTCAGAGCAAGTGCTTTGGTTCTACTGGACTGCCTCTTCAGGAAAATTGTCCAGAGAGGGTAAGCTCAACTACCTACTGAATCTCCATACTAAGCACTGAAGATAATCCCTCCAGATGAGTCATTTATTGTGTGGTTATGCCTACTCTCTGAAGAGGTGCAAGGCCCCTTGGGTCCACTCTGCCATCTACAAGTATGTCTATTTGCACAGGTAGATGGTGACTTAACACCCAAGTTCCTTATGTCTGGTTCTGGAGCCCTACCACCTGCCTCTCCTCACACCTGAGCTATATTTAAAACATCACGCCTTGCTGTCTTTGAACATGCTATTATAGCTCCTTTTCAGCTTAGTCAATTTCCACCTTGCTCTTTGACCAGCTCAAGGGCCATCTCATGCTTTCATTCATCAACTCATTCATTCTTTCAACAAGAACCAAATACTTCCCAAGTACCTGATACCTTCTGGGAGTCCTTCCTCTGTGCTTCTGTATACCTGTACTTCCTGCTAACGAAACATACTGCTCTGGGCCAGGATTGTTTATTAATGTGTGTCTAGCTCATTAGATTTTAGATTCCTTGAGGGCAGATTATGTCTTGCTCACAGACTAGCATAGTTTTTAGAATTAAGCACATAGCAGGTACCCAATAAATAATTATTAAAGGATGAATAAAAGAATAAATGAATGAACTGCATTTCAAATTCTATCCAGGTTGCCATATTCTGAAGGGAATTCTCCAAGCCATCAAGTTGGCCTGGGATGAAATGTTCTCATGTGCATTACTTAATAAAAAGAGCTCTGGGTCAAATGAAAAATTTAAAGTCAATATGAAATTGATCCTCATCAGCACTTTCTCCTCCGAACATATAGACAAAAGGACATTTCTGAAACATATATATTAGTGTTGCATTTTCTGCTCCACAGACTCAGTGATCGTTGTCACTGCTAAGTCCAGCTCTCATTAATTTATGGGGCATCCAGCATAATCAGCAACAGGCTTCTTGGCAGCATAAATCAGTGACCAGCCTAGATTTGGGAGAGTCTCTAAGCTGGAAACAGAACAGTTTTCTTTCACGCTCTTTTTTGTTAGAAGTCACTGAGCACTATTTAAACCAAAGTCAAGACCTTGAGGCTGAATGTTCAAGGACCCGCCAAGATCATTAGCCAACCTGTCCTCTTCAGCTGTGCAGGGAAAGAGGATATAGGCAACCACAATAACACATCTGGATAGTACCTTCTTAGGAACTCCTGTTGCACCTTTACTCAGTTTAGTAGCCATATAAATCAAGACATCCCCAGAAGGAGAAAAAAAAGGAGGCAGCAGAGGAGAAAAACAAAATTCTTACTTGAAGAAACACGATGCAATGGAAGAGCCAGATGTACCAGGTGTGACAATCTCGTGCACAGTACCTGGCACACATATGTATTCATCACTTAAGGTGATTGTTGTGATGATCTGTTGAGGCTGGCTTCAGACAGAACTGGGGAAATGATTCAGGACCTCATGTTGAAGCAGCAGGGTGTGAAGTCACAGCGCCTTGGGCTGCATTTCCTTTTTCCTGATTCTGCAGCATTGCGCAGTGTCACAGCCTGAGTGCTCTCTCACCCAGATACATGTGATGGTACCCTACAATCCTTTTGCCTTCTATTATTTTGCTTGGATATTTGTGTTAGAACATACAGTTTAGGATTTTTCACCTTTCTCCTAGTTGACATGCAGGCTGGACATAGAGTGGGCCTCGATTGCTTAGAAGCCAAACTGAACTCACCAAGAAAAGAAGACAGGAGAAACCTCTCAAGAGGAATATCTCCAAATTGCAGGTGAAGGTCATAGGGAAGAAATGCCTCTGGGCTAAAACTTCAGGTGGTCCTAGTAATGGTACTATGGGGATAGGGATAGGGATGGGAAATGAAGCATGGAGAGGATTATGAAAAGTTGCAGTGAGGAAGGGGCTTTATCCCAAAGGGCACCCCTCCAAGCTTGGTGGGAAGGGTCTAGGTGTGTGTGTATATATGCGTGTGTAAATATGTATGTATAGATATATGTAGATATGTGTTAAATACTTGAAAATGTGATTACATTTAGTGTCACGGTGATACTATAAGGAAGGTATTATTTCTTTTACAAATGAGGTTCAGAGTGGTAAAGACACATGCCCAAAGCCACAGAGTTGGTTATTAGAAGAGCCAGGACTTGAACCCATTGCCCTAGGTTTGAATTATTTAATCAGCTCAGTTGCCTAGCTTTGAAAGCCAACTAACGATTTGTACCCTCTGTCCCAGCTAAGAGAATTATTGTGGGCCCCCTGAGTTTGCATAAGTCTTGACCATTATGATACACTCTGTTCTCCACCCTGCAGCTCCCTCTCTGGATCTGACACAATTCTAGGACATTCCCACACACACCCTTTGGCTGTTCCCACCTGAAGCACTTGGGATAATTCTCTTCATCCTGAGTCAGTCCTAGTCCAAATTCATTCTTCATTCTGCTTCATTTTTTAAAAATCCTAATTGATTTATTTTTTATAGTTACAAAAGCTATGCATACTCATCATTGCATCAGATTTAGAAGAAAAAAATATAAAGAGAAAAATAAAAGCCCTTATTATACTGCTATGTAGAGAGGTTTCCTCTTAATATCTTAATGCATTGTCTTTAGTCTTTTCAGGTGTCTATAATTACACACCTAAACATGTTTGGAAAAAAAGTTGTATATAAAGTTCTGAAGCCTATCTTTATGTCCATATGTCAATAACAATATGAAAAATTCTTTAGAAATATGTTTTATTTAATGACTGCATTATTTAAGTGTGAAGAACTTCAGTAAAATCTTATTTTTGGAAATTTTGGTTGTTTGCCTTTTGTCAACATTACAAGTAATGTAGAAATAAATTTTTTGTTCAGAAATTTTTGTTATTTATATTTTTAGGATCAAATACCATAAGAGGAATTCTGGACTGAAGAATTATGAAGTCATTTCAGACACTTCCAGATAATTTGTGTTAATTACATTCTTACCAGTTGAGTTCCATTCTGCGCTGGAAGAGCATTTTTCCTGGAAAGGTTCCTCAAAATGGTAATAAAGGGTAATTCTTTTAGATGATCTTGCATTTGTTTGAATGGGAACCGACTTTAATGAAACATGTTAGGAAAAGACTATGTCTGTTTCACTTTTTAAAATTATTTTTGATAGAATGGGGTACAAAGTGATATTTTGATACATATATACAATGTGTAATGATCAAGTCAGGGTATTTAGTATATTTCTTACCTCAAACATTTATTATCAATTTGTGTTGGGAATGTTCAAAATCCTTTCTACTTGAAATTATGCAATAAAATATTATCTATTGCTACCCTACGGTGCTGTAGAACACTAGAACTTTTTTCCCTATCTATCTGTAATTTTGTATCCATTAACCAAATTCACTATTCCCTCCTCCCTCCATCCTTCCCTGCCTCTAGTAACCACAGTTCTACTCCCTACTTCTATAAAATAAGCTTTTTTAGCCCCCACATACAAGTGAGAACATGTGATATTTGTCTTCCTGTGCCTGGATTATTTCATTTAATATAATGTCCTCCGGGCTTATTCATTTTCCTGTGAATGACAGGATTTTATTCTTTTTTATGGTGGAATATTATTCCATTTTGTATCTATATCTCCTTTTTTAATCCATTCATCTGTTGATGAACACTTACGTTGATTCTGTCTTGGCTATAGTGAACAGTGCTACAATAAACATGGGAGTGCAGACATCTCTTCATCTATGTCATTTTTGTCCTGGGCACATAGCTAAGCTACATTTACATTCCCCTAACAATTAAATTGGGCCATATAACTGAATTCTGGCCAATGGAATATGGGTGGAAGGGCTGTCTGCCATTTCCAGAAATGGTCCCTAAACATCTCCCAAGTATGATCTTCCTCTCTCTTTCCCCATCTTCAGAGACCTTAGAGGCCACATGTTGAAGATGATGGTGACACAGATAAGATGGGGAAACCTAGCTTTCTGAATGGTTGTATTAAGTACCATAATGAACTTTTTAAAATTATGTTGTTGGTTAAGGCAGCTAGCACTACTCATCCTAACGAATACAGTGAGTGTCTGATTTACTCAATGGTCCCCAAACTAAGAAGCCTCAGATGGCACTTTGTGTATCTAGCCATTAATCTGCTGTTGGCCAGCATGCCCTTTCACAGAGGCCTGTGGGGATCTGTAGCTCCTAAAAATCAAGCCTAGTTTTCAGCACACAGTAGGGTTTATGTGGGTGTGGGCTTATGTGTATTTATGGAATGAATGAAACCTTACAAGAGCCCAGTGACTCCACCTGGCTGACACCTAAGCAAGATTCACTCTGCCATTCGAAGAGGATCATCCATTGGCCTCTGTCCCCTGCTGCAGTTAAGAGCTTCATGCCCAGAACAAGCCCACTGCTACTATATAAGGCAGCTGTACACTGCTTCCCCATCACAGAAGCCCAAATGCAAGGAACAGCCCTTCCGAACAGAGGCTGTTGCGCAGAGGAAAGTGGAGTTTCCCAACACAGTCATTTCTCTTCTCCTGCTGACGCTAATTACAGTTTGCTAAATGTAAACTGGTGAAACATCTCGCCCACCCAACAGTTCCAGAAATGGGCCTGTTGTCTTCATAGTAACCTAGGAAGAGAAAGCTGTTCCTCCTTCTAGGTCTTTTGTCTGTTTCCCCCACCTAGTACATTTGGCAAACAGAGAGGTATGCTCATAGAAGAGGGGAGTTTGGAACTGCAAATATTCCGAGCCCCAGGACCTCTCTTTTGGTTGCCTGCTCTGCTACAAAGCTGGAGGTCTAAAGTGGAGGCGTGCAGAAGATACCGTCTGGCTGGTAGGGGGTCTAATTACATGTGTGTGCAGCCCTATGCGGCAGTCTGGGAATGCAATTATACAACTAATTATATTGAAACAACAAACTTGAGCTTCCATGAAGGGCCCCCACCCATAGAACCATCATGTTATCATTTTCATACATGGCCATTCTTTTCTTCTGTTGTAGCTTCACTCGTTGACTCTTCTCCCCCTACTAAAATCCTCCTCCTTTCAAGACACCATCAAGAGTCACCTCCTCAGTGAAGCCTTCCATGGTTTCATACCACCCATCCCTATCTGAACGAATGTATCTTTGTTCTCTGTTATCCCAGTATTTTGCCTGGGCTCCAGTCACACTACTTTCAATGTCTATACCTCAGTTATCTAATCGAAAAACAAGAGTCATCAGTCTCTAAAGTCCTTGCAAGCTTGAATACTTTATATTTTTTTGCAAATTATAACTGAACAAAGCTGAAAAACTTATTATATATGGATTCTTACAAAGCACCATATAACTCTTTCAGATATTTTAAAAGAATGGTGTTTGCAAGACTTTTGAATCAATGTATTAAATTGAAATCCAGTATCGAAACAGTCGTTAAAGTGCTCTTTTGAAATTTTATACATTTGATATCAATAAAATTTCAAAACATAAAAACCTCTTTATTTTACTTGTTGAATTCTTAGGAATAATAACTAAATGGTTTTAAAGTATTAGCAGAAAGATGGTGGCTTTCGAATAAGAAGAATGGAGTTGGAGCACAAGTTGCTTCTAGCTGAATGACCTGGGTATGATTTATCATGTCTTTGTACCTCAGTTTCCCTACCTGTAAAATGGCAGTAGTGCTGACTTTACTTCACTAAGCTGTTGAGTAGATTAAATTAGACTGTGCACATGAATGCACTTTATAAACAACAAAATACAGTGTTTGTATTAGTTATAGTAATCAAAAGTCCCAAGTGAGTCTCTCCCTACCCTAAGGAACACTACTGCTACTGCTGGGTTAGACATCTCAGATTCCCAGAATCAGGCACAACAATATTCACTGTCTCTCTGTCTATAGAATAATGATCTTTCAATAAAAATCTCCAGAGACTTTGATGCTAACAGTCATAATAACTTTAGCAACTCTTTAGTGGGCACCTGCCTTCTGCTAAACATTTGCTAGGCATTTGCCACATAAACAGAGGGAAAGAATTAGCTGGGCATAGGGTCAAGTCCCAGATTTGCAAATAAATATTTATGTGATCTTGAGATAATTCCTTCACTTTTTGAATCTTAGTTTCCTTATCTATAAATCAGATATGCCAGTACCTATTATAAAGGATTGTTTAGAAAATTAAAATGTGGAAGCCCACTTAAAGCATGCAGACACAATGCATGACATAGCAGGCACTCCACAAATATTAGCCCCTTTCCCTTTGAGCACCAAGATGCTAGGATTCCACAGTATAAAGCATTCATATAAATAGATGTGTGGGGGATGATGGGTGGTTTCTAGTAGGGTGATGTCAGGGAAAGATTTAACCAGAATCTCCATTGCAATATCACATCGGGCCCCTGCATGCGTCTTTCACCCACTGTGCTCATCACCACAATATTTTACAGTGAACATTTAATTTGTTCTATAAAAGGAAAGATTATTCTCAATGATGCATGTGATAAATATGCTGGCTTTAAACCTTTTAGAAATATTAACGGTTTTACAGCTCAATGTTTGACAGGCTTGATTAATCCCTTCCCCACAGAAATATTCAGGAAGATAGCTGTGGTTGGGTTTTAAAGCTCCAAGAGCGTTCTTTGATAAAGGTAAAGAAAACGTAAAGAGCCTTTAAAAAGAGAGATTCTTGTGCCACACAGAATAGACAAAGAATAGGAAGACCCAGAATGCTGCACAGTGTGATAGAGAGTTGGAAGTCAGTGTGGGGGTGGGGTGAGGGGAAACAGTGCTTTAAAACCTCTCTCCTTTAGAGGAGTTTTTAAATGAAAGGCACACATCCAGCCTGTCCACAGGACATTCGTCTACGAGTTTTCTTCTCTGCTGGATTCCAAAATGGACGATGTGGGAGGGGGCACAGGGCAGACCAACGACAGTACGAACTTCAGAGAGGAACGAAATGGAATGTACCATGGCCCCTTCTCAGAGTCCTAGACTATGGAACAGCCTCCTACGTGCTTGCTCAGTCACCAGAGCTATTTCTCGCACAGACCTCTTCAATTTCCCCACTGGATTTTGAGCTCCTCTAAAGAAAAGGAAGTATGTTTTGGCTAATTTTTCCCCTCAGCATCTAACCTAGCTTTTGTACATAATAGGCGCCTCATAGGTGTTAAGCAGATAGAGTTGGCCTTTAATAAACCCTCTATGAAATTGTCTAATAACACAAGTAGTGAAAAAACTCCTACTTAAGAATGATGCTTACAAAATTACTAACAGATTCTACCTCCCTTCACACCATGAAACAAAAGGAAACAGAGACAAAACCATGGAGACTTACTAATAAAACCTCGCTCAGCAAACACCTATTGAGCGCTATTACTAACCTAGGTAAGCTGGACATGGTTTCCAGCCTCATTGCCTGGTGAAAGAAACCTGTAACCAGTGTGGTAGCTACTCTAATGGAAGCATATTTGGAAAACCATGTAAGACAAAGGAAGGTACACCAAACCCAGTTTTTTTGTCCATGGGAGATGTTAGAAAAAGCTTTGAGAATGAATGCCAGCCACTGAAGCCGAATGTTCAAGGACAATGCAAAGAGAGATTAAGGAAGGAGGTACACTGTATCATGCATACAGTTTTGATCTGTGAACTTCCATTGCAACTCCAAATAGAACACTTGCTCTGTTAATCAACCTCCCTCACAGAATCTCAGAGTGTCAGCCCACTCTGCTCTGAGGTTTTCTTTGATATCCAGGTCAATCTCTAATACCAACCCCTCTCCTATTTTTATGGAAGCATTTCCCAACAAGAACCACCAACACATGTGCCACAAGATATTATGGGGGCAAAGGTGTAATTCAATTACGTGACTTAATCAATTCAAATGGCTAATGTACAAGAATCTCAGGATGTCATCCAGCTTTCAACTGAGGGCGAATAATTGTTCCATAATTTCTTAATTCTCCCACAAGACAGTTTAAATTAAAGGATGTCAATTTGCAAAGCCAGACGGCATTGTATTCTTAAACTGGGCCTGAAATAGCCACACAATGAAGGGTAATAAGGCAGAGAGCACAGCCCAGAGTGCCTGGTGCTGTGCAAAATTGTTTAATACGGTCAGACCCTTTAATCTTCATATCTATTGATGCAGAAAGCAGCATATTTCTGTCACTTATGATAAGAAACATTACTTTTTAAATTTCTTGGTGAGGCCCACAGATCTTAGGCAGCCAAGATAGCAGGACTCTCTATTTCTGTTTCTGTGAACATTTCTTTTTTCCCTTAAATTGGTTTTATTCTAATCCATTTAGTCTCCAATCTAAGTCAGAGACAAGTAACCCTGAATGGTACCACACAGGAGGGGGACAAAGGCATGCACCTTTCAGTTCTCAGATTCTGCTGGCTACCACCTCATTGAATAAGTCAGTGATTAAACAAATAATGAACCTTGGGGTATTAACTACAGGAGAGGCAGTTCCAGAAAGGAAGAGTACTGGAGCCGCTTTTGAAAGAAACAAAATCACGCTCAAAAGTGGAGGAGATGGTATTGGGAGGGGATGATTGGAACTGTTTTCATGAAGTAGCCAAGCATTTTACTCACCAGTGTCCTAGAAAACAGTTCGGTCAATGTGTCCAGGCTGGGTGGGGGCGATCCTGGGGAAAGGAGGGGCCCAGGGTCTGGATTGAAGAAGCTGGATGATGTCTTCCCAAGACTGCCAGGGCCACAAGTCAGGAATCGTCATGGAGAGAAGCCAAGGAAATAGCTGCAATGAAAAAGTGATGTCAGTTTTGAAGGCAAACCAAAGGAGAAAGAAGATAAAGTACAATAGTTATCACAATGGGGTTTGAAGTGAATGGTTCAGGATGAAGTGTATGATTTGAAAGTGTGCATGGTACATGTAGGGTAGGTGGTCATGGGGCACAGAGAGACACAGGACGTGTGCTGGGCTAAACAAAAGGGAACTTGTCAGGGTTTCTGAGCCTAGCACTGTGCTAGGTTATGGGAAGGACATGAATAAAAGCAAACATGCTCATTCATCTTTACTTTAAAATGTTGGACTAGGTTATACGTACACAGTCTACAATTCAAAAGGCATAAATTGTATATTTTTCACTTGGATGAATCTATCTGTAGGATAAATACCTTAAAGCAGAATTATTGGATAAAGAAAATGTGTATTTTAAATTTTGATAGATATTGTCAAATTACCATTCACAAAGTTTGTACAATTTTACATGCTCTTCAGCAAATGTATGAAGGAATGCCTTTTCCATATCCTCACTGCTATAGTTTGGATGTTTGTCCCCCAAACCTCATGTTGAAATTTGATACCCGGTGTTGGAGGTGAGGCCTAATGGCAGGTGTTTGGGTCACGTGGTGGATCCCTCATGAAGAGCATGGTGCCATCCTCACAGTAATGAGTGTGTTCCTGCTCTGTTAGTTCCTATGAGAGCTGGTTGTTAAAAGGAGCGTGGCACCTCCCTCCCCTCTATCTCTTGTTTCCTCTCTAGCTGTGTGATCTTTGCACATGCAGGCTCCCTTTCCCCTTCCACCATGAGGGGAAGCAGTCAGAGTCCCTCCTCAGAAGCAGATGTTGGCAAAATGCCTTCTGTATAGCCTGCAGAACTGTGAGTCAAATAAATCTCTTCTCTTTATAAATTACCCAGTCTCAGACATGCCTTTATAGAAACACAAACAGATCAAGGACAGAGCTAATCACAGATCTTCATCTCAATAGATGTTAGATTATAAGCCACAATGATGCTAATATTAAATGAATTATCATAGCATTTTAAGCATAGTTTTTAGTTTTTATATGTACTAGTCCACTTATTCATAACAGCAAACCAATAATGTAGGTACTATTATAACTGTCATTAAACAGATAAAGAAATAGAAGTATAGAGAATGTAGAAAAGTTGCTTATGACCACAGCTATGAAGGGCAGAGCCAGGATTCTAGCCCTGGCACCCTGCAGTCCTTCAAAGTCCATACTCTTAACTGTTAGCTCTCATTTCAGGCAATGGCTTATTATTGATGGTATATGTTATAACAGATACACACAAATAGGAAACCTGAGGGGTGTAAGTGTGTACAGGAAATCAAACAGAGAGACCAGTTCTTTCTATTTTAATGAAAGCAGACACAGGCTATTAACTGGGGAAATGTTGGGCTATAGTGATTGATAAGCAGAACCCTAAGAAGAAAACATTAACAAAATATGTTCTTACTTTTTTTCTACCCCTTTCACTAGAAAAATTATTCTATAAATATTGATGATGTGTTAGAAAGATCAGAGCTGCAAAATGAAAGTATGCTGTGGTCAAAAGCACATGGCACTTTAACACAGGTCTGAGTTCAAGTCCAAGTTTAACTACTCTTGCTGGATGACCTGAGAAATATCACATCAATTATCTGAGCCTCATTTTCTTCAAAAGGAAAAAATGAGTCTATAATCCCAGGAAAACGTTATGATGACTAAAACCAAAGTATAAACAGTACCAGTCACTCAACAAATATAATTAATTATAAGCAATTTCTACCCTCCTATTTAATCTTACTCTTTCTGCTTCTCTTTAAAGACCTCTGCTTTAATCAAATTAGTTTATTTACTGTTCTTAAACATAATGGAATTTTCCAGTCAGCTTTCATCTCTGCATTCTGCTTTCTCTTGCTGAAATAATCGATTAAGGAGTCCAGGTCTACATCAAATGCCACCAACTCCAAATTTCTCAGTGGTATCATCTCAGCTCACTGCAACCTCCACCTCCCGGGTTCAAGCAATTCTCCTGCCTCAGCCTCTGGAGTACCTGGGATTACAGGTGCACGCCACCACGCCCAGCTAATTTTTGTGTTTTTAGTAGAGACTGGGTTTTGCCATGTTGGCCAGGCTGGTCTCAAACTCCTGACCTTGTGATCCACCTGCCTCAGCCTCCTAAAGTGCTGGGGTTACAGGCGTGAGCCACTGCACCTGGCATATTCTACTACCCTTAACACATTAATCATCATAACCCCAGCAGTTAACAAATTATTTGCCATGTACCAGGTACTGTTCTAAGCCCTTCGTATACTTCATATCTCATTTAACATTTCATATCTCATTTAACACTCTCTGTAAGTCATAGCTGCTGCTGTTATCCCCTCTTAGACACTGTCATGAATGGCAGCCACTATTTGCATGTCTTCTCTGCACAGCTGGAGTAAGGGATCTAAAGAGCAAAGATGCCATATTACACTGAAATATTAGTGTAATATTTAAACTTGTAGACTTTGGACTTAAAGAACCTGAGTTCTAGTCTTTTTCCTGATCCTACCAGCTGTGTGACATTTGGCAAGTTACTGAATCTCTCCAGGCACGTATTTTAATTTGTAAAAAGGAGTGCTGATAATACCTACTTCAAAGTGTTATAGTGAGGCTTGAGTTTGCAGATGTCAGAATTTGAAACAGTGGTTGACAAATGGTAAGTTTGGAAAATGTCAGCTTTTATTCCTTAAAAACATACAGAAGGTTTTCAATAGGTGTTCATCACTACTTTGTTTTCTTTTTTTTTAAAATCACTACCTTGCATATGCTGTTCCCTCTGCCTTTACTGTCTCCTCTCTCCCTCACAAATCATTCTACTGCCAACTTGAAAAACTCAAGGTCTGGGACTTCAAGATCAGCTCCAGTATCTGCAAATCTTTCTTTGGTAGCCTTCTTTCCAGGAAAAGCTTCTTCCATTGCACCCTCTATTACCCTTTATACCCAGTTTTTTGGTACCACTCATCTCATTGAGCCTATGCTGCAATTCCTTATGGCAATTCCTGCTCAGAACTGTGGGCTCCCTGAACATGGGGACTATGTCTTAATCCCTAATACTCAGCACACTACTGAAATAAGCCAGGTACTCACTAAGTGTCTATTAAATGAATAAACTGATGAATTAAACATAAATATCCGAATGATAACAGAAGTCACCAATTCTTAACTCACTACTGTATAATTTACTGAAAAGTCCTTCAATATGCCAGTCAACGCATAGAAAAGACACTGTGCTAAAACTAAATGTTTTATAAAAATAGACAGGAGAGTTATGTAAGGAAGTAGTTGCATTCCTATCAGTCACATATTCACTTACCACACTGGCAAGCTATTGATGCTTTAGTGATAGACATTGCAAAATGATAGAATCACCAGTAATCTATAAACTCAAGACATTAACAGACTCTGCTGCTCAGATACAAGCAGAGCATTATGGAGAGAAGATAATAATTAACTCATAAGGAGAGGGGCAAGTAAACATTCTATTAAAAGGAGAAAAATCCCAAATGAATATAATCTCCTTCCATTACATTATAAGCATTAAAATTAATGGTGTTGGTTTTTCTGTGGTTTGGATAGTCATTGTATTTAACAAGCTGAAGTTAACTTCATAGGGAAAAAAATAAATTAAATGTGCGGGTGTCTCAGGAAACTTCATTTTCTGAGTGAATAGCCAAGTTGATGCACATCACCAGAATGTCTGACAATCAGTTTTCCATACTGGTGTGTTCTAAATAGGAAAAGAAACCAACTCTTCATTTAAATTATATTGCAAATCACTTCTTGCCTGCTGAATGGCATTCAGCTGCAGTAGGTGGCTTTCACCATAGGGCCCCGACCACGACGTTGGATGATTAATGCTAATTTGAAATGTTTTCTTTGAGGGGGGGATGGGCACACTATCTTGGTTCATATGAAGCTGAGGAAATTTTATGGTGGGTGTCTGACTCAAAGGCCAACAGCATATTTGCCATCAGATAAAAATGCACATTCACAAACATACCGAGACAAGTCAATTATTCTCCGATTCACCATTCCCTGGGTCCCTTTGTGTAAAGAAACCTATTTATACTCCCCATCAGATGGATATACAGAATCATAGTAAACAAGCCCTCGATTCCACTATTCTATATTGTATTTCCCAGGGCACCTTCCATTGTGGAAGTCATTAGTTTTGGTCTTTTTGTTCCCGATTTATCAAAACAGACATTTTGCTAGTGACTTCAGTTTTACTGCTAGACACCAAATGGTTAGAAGACACAATTTTTGGCCAATTGAAAAAAGAAACAAAATGTGCTTTGCAATCTTTTGGTGAGGATGACTAAGAATTTGTTCTTCTCTACCTTGATGACTAATTGATAGATAAATATAAAATCAGTGCTCAAAAGCTTATTATTCTTTCCTCTTTCTTATTTTAATTGTTCAAAGAAACAAGCCTGTCCTGTTGTTTTATCACCAATAGAATAGACTTAAATCAGATAGTGTACAAATGAGAAAATTAATCTGCATCAACATCTGAAAAAAATATGTAAATTAAATTAATATGTGCATCATATTTTACTTGTCAAATTAGTAATACTCATTAAAAAGTAAAGAATATTTAGTGTGGGCAAGGGTTCTGGGGACAGATTCTCCTACCCTCCTCTGTGGGCAGCCCTGTTCCTAGGTGGGCAGCCCTGTTCCTAGGTACCCATTCACAGGGAGCATGCTCATTGCACACTGGTGTCATCGATGGTAAGGAGTGTGTGATGGAGAGCTGGCAGTGCCTAAGCTCAGAACGTCTGGCATGGAATCCTGCCACTAGCACATTTTACTGTATTATCCTGGGTGAGTTTCCTTCCTTTCACGAGCTTGTGTTTCCTACTTTTCTGGGTTGTGATGAGTATTTCAGGTAAACTAACTTGCAGCATAGTGCCTGTCGTAAAGTAGGCACTCTATAATCAAGAGCTATTACTGCAGTGTCCTTAAGACGAAACCTGTTTCTGCGCTTTCACTGTTTTCCTACTATGCTGGACATGATCATCAGTGAGTACTTGAGATATTGCTTATCAGTATATCTAGTAGGCTAATTTATATATGCATAAATATCCACTGTGCCACAGGACCATATTTTCTGTTATGTATGTATAAGTCAGTATGTTTCAATAGCTGAAAGCTAATTTCCACACAGGTCTTGACCTTTAGAATTATTGAATATGCTGTTCAAGTGACAGGATTCTTTCTATACCTGACACTGATTTGCAAAACTAGATATCTAGAAGACTAAAACATAGTTTTTATGAACAAGACAACAGTGTAACAAGCCTGGGAATATGTCACTAAGCCTGACTACAGCAAAGTCTTGGTGGCTATCAAGGGACCAGCCTTCTGCCCTGCATGCTCCCAGAACAGCTCAGGATCTTTATGCAGGGAAGCTATGGACAGGCCTCTAAGAAGAGCCCAAAGGCCCAGTTAGTATGAGGCACTCTTCACATAGATTGGAGAATTGGTTCTTAGACTGGCTGCATATTGGAGTTCCCTGGGGAACTTTATACATTAATGAAGTGCTGGCTCCACCCCAACCTAGTGAATCACAGTCTATGTGGGTGCGCTTGCACACAGGAAATTTTCTACAAGCTCCTCAGATTCGCAGATGGTACAGCAAATTGAGGGGGGCAGGAAGAAATCACTAGAGTAGAGGAATGTTCTGACTGGCTGATGATCATTCAAAGTGGTGGGCTTTCTTCTCATAAGAAGGCTGAAAAGTGAAGAAGAAACAAGAGGAAACACAAAATACAAGAAAGAAGACATAGAAAGCAGGAAGAGTGGCATGGAGCCTATGGGCGAGTAGGAGGAGCAAGTGGTGATTAAGACTGGGGTGAGGGGTGCTTCCTAAGAACTCTGGAGGGTCTTAGAGGTTTGAGTCAAAAAATGAAAAAAATGTGCTGGAGTTAGGGGGCTGGAGGCATAGTAGGTCTGTAGTCTGGAAACGATAGGTTGGACAACAGCCACACACATACACACCATCTCTCCAGTCTTTGAGGGGGTATTACAGGGGAGAAAATACAGAAATCATGTAAGTTAGCAAATGACATTTAGAACATAAGCCAAAATCAAATGGTGTATTTTTTGTTCTAGATATTCCAGAGGCAACTCAATCAATTGTCAGTGTACTGTGTACTTTTCACTGGAATTCTCTGTGCCTGGCACTCAGGATACAGTGAGGAGCCAGGCAGCCCTAGTCCCTGCCCTCAGGAAGCATACAGTCTATCAAGAAAGGCCAGTAAGAGACAAACAAACCTATAAGGAAATAAAATAATTAAGATCAGGAAATGCTGTAACAAGGAAATAAACAGCATGCTAAAATAAAGAATAATGGGGTGGCAGGGGTGTTATAGCAAGTAGCTAGTCAGACATAAACAGGGCAGGAAAGGCTCCCACCACCACCAGGAATGTCAGATCACCATCAGGTGATGGTTAGGAGGTTGTTAACTGTCTCTCTAAAATAATAATTGGTTGCAGCCAGTACCAGGGAAAGGCAGGCTCTTTATAGATAGGAAAAACCTGAAACTGGTGATCAGTACCTTCCTGATAAGATCTCAGGAGTTGGGTAAGAGGGCTGACACCTGAGCACTAAGAGGCAAAATGGCAGCGTTTTAACTTGTATATGGCCTCCTAGGGGCATCCGGCTGGGGAGGGAAGAACGCCTCAATTGAGCATGCATACAACTCAGTAAACACACTGTGCATGCTCTCCCAAGCACTAGCAGGCGTGTGGACAGCCAAGCCTGAGGGAAGAATTAGGGGAGAAGGGACACCTGACCCCGGAAGTATGCCAACGTGTAAGACCCCAGGTCAAAAGGTCAGACCCTGCATGTCTTCTTCACGTTGCCCACTTGGGCCTCTTCCAAGTGGACATTCCTTCCTTTTGTTCCTGCTCTAAAGCTTTTTAATAAACATTCACTCCTGCTCTACAGTTTGCCTCTGTCCCTCCTTCTGCTCTCTGTCACTCAGTCAAATTCTTTCTTCTAAGGACGCAAGAATTGAGATTGCTGCAGACCTGCATGGATTTGCCACCGCTGACAGGGGGAGATACGGTATGTGCTCATTTTAGGTAGGGAGGTTGGGGGAGGCCTCTTTATGGAAGTGACATCTTCAATTGATCCCACAAAGATGAGAAAATGCCAACCTCCCGAATCACCAGGAGAGAATATTGCAGAAGGATTCACAAAGGTAAACACCCTGGTCTTAGAAGGAGCTTGGCATGCTTTAGAAACCTAAAGGAAGCTGACGTGCTTGACACATGGTGTGAGGTGAGCCTTGTACTTCACAGGGAACAGTCTGGATTGGATTCTTAGTGCAATGGGAAAAAAACCTAGAAGGGTTTAAGCAGAAGTATCTTAACTGATTTGCATTTGAAAAGATCACTCTGGCTGCCCTGTGGAGAAAGGTTTGGAAGGGGCAACAGCAAAAGGGAAAGGATCAGTCAGGAGTTAATTTTGCCATGTGCCGTGAAACATGAAACACCCAAGGGTTTGTAGGGGGTGGGAGAGGGAAGGTTTATCAGCTGCACCAATTAAAACTTTACAGCCCATTCAAATAATCCACTCACATCACACAATTTAAAGACAACATACATAAATTGGTCTGAGCAAATTGTAGCAAATTGCTACAATGTAGACGTACAGCTCCTCATGAAAGTTTGTAAAAGGTTTGCAGTGCTCACACCTGTATGGCTGTATATAATCCTGAAAAGGGAAGATTAAAATGCACAATAGCCCTTTGAAAGCTGAAAAAAAAAAAAAGTAGATAGTGAAGGACTGGTGTTCTTTCTTTAAAAATAAGTCCTTTTCAAGTTATAAATGATACTCAAGTCTAATGGGTAACTATGGGTAACAATGGCCAACACTTACCTAGTGCCTGTGTGCCAAACCCTGTTGTCCAAGGCTGTGATGCATATTTACTAATTTAATCCCCAGGACAAACCTATGGGGGTAAACAGTATGATTTCATTATCCTAATATGATGGATGAAGAAGCTGAGGAGCTAAGTAATCTGCCCAAGGTCACACAGCTAGTTAATGTTGGAATTAAGGCTTGAAACCAGGCAGTCTGGCTACAGACTTGTGGCCTTAACCATTATATTATTGCCTCTAGATATTCCAGAAACAACTAAATCAACCATTAGAGTATTGTATACTTTTCGCTGGGATCTCTGTGTCAAGCACACTCGGGATACAGTGAGGACCCAGACAGCCCTGGTCCCTGCCCTCAGGAAGCATACAGTGTAGCAAGAAAGGTTGACATATTCATAAAATAAGAAGTAACTACTCATTGAGAGGTAGACGCCCATATTTTAAACTTTTTTTGTATTCCTAGAATAATTCCTGGCACAGTAATCTAGTTTGGACAATGAGCTAATACTAAATACAGAGCTTCACTGCCTGCCCTTATGGAGTAAAGAATAGGATCAAAGTCAGAGAAAGGTACTGAGTTCTGAGATAATATCCTCGTAACAACGGTGAACGCAAACACAAATATGCATACTGCTGTTTTTAAAAATATCTGCAGAATTTCAACAAAATGTTATATAACTTTACAGCCTATGAAAGAGCTATCAAAACCCAGTTTTCCTAAAATAAAAGAGATACTATTACAGAGGAAAGCATGCATGTGGCTATACCAACTACTGACCCCAAAACCTGGTGAATGTGTGAATCAACCAAGACCCAGGCTAGCAGAAGGGATGAGGCTTGATTCACTTTGGTATTGACAGAGCCAAGGAAAGTGCTTGGCTCATAATATGTGGGCTAAAACTGGCTGAGTGGGATGGGCACTTGCCTTGATGCCCCTGTTTTACAACCTATTAGCTGTGTGACCCTAGTTATGTCACACAACCCTTCTGGGTCTCAGTTTCTTCATGTCAACCAAGGATGATATTATCTACCCAGTATCACTATCATGTATGAAGAGAAAGTCCTAGATCAGTGCTTAGCCTAGGGCATATACTCACTAAGTGGTACCACTACTCTTATTGTTATTATTATTATTACTGCTACTAATACTATTATATGCTCGTCAACTTGACAATGAACATTAAGGCCAAACAAATTAGAAAGGAAAAAAAAAAAAAGCTTGAATGTGAAAGCATGATTGTAGTCAGCTCTTTTATATAAATATTTTATAGGAAATATGTTCTTTGCCAGTTAACAAAAAACACTGGACCAAAATGACTTGATAGAGAAATCTGAGAGAGACTTCAGTGGAGTGGTAAGGGAATAGTCTCTGACCAAACCCCGGTTTCACCACCTATTAGCTGTGTGATCCTGGGCAAGTTACTTAACATCTCTGGGCTTACGGTCTCTTATCTATAAGCTCTCCCATCTTTATAATGTGAGCATTAACAGTAACCTTCCTCATGAAATTGTCGAGAGCATTAAATGAGATAGTATACATAAAGTATTTAGAAATAGGCCCCTGAGCACTTAATAAGTGTCAGCCATTGTGATTATTGATTTATTGTTTCCACTGTGTGTGTGTTTAAAGCAAAATCAGAAAACTACTGAAAACATGAAGCACTGGATTCATAGTTTGTGTCTGCATGTGGCAAAAAAAAAGACCTACTCCAAAGAAAAGAGAGATGTCAACACTCTCATTATTATAGCCTTGGGGCAATTCAAAGATGCTATCTGGCCATTGTAATAGCTACAGGCTGGCTGTTTAATGACTGACAAAAACAACAAGAAAAAGAAACCATGTTTGATCCCTAAAAGTTACAGAAAATGAAAGTAAAGGTCCGCATGTGTAAAAAAGTATTGTTCTATTCCTTAAGGCAATTAGCGTAATCAGGATGGATAGAGCAGAGCACACTGGCAGATCCAGGAACTCCTTTCTATGTTCTATCAAAGGATAATATATATTTTCACCTTCAGAAAGGTTAGGTAATTATAAATGTATTCTCCTTACTCATAATATTTTAAGCAAGTAATTGTTGCCCATGGGAAAATGTTTAATTATTTCTGATGAACAGTTGTGGCACAGGAACAAGAGAACAAGACAGGCAGAGTGTGGAAACCATGGCCCGATTCTTAATTGTGTGGGAATCTTGTCTTCTCATTGTGGAAAAAAAAATCCCATATTGATTTTTCTCTCAATTGATTTCACAAAATTTTCAGTTTAGCAACACTGAGTCTTTCCAATTAGCACATCTTCTCAATTCCCTTGGTTAGAGGCTGCTTCATGCCTTCATGATGGAGACCTCATACATGTTAAGGTTGGGCTGTCCAGCTCATACCTTTTCCCTAATACGACAGCCTTAAAATTGTATCACTCCCATCTCCCGGGGCCAATATTTTTGAAGGGATAGGAAAATGGCAAGGAAATGCAGCTTGGGATGACACAAAGATGGATGGAAAAGTAGGCATTTCTCACTCCTTGTAGGGAATGCAGGAATGTTAGAGGAGGAGGAGCTTTGGACACCTTGTAGTCACAACACAACCACTTCATGTTACAGATGGGAAAGCTTAAACCCAGCTGGGGAAGTGGCTTGCCAGCAGCTACACAGAAAACCGGGATTTAAACTGAGATAATGTGACTCCAAATCCAGTTTATCTGGGAAGGGAAAGTGAAGCATGTTGAACTGAAAAGAGCAGATGTTTCGGTCCCCATGAAGTTGACATGACAATCTGAGAGCGGGTCCTGCAGGAAGGAATGGGTTCCAGGGAAACTGGTAGAAGAAAGGGGCTGAAGAAGTAACTGGCAGCAGATGACAGGCAAACCCCAGTAGTCTCTCCCCTGCAGCTGGTCCCTACTGCCCCTCTACTCAGGGTGACATAGGGAGGCTCAGAGTACCTTTGGACTCTAACAAACCTGCCTTTTCCTAACAATGCAGTGAAGTAGATATCACTATCCCATTTTATGTATTTAGGTAACTGAGACTCAGACAAGTTAAGGGGTTTCCCCCAGACAGAGGGTGACTGGGACTTTGACCTACCCCATTTTTGAGTCTACTACTACCAATGGCTGGGATTTTTCCATATTTCTTTACATTTGCAAAGTGATTTTATCTCTAAAATTAGTTGTGTATATCTTAAATTTTTAATTCACTTTACTTGAGAAAACTGCTTGTAGACATGCATCATGCTAGTCAACTTTTTTAGTTGACATTTTTATTGAGATAATTACAGATCCACATGAAGTTGTAGGAAATAATAGTGAGGTCCCATGTGCACAGCAAGCAACTTTTTGATGAAGATTTTATACCAAACATGGAAGACTTTGGACCAAGGGAACTTAATACAAAAAATGTCAGGGAGCAAATATACTGGTTAAGTCCACAGTCATCAAAGCTCTGTTGCCTGGGTTCCAACCCCAGCACATCGCTTCTCAGCTTATGATCCTTGGTGAATTACTTGACCTCTCTGCCCCCACTTGGTTTAAAAAAGGATAATCATAGTCACTAGGCTAATAGTATTGTGGTGAGATTAAATGAATTAAGACTCATAAAGTGCTAGGACATATAACCAGCTGATCTTTGATATCTCTGGCATGTATCTATATTGTGTGTCTGTGTGTGTGTGCGTGCGTGCGTGCGCACATGTACTAAATCAGGAAACAAATTCAATCTTTTCCTTGCCATGTAGGGGTAAGGTAGGGGTAATGATGCGGTGTGGGTAGGGATTGGTTTGTTCCAGAGACTGAGAATAAGAATGCAGCTTTTTTTTTTTTTAACCTAAAGAACATTTACTTTATAATTTTAGTTCATCTGTATCATCGATAAATGTGTTTTTTCATATGTAGAAAATTCAACTTTTTCAAAACCAGATTCTCCTGATTATGGGAGATATTCAAAAACACCAGCAGTTTCTTGCAAACGTGTGAGTTTTCTTTCTTTTTTTCTTTTGTGAAGTTTGAATAGAGAGCAGATGATTTTAAAAAATTTCCTCGTGAAATAGAAGCTGTCTCATAATTTCATCTATGTGTGAAGCTTACAGTTCTAAACCAACAGGGATGGTAAGTGCTTTAGATCCTGGAGGCAAAATGAAAAGTGTGTGATCTGATACCATTGTTAGATGTGGAAGCCCTCAGAAAATTCTCTCATTATGTCCTATTCAGGTACTCTGTCTCTAAAACCACAAAGAATGATTATACCCATTTTATACACTAGTAAATAATTAGGGCACACAGAAGTTTAACAGAATAAAGGTCAAAGCAGTTGAAGATATCTTAGGTATCACTGGATTCAACTTGTTCCACCCCAACTCCTACGCCCTACCCTGAGACCACAAACATGCACGGACCATCACCTCTGCCAACACTCACGGAGAAAGTCAGACTCCGTCGAACAACAAGGATTCCTTGTTTTCCACAAAGCTACCCAAGGAGTGAATGGTAGACACACACACACACACACACACACACACACAAAAGGTACTTTAGAAGCCTCGTGATACTTTCCTTCACCTTTCTTTTAACCTTGCACAATGCATAGCATTTATGTCAAGATCCAGCTCCTGCATTCGACTAGAGGTACGTTTACCTCAGAATGCTCCAGGCCCAGCACTGAGCTTATCTCTCAGCGGCTGCTCAGGAAATTCATGCTCAATGGAATTGAACACAAACCTCTTGTCTCCCTGCCAGAAGTCCTGTTTATCTTTTTCTTTTTCTTTCTTTTATATTTTTTAGAGACAGGGTCTCACTTTGTCACTCAGGCTGGAATGCAGTGGGTGATCACAGTTAACGGTAGCCTCTGACTCCTAGGCTCAAGCAGTCCTCCCACTTCGGCTTCCCAAAGAGTCGAGATTCCAGGTATGAGAGCCAGGGTGCCAAGGCCAAAAGTCCTGTTTTTCAGGGGTGGTTTTATAAAAGGGGATGTTTTACAAAAAGGGACTAGGATTGAGGGTGAACACCACAAGTACTATTGGGGACAGTCTCACAGCATTGTTATTAGGGGAAAATTGCAGGCACTGGGATAGTGGAATGGACAGTCTCTCAGAGAGGTGTTTTTGGGGGTGAGCAAGACTGCACACACTGTGGGCTACTGGGTTGATCCAGGAGAGAGACCCTGTCCCCTGCTGACTTCTTTATTTGGGAGAAAGCAAGAATTACCTGACCACTTTGGGGAAATGAGCTTCGTTATTAGAGAGTCAGCCTAACGAGAATGAGGAATACCCTGGTCTAGGATGCCAGCCAGTCCCCAGGGAGTTTGCATGGCAGAGGCCTTGCAGCCCTGATGGCTGACTAGCTCAAGGCTAGGCTACCTGAGCAAGCGAGAGTATAGGGGTCATTCTAAGGACACACTGGCTTCTCTTTCCTCAACTGGGGAAATATAAGTCAGTCCATCCTTCACAAGTTTTTAGATCTTTGTCCATGTGGCCAACCAGGGTCAGCGTTTATGTCTTTGACCCCACTATGTAGGGGAGCATAGTAGTATTTCTGTTTATGATGGGTCCCCTTGATGATCATTACTTCCTTCAGGCCGTCTCTGACTTCCCAGCTCTGCCTGTTTCATGCTTCTAATAGCAGCCAGTACATCTCTATCCATTTGTAATTACTTGGTGAATGTTCTTTCTTGCTAGATTACTGATTCTATGGGGGCAGGGACTATATTTTCCAGTTCACTGCCATATTCCTCAAACCTACTACAGAGCCTGGAACAGAGTAGGTGCTTCATAAATACTCCTTGGATAAGTTTTTCTGGAAGAAAAATAATGTGTGGTGCAAGAACGCTTACAAAGTATTTTTACATATGTTAACTACGTCATTTAGTTCTCATGCTATCCACATAAAGGAAAAATTATTCTAATTTTTACCAAAGAGGAAAACAAAGGTTTAAAGAAGGTAAGCTGTTCAGTAGCAAGGCTGAGAGTTGCAGCAAGTCTGTCCAGCTCTCCTACTATGCTATTAAATGACCTTCCTTCTTGCTTTTTACATTCTGTTTATATTGGCCTAACCCCTAAAGATAAACTTACAATCATGAGCACCTTCCATCCCCCACACCTGCTGCGGGTTCCCAATTAATAACTGCAGAAAGCATTTGCTATTGTTCTGAAGAGCTGGGAAATCAATGTGTTCATTAGCAAGCTCCCACTCCCTGCAATCAGTTAGGAAGACGAGGTGCTGGGGCCTGTTCTCTGTATTTCTCTTCAACCATCTGTGACTAAAAATGTTGTTTGAAATTTACTCTTCTCCAACTCTCACAATTATAATTTCATCTCATCTCTACTTCGCCCCCTACACTAATAACACCCCCTCTCACCTCTACAAATAAATACCCCAGGACCCCAACCCATCCTGATGACCTGCTGCTGGCCTTTCTTTTCCCAGAGCCTCCCTGGCCAGCAGAAAAGGGACCTAGATACCAGAGGTGGCTTTAAGTCTGATTTTGTGTTTAAAAGGAAAGCAGACTTTACTCCCCAGTGCTTCCCAGTCTGTCAGGCACCGAATTCATGGCTTGTTAGTTCAGACTCTGCAAAGAGAAGGCAGATGATGTAAGGTTCAGACAGAGGCTGAATCTGAGCCTGCAGAACCCCAGCTCTACCATTCCTTCTGCTCACAGCCAATTCCACTGCAAATCCCAAATGAAGTGAGATTGGAGAACTCATTGTGTATTCTGAACTTGGTCTTACAGGGTCAGCTACCAGAGCTAGTAAAACATTCTTTGTATTAAAAAAAAAAAAAAAAAGAAAGAAAGAAACTCAACTTGGGCAACATGGCAAAACTCCATCTCTACAAAAAAATATGAAATTAGTTGAGCATGGTAGTGCACATCTGTGTGGTCCCAGCTATTTGGGAGGCTGAGGCGGGAGGATCACTTGAGTTCAGGAGGTGGAGGTTACAGTGAGCCAAGATGACACCACTGGTCTCCAGCCTGATTGAAGGAATGAAATCCTGTCTCAAAAAAAAAAAAAAAAAAAAAGAAAGAAAGAAAGAAAGAAAGAAACTATTGAAGAGCTTTAATTACAGCACAAAGAATACTTGAGTACTCTTTACTAGATTCACCAAATGTTAACAATTGCCACATATGTCTTATCTTTTTCTCTATATACCTTTTCTATATATTTTTTTCGGAAACTACTAGAGAATAACTTGGCAATATTGTTATCCTATTTACCCCAAAATTCCTTTGCAGGTATCTTCTAAGAATAAGGACATTTTTCTGGGTGACCACAGTGCTATGATCTCACTTGGTACATTAAAGAATTACTACCTAACATACAGTCCATATTCAGATGTCCCTAATTGTCTCAATAATGTCCTTTCAGCATCTTTCCCATTTAGGATCCAATCCAGGGCCACGTTTTGCATTTAATTGTCATTTCTTGTTAGTTTTTAATGTGAAGCTGGTCCTTGCATTTTTTTTTTCCAGGACACATACAGTTTTGAGTAGTCTAAGCCAGCTGTTTTACAGAATAACCCTCGATTTGAGTGACATGATTTCAGTTATCCCCGTCACTGATGACACTAAATTTATCATCTGGTGTTCATCAGATTTCTTCATTGTAAAGGCGACTTTTCCTGGTGTAATCCATCAGTTTTCTATGGAGTGCTATTTGAGACTGTATTTAAGGCCATATGAATATGCTTTTCCCAAACAACTTTTAATACAATAATGTAAGCATCTGTATTAGTCCACTCTCACACTGCTAATAAAGACATACCCGAGACTGGGAAATTTATAAAGGAAAGAGGTTTAATGGACTCACCATTCCACATGGCTGGGGAGGCCTCAAAATCATGGCGGAAGGCAAAGGAGAAGCAAACGCCCATCTTCCATGATGGCAGGCAGGAAAGAACATGTGCAGGGGAACTCCCCTTTATAAAACCATCAAATCTCATGAGACTTATTCACTATCATGAGCACAGCACAGGAAACACCCACCCCCATGATTCAATTACCTCCTGCCGGGTCCCTCCCATGACACATGGGAATTATGGGAGCTACAATTCAAGATGAGATTTGGGTGGGGACACAGCCAAACCCTATCAGCATCGGTTGTTAATACTTACCCAATTCAGTTATTGTAACCATGGTTTCAACATAGTAGTTTTCTAATTCTACCATTCCTCTAAGTTAGTTGGCTTCTAAGCTCTTCTAAAAAGAGCTTTCCCTCTCCCTTTTCAATTTTTAGTATCACTCTAGACATGTAGATTCCTTTTGTGTTATTCAGTGTGTTTTAATTCATTGCTGTCCTTATTCTTTTGGTTGAGTATTCATCAAATACTGGAGGAAAAAACTGGAGTCTTCTGTGCTCCCTTCCACCCTCTTTCTCCCCAACCTCAGTCACATGAGGCCTCACTTCTGGAGCCCTCCCATTTACCCTGCTGACCTTTATTATCAATATTACCGAGACATGAAAAGTCACAAGGAGGAAACAGAAACTATATCCCAATTGCATATTTCCATGCTTGTCTTCACACCAGAGGCTGAGCAACTTGAGGGATGATGTCATATCTCCCTTGTTGCTGAGTCCTCAGCTCCCAGCAGGTTGTGGGTGCTCACTGGTTATTGTGGAATACAGCTCAGAAGTATGGTATCAACCAAGCACAAAGTAGCAGCTCAAAATCTTAGAAGGTCTTTACCAGAGGACAGGGGAGGAGAATTTATCTTTACAGTCTACTTAGAATGTGCCAGGCCTCTGATAAACTTAACCAAAAAGCACCCATATTAGCTTGGACTTTACATAAAATGCAAATAAACATATCTGATCTTGTTAAACCACTATTATTTTGGGTCTGTCACATGTAGCTGAATTTACATTTAAATTCATACATCTTCCTTTATACTTCATGCTTTGGCAATTATGGTTATTTCCAGTTCCCCAAATGTACAACCCCACTGTTTCTCAAAGGAATCACCTGGAAGTCTTCTTAAAATGCAGATTCTGATTTGATGGATCACAGGCCTCAGCCTGAGATTCTGCATTCCTAACAAATTCCTAGGTAAGGCTGATGCTGCTGGTTATCAGAGACATACCATGCTTTTAGTAGCTGGGCACTATGGTGTTTCAGATCTGCATGCATTGGCAAATGATGTTTCCTTTGCATCAAATCCTTGCCTCTCCTCGAGTGTCTGGAAAATTCCTATTTATTCTTCAAAATCTTGCTTGAGGGTCTTTCATTCACCAGCTGGTTTGTGAGCATCTACTATGTCCCACTATTGTTTAAGGTCCTGGGATCTGTGACTGTACACAATAAGTGAGGACTGTATTCTCACATATCAAAGCACAGAGAGACAGACTATAGACTAAGCAAACAAACCAGCAAGAAAACTGAAAATGGTGATAAATACCATGGAAAATAAAGAGGAAGAATAATCAGCACAAGGCTGCCCCTTGAGGTACATGGGCAGAGGGGGCCTTTTGGAACAGGAGATAATGAACTGAGACCTAAAAAATGTGAAGAAACTAGTCCTATGAACAGCTGGAGTGAAAGCAGAGCATGCCAGGCAGAGGGAAGAACAAGGGCAGAGCCCCCAAAGGAAGTGAAGAGCTTGAAATGTTAAAGGATCTAAAATAAACCAGCATAGCTTAAGGATGGTAAGTGATGGGGAGAAAGCTGTAAGGACGGGAGGAGTCAAGGGCTAGGAAATGTAGAGCCTTTAGTCATTGTAATCTGTTAGAATTTCATTGTAACTTCAGTGGGAACTCACTGGAGAATCTTAAGCACAAGAACGATAGAACTGAATTTATGTTTTTAAAAGATTATTCCAACTGCTCCATGAAAAATGTATGGTAATAATAGCTAATTATAATAGCTAACATTTATTGATTGTACTTATTATATACTAGGCATTGCTGTAAGTGCGTAGGTATATTAACTTACTTAATGCTCACAATAACCATACAAAATAGGTACCATTATTATGTTCATTTTATGGATGAAGAAACTGAGACAAAGAAACTTGCCCAAGTCACACAGCTAGTAGGTGTTGAGGCTAAGATTTGAACCCACACAGTCTGGTCTAGAGTCCTTGCATTAAACCCTTCTGCTTTGCTACAGAATAAAGTGTGAAAGTCTTCTTCCTTCCCCACTTTCTTCTGTAGCACAGTAGAAGGGTTTAATGCAAGGTATCACAGCAGTTAAAGTGAGGAAGGTTGCTGGTTTGGACTAGAGCAGTGCCTGCTGAGGGGAAAGATGTGGACAGATTTGAGAATCATTTGGAAGTTGCAATGGAGTGAGGGGCTGAATGACAAGGAAGCATCGAGGATGGCTTCTATATATTTGACTTCAAGTGGATTGGTGGTGTGTTAATGTGCCAAGATGGGGACAGGTAGTAGAGAAACATGTTTGGTGGAAAATCAAGAGCTATATTTCAGAACTGTACATTTCAAGATGGAGATAAGTAGGTATGAGGCTGAAGCTCAGGGAAGAAGTCTGGGCTAGAGATGTAAACTTTGAAGGCACCAGCATGTGTAGGGTATTCACCACCATTAAGTGGGTATAGGTGGAGAAAAGTGGAAGATTCAGTATTAACACTGGGGCTCACTAACATACAGAGATTGAGAAGAAGAGAAACCAGCAAAAGACATGAAAAGACAGTGGCCAGGGAAGTAGGAGGAAAACCTGGAGGCTGAGGTATTAGAGAGGTCAAAACAGGCAGAAATATGTAAAGGAGTAGGATAAATGCCCCTGGTCAGTTCAGTGACAGGAATGCAGAGAATTCATTACGTTTAGCCAAAGTTTGTAACAGAGTCTGCCATTGCCTGAAAACATCCCATTCTTCCTTCTTCCTCAGTAACAGTATCTCAACTGGGGCACAATACTACTTGAAATAATGATCTCATTTCTGTCTTTCTTAAAGTTAAGTATGTCCATGAAACCAGGTTCTCCCAATTGAAGTAGTGAGAAACTTCTGGAAAGGATTCTTAAAAAGCAGAAGCCCCTTTGCCATTCCTGCTTCCTGGAACGTGACTTGGATGGCTGGAGCCCCAGCAGCCATTGTGTATGCAGAAGAGTTTGCTTAGCACTGAAGAGTGTATGATAACCATAATGAACCAATACCTATATAGCATCAGGCACTGCTCTAAATGCCTGATATATTTTGAATTCTTTTATCCTCAAAACATCCCTATGAGATAAAAACTATTACCTTCATTGAACATGAGGAAAATGAAGCACTGAGAGGTGAAGTAAGTTGCCTATGGTCCCACAGCTAGAACATGATAGAACCACTATACACCCAGACAATATGGCTTAGCTCTTAACCACTCTGCCATACGCTCTGAGATGAAGGTGTGTGGTCATGAGATACAATCAGGCTGCCCAACTGTGGGCTTTTATCCCATAAAAGGCAGCTTCTCTGGTGTCAGGCAGAGGGGCACAGTGAGGCTCCCCAGAATTGTGGTCTGGCCAGCCTAGCAGGATGGAAGGTGAAAGGGAAAGCTATTGAGGCCCATTATTACAGTAATTTTATTGAGGGACCATGGAATCTAAGTGAAGATGAGGGAAGAGGGTCCCTGGGAGGAGAGAGAGCCTTGTTATGTTAAGATCCCAGGTTCCTCTTCCCTAAATTCAGAGCTCTGAATAGAATGACTGCCTAAGTCCCTTCTCATTCTAAAAGTCTGCACTTCTCTTGGTGCTCCATAAATACTTGTGGAATGAATAAATGAACAGATGTGTATGTACATAGGCAATATACATTTTCTTAGCAAACACACATATAAAAATAAGAATATAATAAGCATAGATAGATAGATAGGTTTGCTAAGCAAATGAACATTATAAGCAACAAAAGCACCTAGCTTCAAGGAATTGAATGTAAAAACACTTACACACATTAATAACATTGTTTTATAATTATGTCACATGCCAAGTAAGCAAAAACACAACCGCTCCATATAATTAGTTATTCTGTGTCCAAATTATTGAGGGCTTGCAATATATCTTAAAACGCTTTATCAGGACATAAGCAGGGCTCTTGGTGCCCTCAGTACTGCTACCCCAAGCACTCAGGCACGGTGCACCTACAGAGGAGGCTACACACAGCACTGGAATCTGGTGGCCGTGATTCATTCACATCTTTCTCACATGCCAAAAAGGCGGGAGAGGGGTGGTAAAGAGAGAACTGACCATGTAGTAACCAGAAACCATTAGGTCTCCTGACCTGATTGTAAAGATGCTCCAGGGTCTGTATGAAATTACACTGAAATTCACTAGCACACAAGCACCCAAATGCCTGGTGTGTTACATATTTTGACCTAATTCATAGTACATAATAAGTGCTCCTACTTAAGAACAGCGATTATATACTAAGCAATGTATATGCATTAGCTCTCAACGACCCTATGAGATAGATGCTCTTTCTTGCCTCATGGTAGTGATGAGAAATCTGAAGCTAAGAGAAGTTAATCCCCTGCCTCAGGTTACAGCAATTGGTTGGCAGCATCAGTAGTGTAGCCCAGTGTGTGTGAAGTCTGAGCCCTCTATCCTCCCCACCATCTGTTGGCATGTGGCTCACAGATTAAAATCATGCGTCGCTTAACGATGGGGATACATGCTCTGAGAAATGCGTTGTAGGTGATTTTGTCATTGTGCAAACATCAGAGAGTACTACATAAACCTAGAAGGTATGTGTGTGTATATATATGTGTGTGTATGCACACACACATATATATACACATATACACACACATATATTTATTTTACATGGAAACCAAATTACCCAGCACCATTACTGAATATAAGTCCTTTCCCCTACTTGATCTGCAATAATAACATCAAGTGTCATATATCAAGTATATATGCTCTGTTATAATCTTATGGGACAACTGTCCTATACGCAATCCGTCATTGCCTGAAACGTCATTGTGCAGAGCATGACTATTTTCTCCTTCTTTTAACAGAATTGCTCCCAAAAACAGATTTCTTGAAACTTCCCTCTTAGCAGCCCAGGGCCCAGGTCCCCAGAAGTGTATCTTTGAGTCCTCTGCTCTGATGACTCTCGGAGACCTCCACCCTCCTGCCTTTGGCTATGATGCCTGATCGGGGTTACTCATCCTTGTGCCCATACATTAGCTAAACCCATTAACCTGACAGGACTCCACTGATGTCCTTTTCAACAAGCAGCCCAACAGCCGATTTAACCAATATAGATTTATTGCTTAACGCTAGAGAGAAGGGAGCCAGGGAGGGAGGAAATGAGGGAGAGCACTAGCAACCCCTCCTCCCGCATCCTGATGGGCAGCCAGCTATCCTCTCCTCCAGCAATTACTGACACTAATTAGCGGCTTACTGCAGATCTGAGTGAAGAGACTGACACAGGCACAATCCTGCCTACCATATTCCAAGCGCAGACAGAGTCCTCAGGAAAGGCCCCTGTCAAGGGCCTGTCTAGGAAGAACTTGGCAGCTCAGAAACCAGGCAGATTGGAAGGGGTGGAGGGAAGATCTATAAAATGGCCTCATAACCAGGGTCCGTTCTGCTTCCTGCTCCCAGCTCTGGTCTGGCTGCCGCTTTTCTCAGCTGAGGTCCTGGGCTTCCGTGGTGAACAGCACTCAGCTGGCTGCAAATCATGGAGGCATATGGCTCAGATTTGTGAAGCCAAGTCATTAGCCCTCTGACCCAATTATAGGAATTATCACAAAGAACAAAGCAATTGGGATTCAGCCATTGCGCTGCTCTTCACTTTAAAGGAAGTGTCTTGGGAACCAGGTCTATTTTCCTTTAAAAAAAAAATGCCTATTTTACATGATACAGAGGCATTTCCAAGTTTACAAGACATCATCAAAGAGAGTGGAGGAGGCTCCTTTAGGGTAGAGGGCAGATGTTTCTCAAAAAGCACCAGATACCTCTGGTGGCCATGATAGAATAGTACATAGCAACAGCAGCTAGAATAGCATAAAACAAGCATGGCTTGTTAAGGGTTGTGGGTTCTAGTCTTAGTTCAGGCTCCAGTGTGTTGTATGAACATGGGTGAGTCACATTTCCACTCTGAGACTCAGTGAACCTCTTCATAAAGTGAGGAATCACTTGATTGATCTTTAAGGTCTCTCCTAGCATGCCCATTCCCAACTGATCATGCCCCAGAGTTACATCATCCTTTGTAGTGAAAAACTTAGTGAAATAAGCTCATAAAATAATATTACTTTCTAAAATAAGCTATAATTTTACAGCAGATTTCTGTGCAAGAGAGGCATGAATGTGCTTTCTTTGTTTTATTTTTAATGAAATTGAACTTAGAAAAAGACCTGATACCCCTGAATTTAAAAAGTAAGCAGAATCAACTGTATGACTTTGTATCCTCTAGTTAGAGAAACAATTTTTAATAAAGAAAGAAACTACGAATTGTGATTGCCCATTACAGCTATCTACCGGGTAATAAGCGTTGCTGATTCTGTGCCATTTAGCAAAAACGCTGCAAAGAAAAAAAAATATTGCAGGTTTAGTATCTTAATTATGTAGATTTTACTTTCAATGAACTCTTGCCAAAATAAATTGCGTATATTATCTAAAAAGCAAATGTTAATTAAAACTGTATCTTGATAGCATGCTTGGTTCACAAGACATTCTGAGCATATGAGATTATATGGCACGCATTAGCTACAATCAACTCAGACTGAAGGTCCGGGTCATTTCAGTGATTCATGTTAAGCCAGACAGTGCTGACTGGTACTGGCGTCTGACAGCAGCACTCACATATTTATATAGAAGATGCAGCTTGATCCCAACTTATTTTTTCCAGATGAGTGAAGTGTCTCTGCCTGCTACAGAGTCTCATAAATAGGACAGCTGACTTGAGTTCCCATTAATTAGCTGTTTAACAGAAAGCAACCCAGCGTTCCTTCATCAGAGCTACGAAAATAAAATCCCCAGCAAGGAAATGAGATTGGGATATAGGAACAGAGGACCAGAGGCCAGCATATTCATCACTTGTCTGTTTCCTTCTGCTCCCCTGGGCTTGGATGTCCCCAAGATCAGACCATCATCCATACACCCCTGATAGGTGGGTAATTGCATTCTTGAGCCACAGCATCTGGTCCTTTTTGAACATCTTCACTGCTGAGCAGTGTATACAAAGAGCAAGATCCAAATACTGCAGAACTGATTCTTTCACCCTCTCCAAGAGGCATGGCTCCAAAGCTAGTTTAATTATAGGTGTTTAGACGTACTGAGATGAATACCTTGGGAACAGCCGTTCCACAGCACCACTCTGGCAAGCACATACTTTCTTTTCTATTTTTTTTTCCACTTTCTATTTTAACAAACAGTCAACTGTGTGCTGCATGTAAGTGATCTGTAATCAACGGAACACTAAAATGCCAAGTGTTAGGAAAAGGTCAGGGGAGAGTTTTTAGACAGGAGCCTGGAGCCACGTCGTGGCCTGGAATGGCAAGGCTGTCATTTCCACCGGACTTCCAGGGTCAGTTCATTTCCAAGTTATTACCAATATACCCTAATAGATGCTCATCTATGTTCAGCTAAGTCACTTCCCACCTGCCTCTAAGAATCTCTCAAGAATGGCCTTTAAATGTTGGCCTACATTATCGATGTTTCTAGAGGTGTAGCAGGAATGAAGGACAACAGACCTGGGTTCGGATCTCCTCATTACTTAGGATGTGGGTGATGGTGAGTAAGCCACTTCAACCCTTTGAGCTACAGTCTCATCATCAAACAGGAATGATACTGCCTACCTATAGGGGCAGATGTGAGGCTTAAATGAAAGAGGGAATGTAAAACAGTACCAGACACTTAGCAATATGTAGGAGCAGCTATGATTCATTCATTCATCATTCATCCATCTGTCATCCATCCACACAATAGACATTTTGTGTTGACTTTGATAATTCAGAGTTAGGCTTAAGCACAAAGACATTTAGGGAAAAAAAGAATTTTATGAAGACAAGTGGAGCCACGGAATGGATAACCACTGAGCAGGTCTAATTCCTCCAGGCGCAGTGCAAAGGCAGGAGAGGACAGGAGACAAGTATAAGGATGTCTCCTTTCTCTGTGTGCTGGCCATCTGCCTGTTTATTCTCAGGTCCCATTTCTGCCTGTCTCTGCCTGGGACACCAAAACCTGCATTTCCCATATTCTCTTGCATGGTGGCTTTTTCTCAGGCTTTGTTGATAGGAAGATCTGGGAAGGCAAAAGGAAGGGATTTCCTGTTTTCAGGTCCTGTATTTCTTCACAGCGTCCTTTCAGCATCAGAGGACAGCTAGGACCTCCAGCATTATTTGGCAGTTTCCCCCTCTTCCTTGATCTCAGACCTCTTCCTTGATCCCAGGCCCAGAGCTTACCAGCCACTCCCAATCTCAGCATCAGCCAAGTGGCACCCCATCGGACCTCAGCATCAGTCATACAGAGTCCACTCAGCATTCTCATCACCAGCCACCAGTACTCCTTAGACGTCATGGCTCACAGCCCAGCACCCTGGAGGTCTCAGCACAAGCCGTGCAGGGCCTATTCTCTGACTCCAACATCATCCTTCGCAGTCCCTTCTTGCTGATTCCAGCACAGGCAGGTCAACATCTGCAGTCCCTCAGTAGTGCAGCTTAGCAAAGGTGGACTGGTGGGCTCTAGATACACCATAGCTTTCCTTATTCCCTCAGTACTGGGGGGGAGCTTCCTGCACTTACCAATCTCTGCTTCACTTCACCTTTCCCATTTGCTCTTTCAACCCATCAAACTATTTTATAACTAATCTCCTCTATTAAACTCCCTCCATGTGAAATACCAAATGTGGTTTGTCTTTTCCCAACTGGACCCTGACTGATATACATCCTGCACATTTGAACGTGGACACTAAAGCCTGAGGGGGAGGGGAGATTAAGAAGGTTGTTTTAAAAGTTAATACCCTTTAATCCAATAATTCCACTTCTGCAAATCTTAAAAGTGATGTCTGCTAACTCCTATTCTTCCTTCAAGCTTCACCTATATGTCACTTACTCACAGAGGCTTTCTGAATCTAAATTATTTGCCTCCCCCATAGCAGTCTGAAACTTTCCTTCACAGCATTCACCACATTTGCAACAATCTAATTTTGTGATCCCGTTTGTCTTTCTCTCCATTAAGCAAAAGCAAGAAATGGGTCTGTCTTGTCGCTGACCTTTCCAACACCTGGAAAAAAGGCTTACCTTAAGCAGGTGCTCAAAAATATCTGTTGAATGAATGAACAGATGAATAACTGAAAATGTTCATTGTAACATTGTTTATACTTAATGAATGACTGTAAACAACTTACATATCTTGTATAACAGAAATGGGTGAATTTGTAAGAAAACCTGCTCCATGGATCATATAAACATTATAGTTAGCCTGACATAAATGATTCCCAAAGTATGGTCTGTGAACTGCATGCCTCAAAATTGCCAAAAAGCAGAGTCCCAGGCACCACCTCAGAATTTTCATATGTTCTTAAGGTGATTTTATGCACCCTAACTCTTAGGAATCCCTGGTCTAGTATGAAAACTGCAGAAATCTGCAGTAACTTGAAAAATGTATCTTACTATGCTAGCTGAACAAAAAATAAAACCAATCAACCAAATAAGCCAAAGCAAGGGCCATCATAGAACTAAATGAGACAAATAGATAAGAAGATATGTAGGAAGGTAAATAGACAAACAATGATTCTTTAAATCATAAAAAAAAAAAAAAAAAAAAAACTGGAAGGAAATACCCTGGAAGGAAAAAAAGAGCTGGAAGGAAATGTGTTTCTTTGGAGAATGGAATGACAAAACTGTTACTTTGCTTTTCTCTTTCTGATTTTTCATATTTTCTGAATTTCTGATAATAAGCATGTATTTTTTAATGAAAAATACCAAACCAAATTATCTTTAAAAATACATAGAGAAAGAGATATTTCCTAGATCACCTAGGCCAGTTAAAAACCCCTGGTCAGAATCTCCAACCTCTCCTGTCCTGGGTTCCTTGGGCTGTTCCTCCACCATTACTTGTCTCCCGTGGGACACGGGATGTGATCATTTCCTTAAATCTTACTCCGGCCACACTAAAATCAGAGTTTGGCAGCTGGTAAGCCATTGAAATTTCATACTTAAGACATCAAAGCTGGCAGCCTTGCTTTCAATTCCCCCCAGCTCATCTTCTTAGGAGAAACATTTCTCAAAAGCACTTGATCCCTTGAAGTTATCGGGCACCACATTTAGACAAAGCCCCACTCAGGATAGAGAGGCAAAGTCAGAGAGAGCCCATGCACAGTACATGAAAGGCTTGGATACATGCATGATGTACAGGGGGAAAGGGGCCCAAACAGCCCATCAGCTCGGAGCCCCTTCAGTCCTGTTCCCAAGAGACTGTGCAACTGTCATGGGAGAAAGAGGGACGATCACAGTATGGCAAAAGTTCATCTTGGGAAGAGCTCTCTTTGCAGCCAAGCCTGCCATCAACCAGAAACAGCATGATGGCATTCTGTTAGGTCATCTCCAAGGAGAAGAATTTTAGGGGAACGCTTCAATGTCCTTAAAATAGGGCCCAACTCCCCTTGGCTGTTGGTTGGCATTGCTGCTTCCAGCCTGCTGCCAGTTCTTGAACTGGACTCTCTGCCAAGACCCCGGGTCTTCTTCCTCTTTACCAAGGTGCTTCATAAAGACAGTCACTCTCCCTGGCGGGTGAAAGAAAATGATCCCTATTTCCTATAAAGTAATAGGCAAAAGTGATCCCTGACAGTGAAATCTGGACTGCAACAGCCAAACCACCACCTCAGAGCAGGCGATTCGACAGGCCCTGACAGAGCTGCTGTGCAGTCAGCAGCGGCCAGCCCTCCTCTCTCCCAGACAATGAAATTACCATAAAGAACTTGGCAGCCGCGCCTTCACTGGTCTCTTGACTCCAGTTTTCCTACTATTTGAATCCATTTGAACATAGGCAAACCTTCCCAAAACTCCAATTTCTTCATGTTCAAAAACCAAGAGCAACAGAATCAAGGATAAGTTTATAGCTTGACATTTCAATCTTTCCAAATTCTAGCTCCAACAGTATTTCTAAATGTGTATTAACAGCAGCCAGTATGGTTGGAGTGCTCACTACATACTAGGCACTATTCTTAGAGCTTTATAAAAATTAGTTGAGTTCTCAAAATAACCCTATGAGAAAACAATTAGTCCCATTTTACAGTTGAGGAAACTGAGGCACGGATATGTTAAACAGGTTAAGTAGGCCAGGCGCAGTAGCTCATGCCTGTAATCCCAGCACTTTGGGAGGCCAAGGCGGGTGGATCACCTGAGGTCAGGAGTTCAAGACCAGCCTGGTCAAAATGTTGAAACCCCTTCTCTACCAATAATACAAAAAAAATTAGCCAGGCATGGTCGTGCATGCCTGTAATCCCAGCTACTCAGGAGGTTGAGGCAGGAGAACTGCTTGAACCTGGGAGGCGGAGGTTGCAGTGAGCCGAGATCATGCAATTGCACTCCAGCCTGGGTGTCAAGAGCGAAACTCCATCTCAAAAAAAAAAAAAAAAAAGGTTTAATGAATCGTCTAAGGTTATGCAGAAGGTAAATGGGAGAAACAGAATTGGAACTCGGGCTGTGTGACTCCACAGCCCCCATGTGAACATTTCTAACCACTATGTTCTCCTGCCTCCTAGGTGTACCTAGAAGGAATGGCCCCTGTCAGCGGGACCACTCTCTATACTTTCTCCTAAATGTGCCTGCCTTACTCCTGACTTTTCTCTCCCATGTTCCCCTCCCCTCCCCATGAGTAAGCATGTCCTCTAGGTCCATTGCCATCTATGAGGACCTAGGGCATTTGCCATGGTCCTTACTCCTTCTCTGCAGTGTAGGGAGGTCTTGGGTTGAGGTGCTCCTAAAGTATCCCAGACAGCCCTGGTGTCAGTCGACTGTACTTTAAGGATGTGGGCTTGGAGTCTAATAATCTTGAGAAACAAAGGCTCATTTAGGTTCCTCACCTGTAAAGTAGGGAGAATAATCCTGCCCCACATTGTTGTAATGAAGGTTAAGTGAGAGAACCATGCAAAGGGCTTTGAAAACTTCCAGAATCACATCTTCCTTTGAACTCGCACAGTATGTTTTACTAACATTTCTTTTCCTTTTACTATAGCCATTGGCATTTTTTGTCTTCCCCATTTTCCCCCGTCCTCAGCACATTAAAGAGACATGTACCTTGACAGGTGGATTATTTGCATCTAGCTCCTTTTACGAAGAGCAGGGATTGAGTGCTCTAAAATAATCTATTCATATACTTCCAGGAACCCATTTGCTGTTGTCCTTAAAGTCTTTAAAGTAAAATGCAAAGGCAGGAGTTAACTGTAAAGAGCCCACCCTCTTCCTTCCCTTTTTAACTCCTTCGCCCCTCTTCAGCACTCCCCATGCTCACATTGATGCTACTTCATTTTTGAGACACCAGTAAATAGGCAGTCTCCCATCTACCTCTTGTCCTGTAATAATGGGATATCATTTTCTAAAAACATGATTTCCTAGCCAGGCATGGTGGTGGGAGCCTGTAATCCCAGCTACATGGGAGGCTGAGGAAGAAGAATCCTTTGAACCCGGGAGGCAGAGGTTGCTGTGAGTTGAGATCGCACCACTGCACTCCAGCCGGGGTGACAGAGTGAGACTCCATCTCAATAAATAAATAAATAAATAAAATAAACAAATAAAAGTATGATTTACCCTTTAAATGAGTGAACTGTATACTATGTAAAAATTTCTGAATAAAGCCCTTAAAATAAAAAAAGAAGCCATAGACAATGTATAAGCACATAGGCATGGCTGTAATCCAATAAAACTTTTCTTACTGTCTTAGTCCATTTTGTTTTGCTGTAACAGAAAATCTGAGATTGGGTATTTTATAAAGAGGTTTATTTAGCGCATGGTTCTTCAAGCTAAAAAGTTCAAGGGCCTGGTGCAGCTTCTTGCAAGGGCTCTCATCCTGTGTCATTACATGGCAAAATGGAAGTGGACATTTCCAAGGAGAAAATACCCGAGAGGTGTCCTGCGTTTATAACATCCCACTCTCGTAGGAACTAATCCAGTCTTGCCATAGTGAGAACTCACTCACCACCATGAGAAAGGCACTAAGACAAAAGCCAGGCACGGTGGCTCACGCCTGTAATCCCAGCACTTTGGGAGGCCGAGGCAGGTAGATCACAAGGTCAGGAGATTGAGACCATCCTGGCTAACATGGTGAAACCTCGTCTCTACTAAAAATACAAAAAAATTAGCCAGGCGTGGTGGTGGGTACCTGTAGTCCCAGCTACTTGGGAGGCTGAGGCAGGAGAACGGCGTGAACCCTGGAGGCGGAGCTTGCAGTGAGCCGAGATCGTGCCACTGCACTCCAGCCTGGGTGACAGAGCGAGACTCGGTCTCAAAAAAACAAAAAAAGAGAAGAGCACTAAGCCACACAAGAGGATCTGTCCCTATGACACAAAGACCTCCACTAGGACCCACTTCCCAGTAACACCACATTGGGGGTCACATTTCAATGTGAGTTTTTGTCAGGACAAACTATAGCCAAATCATAGCATTTACCAAAAAAAAAAAATTGGGTTTCATACTTCCTGCTATCCTTATAGGGGTAGGGTGGTGCAATATATTTGCAATAATCCAGGCTTTGGAGTAAGACAGACCTCAATTTGAATCCTGAGTCCTCCCATTCACTATATGCCCCTGGAATATGCCCCCTGAGTCTCCATTTCCTCTACTGGGAAATTGTGGTGCAACCACCTGCTGTTGGGACGGTTAAGGAGAAGACAGTCATAACACACCTAACACAGACAGACACTCAAAAACTGGCAGTTCCTTTTTTACCCCAGCACTATGGCTTAGGCCCTGTGTTAATAGCTGGGGATGTAGAGATAAAGAAGCCACCATCCCTATCCTCAAGGAACTCCACAGCTTACTGGAGCATATGGACATGTAAGTTTCTACATATACATATACAGGATCATAGGACAGGTAAACAGGTGCCTATGAAACAGGTGAAAGGCCTTCCAAACACAGCCTGGGGTCGGAGGCAGTCAGGGATGACTTTCCAGAGTCCAGAAGTAAACCCTGAGCTAAGCCTTGGAAAAAGAAAGGGCATAGACTCTATGTCAGACCACTTGGGTTCCTATCCCCGCTCTGCCCTATACATTTTTGTGACCCTAAGGGACAAATAATCTTTATGAGCTCTATGGAACTATCTTCATTTGAAAAAGGAAGTGATAAACAATGTATAACTGGCAGGATTGTTGTGAAGTTTACAGGAGACAACAAACAAAGGTATTGTGATGGCTAAGCTTAGGGTGAGTTTACGGACAAGGCTAGGTGTTAGATGAGGGGGAGCCTTACCCAATATAAAATAATATAATCTGTGAATCTCAACATGATGTGCATGGATTTTACAAAGTAGTTCTGCATGTGTGCACATGTGTGTACTTGGATTTATATTGAAAACAAATCCACTTAAGGAAACTATTCCAAATAAAGGCCTAGGGGAAGTCAGGTGGACACAGCCATCCTCTTCTCCAACCTAACCTGGATTTATAGAGTTTATTTTTCCTAAATTGCTCTACGTGCTTCAGGTGTACTATTTGATTTACCTTTATGACATTCCAATGTAGTTAGAGGCAGGCGGTATTCTTTTCATTTTATCGATGTGGCTGTTAAGGCAGAGAGGTGAGCTAGCTTAAGTTTGTGGAATTGTAAGGCAGAAAGGGACTTTGAAGGTCATTTAGTCCGACCCCCACTCTGGAGCTATACAGCCCTAAACAGCGTTCTTGCCAAGGCCTTATTCAGTTAATGTTTGAGTACCTCCAGGAACAGGGAGCCTGCTCTGTAAGAGAGACAGCAGTTTAAGTGTGGACTTGGAAAAGCTCCCCCATTTTTGGAAACAGGGTCTCACTCTGTTGCCCAGGCTGGACTGCAGTGGTGCGAACATGGCTCACTGCAGTGTGGACCTTCTGGGCCCAAACAAACCTCCTGTCTCAGTCTCCCAAGTAGCTGAGGACTACAGGTGTGCACCACCACACCTGACTAATGTTTTATTTTTTGAAACAGGGTCTCGCCATGTTGCCCAGGCTAGTCTTGCACTCCTGGGTTCAAGCAGTCCTCAAGCAAGCTGACTTGGAGTCAGGCTTTGTCATCTTGGAGACTCAGGTTCAAATCCCAGATCCACTACTTAGCAGCTGGACAAATTATTAATCTCTCCAAGGCTCCACATCCTCAGGTACAAAATACCTACTTCCTAGAGCTGTTTTGGAGACCAAATAAAATAATAGATAGGAAGCCATTTTGGAATTTATAAAGCACTGCATATGTGTAAGGCATCATTAGTATCACTGCTATCATAAAGGCTTTCTCCCTGACAGGTACCACTTTGTATTGTTGCTGGGACTATAAATTGGCACAACCCTTTTGATGCACACAGTGGCCCTATCTACCAACATTTAAATATACCCATCCCTTCTGAGCCACAAAGTCTACTTCTAGGTATTTATTCTACAGATCTACTTCCACATGTGTATAATACATATGTTCAAAGATATTTTCATTACCACATCATTAGTAATTTAAGAATGCTGGAAACAACCTTAATGATGTTCATTGGGAATTAATTAAATACATCATAATATGGTGATAGAATGGAATATACTGTTACATCGCTAGGAAAATGAAGTATTTCTATATGTACTGGTGTGGTCTGATCTCTAAGATATATTATTTAGTGGAAAAAGGAGGCTGCGGTAGAGGGTATATAGTCTGGACCACTGTATTAAAAAAGTGAATATAATATGTAAACCCATACACATGTGTATATTCTCAGACTGTGGCTGGAAAAATATGGAAGAGATTGGAACAGTATTTGCCTCTTGGGAAGGAAATCAGTCAAGTAACTTTATACTGTATGCACTTTTATATTATTTTAATTGTTTTTACCAGGAGGATGTGTTCCTTTTATAGCCACAGAAATATAAGCACCATAAAGTTGCTGACTCCCTAACTAGACATTAAGTTCCAGGGGAGAAGAAGCATATCCCTCTCCTTGTCTCAGTAAATGGCAGCCCATGCCACAAGGCCAATCCTCAGAGCTGTCTTCATCTCCTCTTTCTCTCTGTATAATAACCAACAAATCCTGTCTGCTGTACTTTTGACATAGATCCAGAATCACATCACTTCTCGCCACCTCCACTGTCACCATCCTGGGCTGAACCACTGTCATCTCTCAGCGGACCTCGCTACCAGACTTCCTACTGGTCTCTTCCCTACCAAAAAAGCAGCGCAACCAAACTGTTTAAAAACCTGTCAGAGCAGGAAATGCTCTGCTTAAAACTGCCCAGTAGCTTTTTATCTTATGCAGTGACAAAGCAAAATTCCCACCATGGCCTCTAAGGACCCCCATGGAGGTGGCCACAGCCATCGCCTTGAGCCCATCTCCTAACTTCTCCCTTCTTGATCTTTCTGCTCCAGCCACACCGTTCCCCTCCGTGGTGTTTCTTGAGCTCACCCTTACCTTCGTATTCACTCTTTCCTCAGCCTAAAAGGAACTACCCATATAAAATCATGTGGCTGGCTCTCATTTCCTTAAATGTCACCCTATCCTTTTTCTCCTCATCTTTACAAAATAGCACCCCATTTCTCTTTATTCCCTCATCTTGCCTCATTCTTCTAAATGGTAATATTCCCTTCCTGACAATATTTGTTCATCTGTGTCATTTTATCTCCCATCATTAGAAAGCAAACTACAATGAGTTCTTCAAAGTTGTGGGCTCAGTTTCAATGATCAGTCTCTGCAGCAGCCAGTACAGGCCTGCCATTAAGTAGGTAGAAAAGGATGGGAAGAAAAATGAAGGGAGGGAAAGGAAGGGAAAGAAGAGGAAGAAATGAAGGACAGATGTGTAGAAGGAAGAAAGGAAGGAAAGAAGAAAGGAGGGGAAGAAGGAAGGGAGGAAGTTTAGGAATCATTGCAGAAGAGAGAAAGAGAAATTAAAATAGAGAAAAAGGAAGCTGAACAGAGTACACAGCTTGGGAGCCTAGTATCCACAGTAACTTTGCCCTGAGGAACCTCCATCCTACGAGATGTTCCTGTTTGTTCCCCGAAAAAATGTTCCATGGGTAAGTTGGAAAATGCACAACTGACAACCCCTTGTGAAATATGATTTTGAAAGCATAATAAAAGATTTGAAAAGTTTTAAAGACCCAATTGATCTTTATATTCTCAATCTCTTTTTGACTACAGCTCTTTCTTTTCTATTCCTTTCTTCTCTTCCTTCCTTTCTTCCTCCTTCCCTCCCTCCTCCTTTGCCTTCCTTCCTTCTGCCTGTCTGGACAGAAAGGGGGAAGACAATTTAGAGAATGGGGATAGAGACTGGAGACTCAGGTTGAAATCCTAGAATAACCCCATGTCAAGTAAGTCACCATCCAGAAGCTGACTCTTCTGTCTATAAAGAGATGGAACAGGAAAGGAGGTCTACAGGTTTCTGACAGTTTTGTATAAAAGAGCTGAACCAGGAATTTCCTGCTGATATCAAATAGAGGTGGGAAATGATTTTGCTTGAAAATAAGAATGGAGTGAGAAAGTATGTATCCTAGGGATGTGTGTTATGTATATTATCTAAACAGATTGGACATATGTGATCAAATGCCCAGGAGCCAGCTGGTGAGAAAGGTGGGAGCACCAAACTGATTGCATCAGTATGGCAGGGCACACCTCTCTATGTCAGTGTCTATGACCTGGGGATATCAATAGTGGCAAACTTTAGGCTGCAGTTAGGGTTGTAGTCCTGTATCTATTACTGGCAATTAGCAATTTGTTACACAAGTTAAAAATTGCTCCCTTACTTAACTCTAAGCTGTCCTCCACAAAATCCCTTTAGGGCAGAAACTGAGTCTGAAGTGAAGTCACAGGTTGGAAACTGTTACAGTTCCTGAGCCATGCTGAATGAATGAATGAAGGAACAAAAGCAGGCAATGAGTCTGTGTCTCAATATTGTCATGGATATAACAGGGCTGAAACAAGAACCTCAAAAGGTCTTTATGGAGACTTTGTCAGTTGTTAAGTGTTAAACACTTCGGTTTCTCCTTCTACCAGAAATAGCATTAATAATAAATGCCTCCTGAACATGAAATATAATATTAGTAGAAATTATGAAAGTGCAAACACAGGCCGTAATTTTCACTTCCAAATTTCATGCAAATGCAAGTCAAACACAATCCAAGCAAAGTGAGAAGAATTAGAAAGAAACACTTATAACAGACAAACATTTGGGCGTTAAAGCCATTGGAATAGTAAGTAGCCTTTTTTCTATGCCCATCTTACAGGTTCAAAATGTGTTAGACAAGGCTGAATACAAATTTTAAACATCAAAAAACAAGTAAATAACCTTTGTATAGCACTTTGACTCTTCATAAAACAGTTCCTTATTATTCTCCCCATTAATTCATGTATGTATTCAGCAAACAGTTAATGAGCACCATTGTTTATGAATCAGCCTCTTTGAAGGACATCCAGATGAGCCATGCACCTCAATGAGCTGACTCTCAGATGGAAGAGACAAACAACTTGAAACTTATAACATTTGATTTACATTAACTACCCAGTAAGAATGATCAGATACTATGATCTCAATTTTATAAGCGAATAAACTGAGGAACAGAATTTTACTAATTAAGAACTCCAACTCCGGAGTCAGACAGACGTGAAGGTGAACCCTGATTCTACTAGCTTCTCACTGAGGGACCTGGGATGAGTTACATTTTATTTATTTAGTTTTGAGACAGAATCTCGCTCTGTCACCCAGGCTGGAGTGCAGTGGCGCGATCTTGGCTCACTGCAACCTCTGCCTCCTGGGTTCAAGCAATTCTCCTCCCTCAGCCTTTCAAGTAGCTGGAATTACAGGCACCTACCACCATGCTTGGCTAATTTTTTTTGTATTTTGTTTTTTTTAGTAGAGATGGGGTTTCACCATGTTGGCCAGGCTGGTTTCTAACTCCTGACCTCAAGTGATCCGCTGGCTTCGGTCTCCCAAAATGCTAGGATTACAGGCGGAGCCACCATGCCCAGCCAAGTTACATTTTCTATGTATTGGTTTACTCATCTGATGAATATTAATAATTGATCCTCCTTCAAATGGATTAGATGAGTTAATGTAAAGTTTTTTAAAAAGTTAACAAAGTACTTTACATATACGGTCTCTCAGTAAATGCCAGTAATTATTATTATCACCATAAATTTTATTAGTTTTTATTAATAGTATTTGTATTGGATTTACTTAAAGTCACTTGATGAATAAGTTTCAGAGTAGAATACACAGCAATATCTTCTAAGGTGAATATCTGTGTACTTTCCACATAAAAATCAGGTTGATAAATACAGAATAATGGGCTCAAAAGGAAACCCAAGTCATCAAGTTCAGTTTCTTCTAATAACTAGTGGTCATTCTGTCTCTTATCAAGATCTTCACTCCTTACTGCAAAAATTGACCTATGAAGCTCCTATCACCATTAGAAAAGTATGTGTTGGGTTTCACCATCACTCTCTAACTTTGTAGATCAGTCATTGTTCAGACCTCTGGGGTAACAGAGAAAAAGCCTTGGCCTTCTATGTCATGAGAACCTTTTCAAGCCACTGACTATATTCTGACAGGTCTCTAAGATGATTAACAACCAGCGTTTCCAGCATGAAATGGGTCACACTTGAAATACATGCACGCTTCGTAGAGAATTTATGGTAACATTGCTCATCCTAAGCAAAGGGGCTGTGCCATTTTTATTCACTCTCTCAACATTTATCAAGCCACATTTATGTGTCAGAAACTAGACTCGAGATACTAGGGCCACTGAGAACAGAGCACAGACCTCACTGTCACAGAGTTTCAGACTAGAAAATACAAGTTCTCTTCATAAGGATTTTCTTCTTTCATAGTTACAAAGAATATCCCTCATCTGGTCCAATTTGTCATTTTCCAGAGGAGTAAACTGAGGCCCAAAGATGGAAAATGACTCACCCAAGGACACAAACTAAGTTAATGGCAGGCTAGACTAAATACCCTTTCTCACTCTCCCAAGATTATTTCTCTTAAGCAAAGGTGTGATTGTGGAGGAGGGGGAGGGAAGAGGCGACCATTCCACAAGATACTATAACACAGATTTAAAAATACAAATGCTCACAGGTTGATGAGCAAAGGCTTGATTTAAAGAGGTCTGGGGTTTCTCTTGGGCCTACCCTGATTTCCTTTTGACCTTGGACAGGGGCTAGCTGAAGAGTCTCAAGGCTGTCGTATGGGAGGTCCATTTCTGCTTCTCCACAAGAGCTCTTTGGGGTATTTAAAAATACATTACACGATGTGATAGCTGAAGCATGTTCCCATGGATGGTTACCCAAGAGTCACAGTTCCATTCCTTGCTCTGCCACTGAGACTGTGATTGACGGCCTGGGTGCCAGTGACCCTGGGCCAAATCACTTAATGTTCTTTCCTTCTCCACAGAATGGCTAGGACAATGGGAGTTCCCAGGCATACTGGTCCATTGTGAGGATGGATTGTTTCCTGACATCCATAAAACTCTATGAGTTCCACTGAGAAAGGCCCGATTATTATGATACCCTTGAGAGTTCCCTTTCCTTTGTAACAGAAGTGAAATTATACTTTATCTCATTAGCTACACATTATATATTGGTCACCTACCAAGAACTTGCAGGTTTCACATGTAAATTAGACTGGACTTAGGGGTCTGGAGTCAAAGTGGGGAAAAAAGCAGGTGAGGTGTGAGACATGTTGAACAAGGTGTCAAGGGCGTTGGAGTTTCAATATGACTCTGTCCCTAGCCCAACTCTGTGAGGTTAGGCAAACTTCTGGATCTCTCTCTCTCAATCTCCTTGGCATTTATCAAATGGAAATACCAATCCTGTCCTTGTTTTTCCCGTCACAGGATGGCTGTAGACTCAAACAAGAATACAGATACACTTTGCAAATAGCAAAGCCACATATACAAGCATCAGATATGACTATTACAGATGACCTCTACTTACAAAAGCTTGTCTAATAAGTTTGTAGTCATGAACTGACATCATGGGACACTGAATCGCCTCAAAATAATGTTATTCAAAAAGGTTAGACTCCTAGGAAAGCTTCCCACTCAGTTCCAAATTGCAAAGTTACAGGGATAAAGGCACACTTTCCATTATAGTCAATTACCTTTGATAATATTGTTTCTCAGGGAAAAACATTCTGGATTCTAAATCCCCTATAAGACATCTCCTTTCCTAGCAGCCTTAAGTGACAGGAGTTTATGAACTTGGGAACAAGGCAAGCTAGGTTCAAGTCCCACTTCTGCTACTCCCTAGTTCTGTAACTATAGGCAAATAAATTAACCTTTCTGATCATCAGTCTCCTCATTTGTCAAATGTGGTTGATGATGACTACCTTATGACCACAAATGAAGCTCATAGTAAGCATGATACCCATGACAGTTTCCTTCTTGTACACAAAGACCTTGCTAATTCTCTTCATTTCATAAAGAAGGCACCTACCTGCAGCTCTTTGGCAATCTTCCCTGGGGAGTTTGAGATTTGAGAATAGAGGACAGCTGCTCCCTTGAGTGAGAGCTTCAGTCTCAGTCTCAGTCTCCCTTATTGACTCTGCAGATAGGTAAGTGAACCATAACCATCAGACTTGAAAGAACCAACCATTCAGCCACTTGGAAGGCTGAGGAGGGAGGATCACCTGAGCTTCTAGGGAAATCCAAGTTGCACAGGTTGCAGTGAGCCATGATTGCACCACTGCACTCCAGCCTGGGTGACAGAGCAAGACCCTGTCTCAATTTAAAAGACCAAAACCAAACCAAAACAAATAAAACAAAAAAACAACCATTTATGCAATGAAGCAAATCAGTGGCAAAAGCTTATCTAGCAGCACTAGAAGGCAAGGTTTTGAACTGCCATTCTTTCACTAAATTACATTGCATTGTGATTTATAACGACTTGTTCTGTCAAGTCAGGGCTTGCAAACTGAAGACCTAATAACAAACCCAAAAGTACATTCCTTAAAACAATGCATACATTTTAGGCTTCCAATATGACCATTATAATTATCTCTTTATTTAGAAGACTAGTAATTGTTTAAGGAACTCTTTTTTATCCCCAACATGATAAAAACTTTCAAACACACAGAAGAATATTTTCATGAACTCCCATACACTCACTACTAAATATTTTACAATTTTTATTTTATCATATATGTACTCATCTATCCAATCTCTATTGCCATCCACCAATCCATGTTATTTTTTGATGCATTTTAAATTAAATGCAGACATCTGTACACTTTTCCCTAAACAACTCAGTATGAATATCATTAACTAGAGTTCAACATTTGTTTCCAGTTTTCTTTTCTTTTGAGGTAAAAGTTATATACAATGAAATACACAAATTCTATGTGAACATTCTCACTGGGTTTTTACAAAGGCATATACATACAGTACTTACATGATCAAAGTCCTTATCAAGGCTTTAAACATTGCTATCAGCCCCAAAAGTGCCTCAATCACATTCCCATTCAGACTTTAGCCCTATCTCCTGAGAGGCAAATACTATTTTATTTCTTTAATAGACTTTATTTTTTAGAGCACTTTTGGGTTCCCAATAAAATTCATTGGAAGGTACAGAGATTTCCCGTATACCCTCCACCCCCACACATGTATAGCCACCCCCATTATCAATATCTCCCACCAGAGAAGTACATTTGCTACAACTCATGAACTTGCACTGATATATCACTATTACTCAAAGACTATGGCTTACATTAGGGTTCAATTTTGGTGCTGTACATTTATGGGTTTTGATGAATGCATAAGGACTTGTATCTACCACTGCAGTTTCATGCAAATTAGTTTCACTGCTGTGAATACGTGGAGCATAATCTTCCGTGCTCTGCCTATTCACTCATCCCTACTACCAACCTCTGATCTTTTTACTGTCTCCATAGTTTTGCCTTTTCCACAATGCCATATAGTTGAAATCACAAAGTACGTAGCCTTTTCACATTGGCTCCTTTCACTTAGTAATATACATTTAAGATTCCTCCATATCTTTTCGTAGTGTAAGAGCTCATTTTTGTTAACACCAAATAATATTTCATTATCTGGATGTAACACAGTTTTTTTATTCATTCACCTACTGAAAGACACCTTGGTTGCAATTAGGAATAAAGCTGCTATAAACATCCATGTGTAAATTTTTGTGTGAATGTGTGTTTTCAACTCATTTGAGTAAAAGTCAAGGAGCACAGTTGTTGGGTCAAATGCTAAGAGTATGTTTAGTTTTGTAAAAACTGCCTAGCGGGCTTCCAAAGTGGCTGTACCATGTTGCATTCCCACCAGGAACAAATGAGAGTTTTTGTTGCTCCACATCCTCTCCAGCATTTAGTAGTGCCTGCATTCTGAACTTGACCATGCCAATAGGTGTGCAGTGGTATCTCATTGTCTTGATTTCACAGAGCAGAAATTGTTAATTTAGTAAAGTCTAACTCATGAATTCTTTCTTTTGTAAATCATGTCTTTGCTGTCACAGCTAAAATGTCATTGCCAAGCCCAAGGTCATCTATATTTTTTCCTATGCTATCTTCTAGGAGTGTCTTGGTCTGTTTTATGTTGCTATAAAGGAATATCTGGGCCTGGATAATTTTAAAAGAGGTTTAGTTAGCCCAGAGTTCTGCAGGTCATACAGGAAAGATGGTGTGGGCATCTTCTTGGCTTCTGGTGAGGGCTTTTGTGTTGCATCAAAACATGGCAGAAAAGGTCAAAGGGGAAGCATGCAGGTACAAAGAGGGATCATGCCTGATGCACACCCTGACTTTGTAACAACCCACTCTCCCGGGAACTAGTGCATACCCCCAGAATTGGTTTGGTCTTGCAAGAGTGAGAACTCACTTACTACCTTAAGAATGGCATCAAACCATTCATGAGGGATCCACCCCCATGACCCAACCACTTCCCACCTAGAGCCCTTCCCAATATTCCACACTGGGGACGAAATTTCAAATTGAGGTTTGGAGGGAGCAAACACTTAAACCATAACATGAAGCTTTATAGTTGTGAATTTTACATTTAGGTCTGTATCTATTTTGAGTTAAATTTTTTGTGAAGGGTATAAAGTCTGGGTCTAGAGTCACTTTTTTTGCAGGTGAATGTCCAGTTGTTCTAGCATCTTTTGTCAAAAAGACTATCTTTTCTCCATTGCTTTACCTTTGCCAAAGATCAATTGAGTATATTTGTATGGGTCCATTTCTGGGCTTTCTATTCTGTTTCATTGATCTGTCTAATCTTTCACCAATACCATACTGCTTTGATTACTGTAGCATTATAGTAAGACTGGAAGTTGAGAAGTGTCAGTACTTCAGCTTTGTTATCCATCAATATTGTGTTGGCTATTCTGGGTCTTTTGCCTTGCCATATAAATGTTAGAATTCATTTGTCAATATCCACAAAATAACTTGCTGGGATTTTGGTTGGGATTGCATTGAATCTGTAGATCATATTAGGAAGATCTGATATCTTGACAGCATTGAGTCTTCCTAGCCATGAACATGAAGTATCTCTTCATTTATTTACTCTTTGATTTCTTTCATCAGGGTTTTATTGTTTTTCTTATACAGATTTTGTTATATTTTTGTCAGATTTATACCTAAGTATTTTTAGGTGTGCTACATGATATTGTGTTTTTAATTTCAAATTCTATTTGTTCACTGCTGGTACATAGGAAAGCAATTCACTTCATATATTAACTTAGATCCTGCAATCTGGCTATAATTCTTAGGTCCAGAAGATTTTTTGTCAATTCTTTTAGATTTTCTACGGAGATTATTACATAATCTCAAAACAAAGACAGTTATTTCTTTCTTCCCAATCAGTTTGCCTTTTGTTGTCTTTCTTTTCTTATTGCATTAGCTAGGACTTCTAATATGATGTTGAAAGAGAGTGGTGAAAAGGACACCCTTGTCGTGTTCCTGATCTTAGTGAGAAGTCTTCAAGATTCTCACCATTAAGTGTCATGTTATTTGTAAGTTTTTCATGGATATTCTTTCTCAAATTGAGGAGGTTTCTCTCTATTCGTAGCTGAGAGTTTTTATCCTTAATAGATGTTGGATTTTGTCAAATACTTTTTCTGTATCTATTAATATGATCATTTAATTTTGCTTCTTTAGCCAGCTGATGTGATGGATTATATTATTTGATTTTGGAATGTTAAATCAGCTTTGCATACTTAGGATAAATCTCACTTGATTGTGGTGTATGATTCCTTTTAAACATTGTTGGGTTGTTTGCTAATATTTTGCTGAGGATTTTTGCATCTCATCCTGTTCATGGGTGATATTGGTCTATAGTTTTCTTGTAATCTCTTTGTCTAATTTTGGTGTTAGGGTAATGCTGACTTCCTAAAATGAGTTGGGAAATATATCCTGTGCTTCTATCTTCTGAAAAAGATTGTAGAGAAAGTGTTATAATTTATTCCTTAAATTGTAGAATTCACCAGTGAATCCATCTAGGCCTGGTCCCTTCTGTTTTGAAAGGTTGTTAATTGTTGATTCAATTTCTTTAACAAATATAGGCCTATTTGGATCGACTGTGTCATCTTGTTTTTTGTTTGTTTGTTTGTTTTAATTTTTTTTTAAATTATACTTTAAGTTCTAGGGTACATGTGGATAACTGTGTCTTCTTGTGTTGGTTTTGACAATTTGTGTCTTTCATGGAATTGGTCCATTTCATCTAGGCTATCAAATTTGTAGGCACAGAATTCTTCCTAGTATTCTGTTGTTATTCTTTTTTTTTTATACTTTAAGTCTAGGGTACATGTGCACAACGTGCAAGTTTGTTACATATGTATACTTGTGCCACGTTGGTGTGCTGCACCCATCAACTCGTCAGCACCCATCAACTCGTCATTTACATCAGGTATAACTCCCAATGCAATCCCTCCCCCCCCCTCCCCATAATAGACCCTGGTGTGTGATGTTCCCCTTCCCGAGTCCAAGTGATCTCATTGTTCTGTTCCCACCTATGAGTGAGAACATGCAGTGTTTGGTTTTCTGTTCTTGTGAGAGTTTGCTGAGAATGATGGTTTCCAGCTGCATCCATGTTCCTACAAAGGACACAAACTCATCCTTTTTTATGGCTGTATAGTATTCCATGGTATATATGTGCCACATTTTCTTAATCTAGTCTGTCACTGATGGACATTTGGGTTGATTCCAAGTCTTTGCTATTGTGAATAGTGCCACAATAAACATACGTGTGCATGTGTCTTTATAGCAGCATGATTTATAATCCTTTGGGTATATACCCAGTAATGGGATGGCTGGGTCATATGATACTTCTAGTTCTAGATCCTTGAGGAATCACCATACTGTTTTCCATAATGGTTGAACTAGTTTACAATCCCACCAACAGTGTAAAAGTGTTCCTATTTCTCCACATCCTCTCCAGCACCTGTTGTTTCCTGACTTTTTAATGATTGCCATTCTAACTGGTGTGAGATGGTATCTCATTTTGGTTTCGATTTGCATTTCTCTGATGGCCAATGATGACAAGCATTTTTTCATGTGTCTGTTGGCTGTATGAATGTCTTCTTTTGAGAAATGTCTGTTCATATCCTTTGCCCACTTTTTGATGGGATTGTTTGTTTTTTTCTTGTAAATTTGTTTGAGTTCTTTGTAGGTTCTGGATATTAGCCCTTTGTCAGATGAGTAGATTGCAAAAATTTTCTCCCATTCTGGAGGTTGCCTGTTCACTCTGATGGTAGTTTCTTTTGCTGTGCAGAAGCTCTTTAGTTTAACTAGATGCCATTTGTCAATTTTGGCTTTTGTTGCCATTGCTTTTGGTGTTTTAGACATGAAATCCTTGCCCATGCCTATGTCCTGAATGGTATTACCTAGGTTTTCTTCTAGGGTTTTTATGGTGTTAGGTCTAACATTTAAGTCTCTAATCCATCTTGAATTAATTTTTGTATAAGGAGTAAGGAAAGGATCCAGTTTCAGCTTTCTACTTACAGCTAGCCAATTTTCCCAGCACCATTTATTAAATAGGGAATCCTTTCCCCATTTCTTGTTTTTCTCAGGTTTGTCAAAGATCAGATGGCTGTAGATGTGTGGTATTATTTCTGAGGGCTCTGTTCTGTTCCATTGGTCTACATCTCTGTTTGGCACCAGTTGCATGCTGTTTTGGTTACTGTAGCCTTGTAGTATAGTTTGAAGTCAGGTAGTGTGATGCCTCTAGCTTTGTTCTTTTGACTTAGGATTGTCATGGCAATGTGGGCTCTTTTTTGGTTCCATATGAACTTTAAAGCAGTTTTTTCCAATTCTGTGAAGAAACTCATTGGTAGCTTGATGGGGATGACATTGAATCTATAAATTACATTGGGCAGTATGGCCATTTTCACGATATTGATTCTTCCTCTCCATGAGCATGGTATGTTCTTCCATTTGTTTGTGTCCTCTTTTATTTCACTGAGCAGTGGTTTGTAGTTCTCCTTGAAGAGGTCCTTTACATCCCTTGTAAGTTGGATTCCTAGGTATTTTATTCTCTTTGAAGCTATTGTGAATGGAAGTTCATTCATGATTTGGCTCTCTGTTTGTCTGTTACTGGTGCATAAGAATGCTTGTGATTTTTGCACATTAATTTTGTCTCCTGAGACTTTGCTGAAGTTGCTTATCAGCTTAAGGAGATTTTGGGCTGAGATGATGGGGTTTTCTAAATATACAATCATGTCATCTGCAAACAGGGACAATTTGACTTCTCCTTTTCCTAACTGAATATCCTTTATTTCTTTCTCTTGCCTGATTGCCCTAGCCAGAACTTCCAACACTATGTTGAATAGGAGTGATGAGAGACGGCATCCCTGTCTTATGCCAGTTTTAAAAGGGAATGCTTCCAGTTTTTGCCCATTCAGTATGATACTGGCTGTGGGTTTGTCATAAATAGCTCTTATTATTTTGAGATATGTTCCATCAATACCTAGTTTATTGAGAGTTTTTAGCATGAAGGGCTGTTGAATTTTGTCAAAAGCCTTTTCCGCGTCTATTGAGATAATCATGTGGTTTTTGTCTTTGGTTCTGTTTATATGCTGGATTATGTTTATTGATTTGCATATGTTGAACCAGCCTTGCATCCCAGGGATGTAGCCCACTTGATCATGGTGGATAAGCTTTTTGATGTGCTGCTGGATTCAGTTTGCCAGTATTTTGTTGAGGATTTTTGCATCGATGTTCATCAGGGATATTGGTCTAAAATTCTCTTTTTTGTTGTGTCTCTGCTAGGCTTTGGTATCAGGATGATGTTGGCCTCATAAAATGAGTTAGGGAGGATTCCCTCTTTTTATGTTGATTGGAATAGTTTCAGAAGGAATGGTACCAGCTCCTCCTTGTACTTCCGGCAGAATTCAGCTGTGAATCCATCTGATCCTGGACTTGTTTTGGTTGGTAGGCTATTAATTATTGCCTCAATTTCAGAGCCTGCTATTGGTCTATTCAGGGATTCAACTTCTTCCTGGTTTAGTCTTGGAAGAGTGTAAGTGTCCAGGAAATTATCCATCTCTTCTAGATTTTCTAGTTTATATGCATAGAGGTGTTTATAGTATTCTCTGATGGTAGTTTGTATTTCTGTGGGGTCAGTGGTGATATCCCCTTTATCATTTTTTATTGCGTCTATTTGATTCTTCTCTCTTTTCTTCTTTATTAGTCTTCCTAGTGGTCTATCAATTTTGTTGATCTTTTCAAAAAACCAACTCCTGGATTCATTGATTTTTTGGAGGATTTTTTGTGTCTCTATCTCCTTCAGTTCTGCTCTGATCTTAGTTATTTCTTGCCTTCTAGTAGCTTTTGAATGTGTTTGCTCTTGCTTCTCTAGTTCTTTTAATTATGATGTTAGAGTGTCAATTTTAGATCTTTCCAGCTTTCTCTTGTGGGCATTTAGTGCTGTAAATTTCCCTCTACACACTGCTTTAAATGTGTCCCAGAGATTCTGGTATGTTGTATCTTTGTTCTCATTGGTTTCAAAGAACATCTTTATTTCTGCCTTCATTTCATTATGTACCCATTAGTCATTCAGGAGCAGGTTGTTCAGTTTCCATGTAGTTGAGCAGTTTTGATTGAGTTTCTTAGTCCTGAGTTCTAGTTTGATTGCACTGTGGTCTGAGAGACAGTTTGTTATAATTTCTGTTCTTGTACATTTGCTGAGGAGTGCTTTACTTCCAATTATGTGGTCAATTTTGGAATAAGTGCGATGTGGTGCTGAGAAGAATGTATATTCTGTTTGATTTGGGGTGGAGAGTTCTGTAGATGTCTATTAGGTGTGCTTGGTGCAGAGCTGAGTTCAATTTCTGGATATCCTTGTTAACTTTCTGTCTCGTTGATCTGTCTAATGTTGACAATGGGGTGTTGAAGTCTCCCATTATTATTGTATGGGAGTCTAAGTCTCTTTGTAAGTCTCTAAGGACTTGCTTTATGAATCTGGGTGCTCCTGTATTGGGTGCATATATATTTAGGATAGTTAGCTCTTCCTGTTGAATTGATCCCTTTACCATTATGTAATGGCCTTCTTCGTCTCTTTTGATCTTTGATGGTTTAAAGTCTGTTTTATCAGAGACTAGTATTGCAACCCCTGCTTTTTTTTTGTTCTCCATTTGCTTGGCAGATCTTCCTCCATCCCTTTATTTTGAGCCTATGTGTGTCTCTGCATGTGAGATGGGTCTCCTGAATACAGCAAACTGATGGGTCTTGACTCTTTATCCAATTTGCCAGTCTGTGTCTTTTAATTGGACCATTTAGTCCATTTACATTTAAGGTTAATATTGTTATGTGTGAACTTGATCCTGTCATTATGATATTAGCTGGTTATTTTGCTCGTTAGTTGATGCAGTTTCTTCCTAGCCTCAATGGTCTTTACATTTTGGCATGTTTTTGCAATGGCTGATACCGATTGTTCCTTTCTATGTTTAGTGCTTTCTTCAGGGTCTCTTGTAGGGCAGGCCTGGTGATGACAAAATCTCTAAGCATTTGCTTGTCTGTACAGGATTTTATTTCTCCTTCACTTATGAAACTTAGTTTGGCTGGATATGAAATTCTGGGTTGAAAATTCTTTTCTTTAAGAATGTTGAATATTGGACCCCACTCTCTTCTGGCTTGCAGTTTCTGCCAAGAGATCTGCTGTTAGTCTGATGGGTTTCCCCTTGTGGGTAACCCGACCTTTCTCTCTGGTTGCCCTTAACATTTTTTCCTTCATTTCAACTTTGGTGAATCTTGACAATTCTGTGTCTTGGAGTTGCTCTTCTCAAGGAGTATCGTCGTGGCGTTCTCTGTATTTCCTGAATTTGAATGTTGGCCTGCCTTACTAGGTTGGGGAAGTTCTCCTGGGTGATATCCTGAAGAGTGTTTTCCAACTTGGTTCCATTTTCCCCCTCACTTTCAGGCACCCCAATCAGACGTAGATTTGGTCTTTTCACATAATCCCATACTTCTTGAAGGCTTTGTTCATTTCTTTTTCCTCTTTTTTCTTTAGACTTCTCTTCTTGCTTCATTTCATTCATTTGATCCTCAATTGCTGATACTCTTTCTTCCAGTTGATCGAGTCGGTTACTGAAGCTTGTGCATTTGTCATGTATTTCTCGTGTCATGGTTTTTATCTCTGTCAGTTCGTTTATGGCCTTTTCTGCATTGATTATTCTAGTTACCCATTCTTCCATGCTTTTTTCAAGATTTTTAGTTTCTTTTCGCTGGGTACATAATTCCTCCTTTAGCTCTGAGAAGTTTGATGGACTGAAGCCTTCTTCTCTCATCTCGTCAAAGTCATTCTCCGTCCAGCTTTGATCCATTGCTGGCAATGAGCTGCATTCCTTTGGAGGGGCAGATGCACTCTTACTTTTTGAATTTCCAGCTTTTCTGCCCTGCTTTTTCCCTATCTTTGTGGTTTTATCTGCCTTTGGTCTTTGATGATGGTGACGTACTGATGGGGTTTTGGTATGAGTGTCCTTCCTGTTTGTTAGTTTTCCTTCTAACAGTCAGGACCCTCAGCTGTAGGTCTGTTGGAGATTGCTTGAGGTCCACTCCAGACCCTGTTTGTCTGGGTATCAGCAGCAGAGGTTGCAGAAGATAGAATATTGCTGAACAGCCAGTGTACCTGTCTGATTCTTGCTTTGGAAGCTTCGTCTCAGGGGTGTACCCTGCTGTGTGAGGTGTGGGGTGTCAGTCTGCACCCGATTTTCCAGGTGTTGTGTGTCTCAGTTCCCCTGGCTAGGAAAAAGTATTCTTTTCCCCCTTGCACTTCCCAGGTGAGGTAATGCCTCGCCCTGCTTCAGCTCTCACTGGTTGGGCTGCAGCAGCTGACCAGCACCGATTGTCTGGCACTCCCTAGTGAGACGAACCTGGTACCTCCATTGAAAATGCAGAAATCACCCATCTTCTGTGTCGCTCGCGCTGGGAGCTGGAGACTGGAGTTGTTCCTATTCGGCCATCTTGCTCCGCCCCCCTCTGTTGTTATTCTTTTAATGTCCATGGGATTGCAGTGATGTCTCCTCTTTTATTTCTTGTATTTGCAATGTGTGTCCTTTGTCTTTTTTCCATAGTTAGCCTGGTTACAGGCTTTCAATCTTATTGATCTTTACAAAGAAAAAGTTTGGTTTGGTTGATTTTCTCTATTAATTTCTTCTTTTCTATTCCATGGATTTCTGCTCTTATTGTTATTATTTCCTTTCTTCTGCTTAATTTGGCTTTAATTTTATTTCCCTTTTCTGTTTCCCTAAAGTGGAAGCTTTTATTAATTTTAGGTCTTTCTTCTTTTCTAACATATGCATTCAATACTACAAATTTCCCTCTAAGCACTGCTTTCACTGCAACTCACAAATTTTGACAAGTTGTGTTTTTATTTTTATTTAGTTAAAAATATTTTTAAATTTCTCTTGAGACTGATTTTTTGACTTATGTTATTTAGAAGTGTGTTGTTTATTCTCCATGTACTCTCAGTTTTCCTGCTATCTTTCTGTTATTGATTTCTAGTTTAATTCTACTGTGTTCTGAGAGCAGATATTGATTATATGATTTTCATTCTTTTAAATTTGTTAAAGTTTGTTTTATGGCCCAGAATATTTTCAATCTGGGTAAATGTTTATGTGAACTTGACAAGAAGTATATTCTGCTGTTGTTGGATAAAGTAATCTATATGTGTCAATTATATTCAGTTGATTGACGGCATTTTTGACTTCAACTACGTTCTTATTAAATTTTTGCCTGCTAGCTCTGTTTATTTCAGATAGAAGGGTATTAAAAACTCCAATTACAATACTGGATTCATCTATTTCTATTTGAAGTTCTATCAGTGTTTATCTTATGTAGTTTGATACTCTATTGTTGAGTGCCTGTACATTAAGGATCATTATGTGTTCTTGGAGAATTTATCCCTTTAGTATTATGTAATGGCTCACTTCATCCCTGATAACTTTCCCTTCTCTAAAATCTGCTCTGCTCAAAATTAACATATTGATTTCCACTTTCCTTTGATTAGTGTTAGCATGGTTTGTCTTTCTATGACCATTTACTTTTAATCTATTTGTATCTTTATATGTAAAATGGGTTTCTTATAGACAAAATATAGTTTGGGACAGGAATTGAGTATTTTCCTTTCCACAGGTCAGTTAGGCTCTTATAAAACCCCATGTTAGGCTCTGGTTAAATGGTTTCTTCTGAGGGCAGATCTTATTAGGAAGAACAGAATGCCCCTGGCATTTTTCAAAGTGGCTCCTTTTCTTCTCTGCCTGACAAAAGCACTAGGAGGTTTTTCTCCCATATACACTATGAAAACTAGGCAGAGCTATTAGAGATAAAAACCCACAAAAGTGTGGAGTCTCCCTTTGAATGGAACCCTGTAAGGTTTATAATTCTTGGAGTTGTCCACACTGAAACTCCAAAAATTTATCAATTACAATTCAGGATTCCCTATGCTGGCCCTGGTTCCAGTGGAGCTTTCCGTGCCTATAAGTTGAAATTCTCTGCATTTGCCCACCTGTGTTTCCAATTTGGGGGGCAGTGACCTCACTTCTCTTATAGATATAAGAAAAGTTGCTGATTTTTTCAGTTTGTTCAACTTTTTACTTGTTGTTAGGATAAAGTGGCATCTTCTAAACTTCTCACATGCCAGTAGAAAACCAGAAGTCTCCTTTTTTTTTAACAATAGGTTTTACCTTTTCTTGAACTTCATATAAATGGAATCATATTGTAAGTACTCTTCTGTGTAATGCTTCTTTCGCTCAGCATAATATTTTTGAGATTTATCCATATATTGCACGTATCAATGATTTGTTCCTTTTTATTATTGATAAATATTCATTTATATAAATATACCACAGTTTGCTTATCCTCTTACTAATGAACACATGATCTGTTTCTAGCTTTTGCTAGAATAAACAGGTCTGCTATGAATATTCTTGTAAAAGTCTTTTACAGATATATTTTCCTTCTCTTTGGTAAACGGAAAGTTGCAGAACTGCAGGGTCATTGGGTAGATACAGTCCCAGTTTTATAAAAAACTTACAGGTCCTTTTTCAAAGTGGTTGTACCATTTTATACTACTATCTACAATGTATGAGAGTTAACAGTCCATATCCTTGAAAATATTTGATGTTGTCAGTCTTTTTAATTTTAGCCATTTGGCGGGGGAGTGCAGTGGTAGCTCATTGTGAGAAAATGGATTTTGAAAAGACTTAAAGTTATCTGAAAATAATTTAAGTGGAACATCTATGAACCATAGAATTTTTCAGGGAGTTGTATTTCTAGTTGTATTATTTTTAGAGGTGTGCTAAATTAGAGAGTTGGAAAGAAAAGTTGTGTCCTGCCAATGTTGATAGCACTAAGGTAATAATAAGCATTGCTGTTATCATATGCTTATGTGCCAAGGATTCTTCCAAGCACTTTACATGTGTTAACCCCAGGAACTAGCATTTATTCAGTGATCATTATGTGCTAAATACCTAGCGTTTAACTTGATCTATTACAGTTTAACCTTCTCTAAAGCTCTGTTGTCCAGTATTGAGGGAACTTTTCATAGATAAAGCATCTGACTTGCCCAAGACCAGGACCTGATGAAGCCAGGATCTGAACCCATATCATTCTAACTCTGAGGCTCATATTCTGAGGCCATGCCACAGTACTTCCTCACCGTGCAGCAGGGTCACGCTGCGACAGCAGACATTGTGCTATGGATCTTTTTCTCTGCATTTGCCTCAAATTTTCAAGACTCTTTAAAGTTTCCTTCTGAGCAAACTGTAAGGCAGAGGTATGACTTCCGCTGGCTCAGCATTCTGCCAAAGAGACGAAACAAAATTTCTGTGACCTGGGAAGCAATGAGTCTGTCTCCCCTACGGCAAGCCATTTCTGGCTGTTTCAATTTCATTCACTTAGCAACTTCTAAGACTCAATCTCTTGTTCCGCCTCTGGAAGTTAAACTCAAAGCCTAATTGAGATATACATCTCCTGCCACCAGTTTAAGCCCTGATGCTGACTAACGCCTGCCACAGAGGATAATTAGCGAGGAAACCTGGCACCTGTAACATACAGCTAGTCTTGCCATGAGAAGAAGGAAGGTTTAGTGGTTAGGGGCATCTGTTCTGAAAGTAGAGGAACTGGATTTGACTCCTGGATCTATCACTTTCCAGCTGTGTGGCCTCTATTAAGTTGTTTTATCCCACTAAGCCTCTCTTTCTACATCTGTAAAATGGGGATAATGGTCTTAATAGACACCTCATGGAGATTTTGTGACAATTAATTGAGGTGACAACTGTAAAATATTTGTCACAGTTCATGACCTGGTGTTCAATAAATGTCAAGTAGTATTATGGTAATTGCTTAAGGTGTCTATCTTCATTTGAGATTATTAAATGAAAACAATGTTACTGCTAGGTAGTAAATGTCTGCAGGTCAGTGTTAGGAGAAGGAGAAAAGGGGAATTACCATTTATTCAATGCCAACCTAATTCTGGATTCACCACATTAATATTTACAATGATTCTGGGAGAAGGTATTAGTATTCCCATTTTACAGATGAAGAAAGCGAGTCACAAAGTGGCTCAATAACATTGCTAAGGTCAGTTGAGGGGTCAGAGCCAGGAATCACCATCAGGAAAACAAACAAACAAACAAACAAACAAAAAACCAAGTGCATAAAAAGCTGCCCTAGATGGCCTAGAGAGATTGTTCTTGGAAGTTCCCGGATGGATCAGGTTGTCCGTGGCTGCAGAAAATGCTGGGGACTACTCTGCTTGAGTTGGCAAGTGGAGGAGGAAACTTAAAGCAGATCTCAATTTTTGCAATGGCCTAATGTTAAAGAAATACATAGAAAGAAAAGGATGGGCTCAATTGTCAGATGACCTGTTTTTCATCACAGGCTTCATATCTATCCCGAAGTGTGACCTTAGGACTGTCACTTATCATCCTGAACCTTGGTTTTCTCATCTAGAAAATAGGCACATTGTTTTGGGATCGCAAAGGCAACTGCTCTGTGAAATATAAAGCCTTACAGGCAGGTTATTCCAAGGAAGACGGGAGCCCTTAAATAAATAATCAGCCTTGAGAATGGAAGACTCACATAGCCATAACTCACACGTTTGCTAATTGATTTTCCTTCTGTGGTCCTCGGCTGGAGCCCAGGCCTCAGCCACATTTAACTCAGGCTATTTTTTGAAGTGATCCATTTATCTGCCTCCCTCAGTCCATGACACCGTCAGTTGTTGCCTGATGGTTCCAACCTGTCTTCCTGGTCCTCTTCTGCCTCTTCATTGAATTGTAATCCACATTACTTTTTTTTTTTTTTTTTTTTTGAGAGAGTCTCGCTCCATCGCCTAGGCTGGAGTGCAGTGGTGCAATCTTGGCTCACTGCAAACTCTATCTCCTGGGCTCAAGCAATGCTCCTGCCTCAGCCTCCCACATAGCTGGGATTACAGGCAGCCACCACCATGCCCAGCTAATTTTTTTTTTCTTTTTGGTATTTTTAGTACAGATGGGATTTTGCCATGTTGGCCTGGCTGGTCTTGAACACTTGATCTCAGGTGATCCACCCACCTCAGCCTCCCAAAGTGCTGGGATCATGTTACTTTTTAAAATAGAAATAAATATTTTGATCATGTCACCTACCTACTCAGATCCATTAGCAGTTTCCAATCACTCTTATAATTAAATACAAACTTTCTGTGAGGGCCTAAAACACCATCACATTTGGTGAGCCATCCGATCTCATCTGACACTCTTCCTTCTGCTGCCAGGTGTCCTTGCTCCAGCCACACTGGCCTCCTTTCTCATCTGTGCACAGCCAGGCTCGTTCTCACCTCAGGTCCTTTGCACCAACTCTTCCCTTTGTCAGCTCCCTTCCTGCACTGGTTGCTCTTTACTCTATCACACTTCTTTAATTTTTTCATGGTCACTATTGGATATTTGGGCAGTGGGGAGTTGTCTTTTTTTTTAACTTCTGGTTGCTGATCTGCCTGACTATAGCATAAGCTCCAGGAAAGCAGAGGCCTTGTCTTGTTTCTCGGTATTCCTGTGCTTTAAATTGGGTCTGGCACATAGTTGGTGCTTGATTAAGTATTTATAAGAGGCACAAATAAGTATTACAGATCTTGGGACTATGTGATAAGGTCTGTGGGGTGAGCCAAGGAGGGCAGGGGCCCAATGGGATTCCTCCTAAGTGTTTGCTGGGGATGCAGGGTGAAGAGTGGTGGGAGCAACCTAAAATTGATCTGATCAGTTATCCCTGCCAAGTCAGTCCAGTCTAGAATCTCTTAGCTAGCATTCCATATTTTTTACTAGATGATGAAAAGCCAAACTATGCTCATGAGAGAAGGCAAAGCTGAGCTAGAGTTGCATTTCTGTAATAGGCCATGGGAGTCTAGAGCAACTGTGGTGGCCACTGGGAACTCAGCTACCAAGGGAGGCAAGTGGGGATACCAATAAGAGGCAGAGAACAAGAGAAGATAGAGGGAGGGACTTGGGAAATGGTCTGGAGATAGTCTAGGAACAGAGCCAGTACTGAGAGACAGAGCAGCTCCTGGCCACTTAAAGTGCTCTGGGCAAATCAGCATCCCCAGCTGAAAAAACTAACAGCTTCAAAACCTGTTGTTGCTGGACTTGCAACAGTACCCAAGCTAGGTCAGCAGGTGGAAGGACTCAAATCTTCCTTTCTTGCTTCTCACTGGCGCTTCCTTACTAGTATCTTGAGGAGCTGATGTCCTGGAGCAGGCCCTGCAGTTCCCCTGTCTGATGTGCTTCCTCTGTTCCCTTCTGTTTCAGGAAGAGGAGGACACTAGGGCCCTAGCTGCTGGCATGCATCTTGGCCAGCTTGTTCAGTATCCTCGGAACCTGTGCATGACGTAACCCATAGTCAGGGCTAAGCTGTTGTTCAGATGCCCCCATAGGGAGGCCACCTGACTGTGCCATGTTCAGAGAACATTCTGGGCCTCTACCTGTGACTTACACTAAGCAGAAATAATCACGTCCTCCTGTCATGGGAATTCCTTTTCATGTGATGTTCTGAATTTAGAGTTAGAGACATTTGGGGACCAGCCCTTGCTAGGTGTGTAACTCTGGGCAAGGCACAGGGCCTTTCTGAACTTTAGCAGCTTCTTCTGTACAATAGGGATACTGGCACTTGGATCAATGCTCAGTACAGGGTTTTAAAAGAACGCGAAATGCAGTTACTACTAGGACTAATTTCCAGGCAGTGTGTTGGTAGGATCACATTGGTCCCTATCATATGGTTTGGCTGTGTCATCACCCAAATCTCATCTTGACTTGTAATCCCCATAATTCCCATGTATCTAGGGAGACCTAGTGGGAGCTGATTGGATCATGGGGGCAATTTCCCCTATGCTGTTCTCGCGATAGTGAGTTCTCACGAAATCTGATGATTTTTCAAGGGTCTCTTCCCTCTTTCCTTGTTCTCTCTCACCTGCTGCCATATAAGATGTGCCTTTGCTCCTGTCTCACCTTCTGCCATGATTGTAAGTTTCCTGAGACCCCCCCCAACCATGCAGAACTATAAGTAAATTAAATCTCTTTTTTTTTTTAATTACCCAATGTCAGGTGTGTCTTTATAGCAGTGTGAAAACAGACTAATACACCCTACAGTACTAAAATATTTTTATCCTGTTGGTCAATACCCACCCAACCCCTTCCCCAGGCCCCCAGGAGGTACCCTGCAGCCACTGTCCGTCCCTCAGGATCACCTTGCCTTTAGTAACTAAAGGGCTGCCATCTGCTTCTCCTGGGGACTCCAGGACTCTACTCTTGCACCAACTACTTCCTTTCTGCTTGCTCGATGCTGAGCCAAACCAGTTGTTATTAAATATTTTCAATGTCCCCTGGTTACTCATTACTTTCCAGTGTTATTCAAACAAATTTCTAATAAGGCCAGTGTCTTAGTTTGGACTGCTATAGCAGAACACCATAGATAGGGTAGCTTTTGAATAACAAACATTTATTTTTCACAGTTCTGGAGGCTGAAAGTCTGAGATCAAGGTGCCAGCATGGCCAGGTTCTTGGTGAGAGCTCTCTATCTGCTTCACAGATGACCTTCCTCTCTCATATTCTCACATGACAGAGAGACAGAGAGAGAGAGAGAGAGAGAGAGAGAGCATGCTCTGGTCTCTCAGTCCCCTTATGAGGGCACTAATCCCATTTGTTGAGGCTCCACTCTCATGACCCAATTATGTCCCCAAAGTCCCACCTTCAAGTATCATCACATTAGAGATATAGGCTTCAATATATCAATTTGGGTTAGGGGGACAAACATTCATTCCTTATCAGTGAATGTCCCATAAGAACTATCTGAGATGAGCCAGATATATATTCAGGTTTACTCAGCTTACCTCAAACACCATGTTCTCTCTCATCTTCAAAACTTTTAGACACTGTTCATTCTTTCAGAAACAAATTTCCTTTCCATTTCACCTGCTCTCTATTCTTGCTTTCATCTAACTAACGCTTCCTTGTCCTTAAGTTCTCAGCCTAGTGGTAATTTCTTCCTGGAAATCTTAACACCCTAAGTTGGGGGATGCAGAGTTCATGGCCTTGCCCCAAACCTAGACTAATCTCCTTACTAGGCTGCAAGCTTCTTGAAGATGTTGAGCAAATTTGTGCCATTCTCCAGAAAGCAATTTTATCCCCTTTTACAGATGCAGAAAGTAACACCTCATGTAGCCAAGGAACACAACCCCACATGTATTCAGTGAAGAATAAGGCCAGGATTCCCACTGAGGTCTCAGTTAGGGCCAAGCCTGTATTCTTACCATTGCTCTGTCCCACCCACCTGCAACTGCATCTAAACAGAACATTAAGGCCTAAATAAATGTTGGATGAACAACCAGCTTCCCAAAAAATTTTAAGGAATTTTGTCTACCTAGTGCGAACACAGCACTAACATAGCACTATAAAGGGTGGGAATATGACTGCAATTTTTACAGAAGGCCAAACCTACAGCAGTAACGATGAGCACAAATATTGAAATGAACAGAAGGAAGTGGAACTCCAGGAAAGGCTGAATGTGTAGCCTTGTCTGCTTCTATACCTGGAGGTTCCCTTGCACAAAGTTTAGATATTCTGAGTTTGGTTTCAGTGAGGGAGACAGGTCCTCATAAGCCCAGGGCAACACATTTCAGGGAATTGAGGGCCATGATGCCTGCTGTAATTTGACAACAAATAATGTGTTGGAGTTACTGCTTCAAAACAAAAAGAAATTAGAAATTTCAAAGAAGATACAGTTTTTGCTGATATTTGATGCATTCGATTTGTGAGCAAACTACTTGCCTGAAAACAAACTTAGAACTTCTAATGTCTGCACCTTACCTTCTCACTTTATAGAAAGTCAAGAACAGAGGTTCAGAAAAGGTGAGTGCTTTGTCCACAGTTACACAGCCAGTGAAGGGCAGACTAGAGGATAATAACCTTTTAAGTCTTCTAGCCCAATGCATCTCAAATTTAAAGTGCAAATGAATCAGCTGAAGATTTTGTTAATAGGCAGATTCTGGTTTTGTGGGTCTGGGGCAGAGCCTGAGATTCTGCCTTTCCAACAAACTCCCATGTAACACCAGTTTCACTGCTCCAGGGACACCATTTGAGTAGCAAAGACCTATCACCAGCAATGCTTTTCCCCACACTATGCACCTCTACTGTTAAAACCAGAGGTGACGGAAGAATCAGAGGATGGAATCCCTGCAATGCCCAATTCAAGAAGCCCTTGGCAAAGTGTGTGAGACTCCCTAGAAACAATTGCTTGCCAAGCTTCCAGCAAATAAATGGTAGCTTTTCATTTCTCCAGTGATACGTTTAGGCACTGTGGAATCCCTACATGATGGGGAGAAAATACCCTAGCAGAGATACCTAATACAATACATGCTTATGATCCATCCACTTAGTGACTATAAGGTTTGAGAGCAATGCAGTGAGCATCTGATTATAGTGAATGAAGGAAAATGTGGTTTGTGGTTTAGCATTACAATGAATATTCATGAGTTTGGAGAAATCTCCTCCTTTAGGACTCTTAGGCATGATATAGGACAGTGCCCCCTCAACACCCCAGGATTATCAAGTGGCTATAATTAAAATATACTGCAGGGTTCCCAAGTTGTGGACTCAAGAGCAGATTTGGGTCTCACAGCAATAACACATTAATAATAATGCCAGGCACTGGAGATGGTCCACAGTTTATAAGGTGCTTTGGTATTTATCATTTTATCTGCACAGTAGCGGCCCAGCAGGACTGAGATACAAATAATTGAGTTTAGGTTCTAGCGTCGCACTTTTTGGCAGGGAATATTTTATCACTTCTTTGGACTTCTCTTTTCTGTCTGTTAAAAAGGAATATTAATAACAATCCTATCTCCAACAGCTGTTACAAGGATTAAGTGAGATCATGAATGTGAAACATGGTAGAAATTATAAAAAGCAAAACATTTACTATTGTTGTCATTGTTTTTATCTGGTTTAAGAAATCTAATGGGCCAGGCACAGTGGCTCACGCCTGTAATCCCAGCACTTTGGGAGTCTGAGGCGGGCAGATCACGAGGTCAGGAGATTGAGACCATCCTGGCTAACATGGTGAAACCCCGTCTCTACTAAAAACACAAAAATTAGCCAGGGGTAGTGGAGGGCGCATGTAGTCCCAGCTACTCGGGAGGCTGAGGCAGGAGAATGGCATGAATCCAGGAGGCGGAACTTGCAGTGAGCCGAGATGGCGCCAATGTTGCCTGGGCGACAGAGCGAGACTCCGTCTCTTAAAAAAAAAAAAAAGAAAGAAACCTAATGGGGTGGTGAAAAAAAAGGGTACTAATAAGTTTGGAAAACTGAATAGTGATCTCAGTGATGCAATAACTCTTTAGGTGCCTTTGAACAAGGTACTTAACAACTTAGAACCTCAGACCTCAGTTTTTTAATCTGTAAAATGGAATAGGTCAAGTGTTTCAATATTTTGTGTTTATTTTCTGGGTAGATGGGGCAAGAAAGTGGACAGATGTTTCTCAACAGCTCAATACGTAGAGAGTAATGGAGGAGCTGCCTGGCTCCCAGGATGCTCTGTGCCAACTTTGATCTAAGAGAGGAGTGGACCCATGTTCCTGTCAAGGCACACCCTTATATCATTGCTCACAAGCCTTGCTGTAGGCTGACTTAGCATCCAGTCCAGGCACACTGTAGTCAGTCAGTTGGTCAGTCAACAAACACTGAGCAGCTGCAATGCATCAGGTCCTATGCTAAGCTCTCAGGAGGACAACCAAAAAGAAATGAAGTAAAGATCCAAACCTTTGAGAAGCTCTTGATGTAGAGAGGAGATAAAGCAGATGTATTTGAAACCACAATTAACTGTACATGATAGCACTCAGTCTTTGGGTAGAATTAAAGTTGATTTCTAAATATAAGTGTTGGTAAGTATGTGAGACAGGCAGTGTTAATCAGATCCTACATTCCTTTTTCTCTTCTTGTATTTATGAATCTGACCTGCCAGGTTTCAGCTGGACATGTGGCCACTCAACAGAGTGGAGTGTGCACCTTTCAAGTCTCAATCTTTTTAAAAAGCTACTTGCCTTCTACTTCCTCTTTTCATCTTTCCTGTGGGCTACAAAGTGAATGTGGTAGTGATGAAACAATTTGGACATTCAGAAGACAACACTACCCTGGGGAATAGCTGAGCAACGAGATGGAAGGCACAAAGGCCCTGGATGGCACAGAACAGAGCAACGTACCTGTCTTGGACTGCCTGTCTGCCCACTCTGATTAGGGGACAGTGAAATGTCTCTCTTTCTGAGTCATTGTGTTTTGGGTTTAGCCGTACGCTAACATGATTTGTTATGTGTTATATTAAACTATATACACCTTGTAGTTATAGCCTATTCATTCATTCATTCATTGTTTACTGGTCAACGTTTACAAACACCATGCATGGTACGTTAGCATGCATTATCACAATTAACTTCATAACAATGCCAAGCCAAAGATCACTACCATCCTTATACAGAAAAGGAGACAATAATTCAGAGGCATACAGTAACTTGCTGGAGGTCACACAGCTAATAAAAGGCTCATTAGGGACCAACATGAAAACCTGCTGCCTGCCTACAAAGAGTTATGCTCTTTCTGCCTGCATAGCACTAAGTAAGAGCTGGAGATATTGAATTATAAGATATTGTCTTCATCTTGAGAATTAATACTTGATTAAGAATACTTGATTAACAATGAACATATAATGCAAGAGTAAACCCAACTGCACACTCAATTATGTGGTTAAAAAAAATCAACACACCGGGCGGAGCAAGATGGCTGAATAGGAACAGCTCCAGTCTTCAACTCCCAGCGCCAGCGACACAGAAGACCGGTGATTTCGGCATTTTCAACTGAGGTACTGGGTTCATCTCACTGGGGAGTGCCGGACGATCGGTACTGGTCAGCTGCTGCAGCCCGACCAGCGAGAGCTCAAGCAGGGCGAGGCATTGCCTCACCTGGGAAGCGCAAGGGGGAAGGGAATCCCTTTTCCTAGCCAGGGGAGCTGAGACACACAACACCTGGAGAATCGGGTAACTCCCACCCCAATACTGCGCTTTGAGCAAACAGGCACACCAGGAGATCATATCCCACACCTGGCCGGGAGGGTCCCACACCCACGGAGCCTCCCTCATTGCTATCACAGCAGTCTGTGATCTACCGGCAAGGCAGCAGCGAGGCTGGGGGAGGGGCGCCCGCCATTGCTGAGGCTTAAGTAGCCAGGCTGGGGGAGGGGCGCCCGCCATTGCTGAGGCTTAAGTAGGTAAACAAAGCTGCTGGGAAGCTCGAACTGGGTGGAGCTCACAGCAGCTCAAGGAAACCTGCCTGTCTCGGTAGACTCCACCTCTGGGGGCAGGGCACAGTAAACAATAACAAAGCAGCAGACACCTCTGCAGACGCAAACGACTCTGTCTGACAGCTTTGAAGAGAGCAGTGGATCTCCCAACACGGAGGTTGAGATCTGAGAAGGGACAGACTCCCTGCTCAAGCGGGTCCCTGACCCCTGAGTAGCCTAACTGGGAGACATCCCCCACTAGGGGCAGTCTGACACCCCACACCTCACAGGGTGGAGTACACCCCTGAGAGGAAGCTTCCAAAGCAAGAATCAGACAGGTACACTCGCTGTTCAGAAATATTCTATCTTCTGCAGCCTCTGCTGCTGATACCCAGGCAAACAGGGTCTGGAGTGGACCTCAAGCAATCTCCAACAGACCTACAGCTGAGGGTCCTGACTGTTAGAAGGAAAACTATCAAACAGGAAGGACACCTACACCAAAACCCCATCAGTACATCACCATCATCAAAGACCAGAGGCAGATAAAACCACAAAGATGGGGAAAAAGCAGGGCAGAAAAGCTGGAAATTCAAAAAATAAGAGCGCATCTCCCCCGGCAAAGGAGCGCAGCTCATCGCCAGCAACGGATCAAAGCTGGACGGAGAATGACTTTGACGAGATGAGAGAAGAAGGCTTCAGTCCATCAAATTTCTCAGAGCTAAAGGAGGAATTACATACCCAGCGCAAAGAAACTAAAAATCTTGAAAAAAAAGTGGAAGAATTGATGGCTAGAGTAATTAATGCAGAGAAGGTCCTAAATGAAATGAAAGAGATGAAAACCATGACACGAGAAATACGTGACAAATGCACAAGCTTCAGTAACCGACTCGATCAACTGGAAGAAAGAGTATCAGCGATTGAGGATCAAATGAATGAAATGAAGCGAGAAGAGAAACCAAAAGAAAAAAGAAGAAAAAGAAATGAACAAAGCCTGCAAGAAGTATGGGATTATGTAAAAAGACCAAATCTACGTCTGATTGGGGTGCCTGAAAGTGAGGGGGAAAATGGAACCAAGTTGGAAAACACTCTTCAGGATATCATCCAGGAGAACTTCCCCAACCTAGTAGGGCAGGCCAACATTCAAATCCAGGAAATACAGAGAACGCCACGACGATACTCCTTGAGAAGAGCAACTCCAAGACACATAATTGCCAGATTCACCAAAGTTGAAATGAAGGAAAAAATCTTAAGGGCAGCCAGAGAGAAAGGTCGGGTTACCCACAAAGGGAAGCCCATCAGACTAACAGCAGATCTCTCGGCAGAAACTCTACAAGCCAGAAAAGAGTGGGGGCCAATATTCAACATTCTTAAAGAAAAGAATTTTCAACCCAGAATTTCATATCCAGCCAAACTAAGTTTCATAAGTGAAGGAGAAATAAAATCCTTTACAGATAAGCAAATGCTTAGAGATTTTGTCACCACTAGGCCTGCCTTACAAGAGACCCTGAAGGAAGCACTGAACATGGAAAGGAACAACCGGTACCAGCCATCTCAAAAACATGCCAAATTGTAAAGACCATCGAGGCTAGGAAGAAACTGCATCAACTAACGAGCAAAATAACCAGTTAATATCATAATGGCAGGATCAAGTTCACATATAACAATATTAACCTTAAATGTAAATGGACTAAATACTCCAATTAAGAGACACAGACTGGCAAACTGGATAAAGAGTCAAGACCCATCAGTCTGCTGTATTCAGGAGACCCATCTCACACGCAGAGACATACATAGGCTCAAAATAAAGGGATGGAGGAAGATTTACCAAGCAAATGGAGAACAAAAAAAAGCAGGGGTTGCAATACTAGTCTCTGATAAAACAGACTTT
>NC_037668.1:29730465-29746877 GCF_003255815.1 Theropithecus gelada
TAAATGACGAGTTGATGGGTGCAGCACACCAACAAGGCACAAGTATACATATGTAACAAACCTGCACGTTATGCACATGTACCCTACAACTTACAGTATAATAATAATAAATAAATTAAAAAAAAAAAAAAAAAAAAACAAGTGTGAACCCCTGTCAGTTGGGAGGTATGGCCATTTCCAGCTTTAGCATTCTGTACATCTCTAATAATGCTGCACAGGCTAAGTGACTGAGTCTTTAATTTCTGGGACCTTAACTGGCACAGGTTTCTTCCAAAGTCTTGGGAGGCATCCTAGCAATGTATTCACAGCATCATACGGTTTTGTCAAATTCGAAAAATTATATTTTTGTATTTTTTTTTCTTAAAGAACCCCCTCCCCTCAAATTGTATAAACTTGAGGCGGCACAAAACCTAGATCTTCCTTTGATCATACAATTGTATATCCAGAGAGCACTTAAGTTGGCCAGAAGAGTCACATACATTTGATTCTCACAGAAACCCAGGATCCTACAAATGAAAAATCTGAAGCTTTCAAGGTTAGACAACTTGCCTAAGGACAGGTATCAGACAAATCCTTTTGTGAGGACTTAAAACTCTAACTTCAGTTCTCACTCCACATTCAGTCTTCTTTCTACACTATCACTTTAGTTAACATGGGTTGTGTTGGCTTGACCAGGTTGCCAAAGTGACTCTTATCAAAAAAGAGTTCTGAATTCTAATTAAAAGTTCTAAGACTATTTTTCTTTTATTTTGAATGTAAACATGAAACTGTAAAATCAATTGTAGCTCAAGTAGCCTGTGAAAGTCACTTTCACACAATGTGTAAAAGAATATTTACTGATTTGTATTGAGTAAACGACCTGCCAAACCCTCACTTGGGAGGCCACACCAGTTCCAGAGAATAACAACTTTGTGTTAAAATTCCAGAGAAATATGCCTGCTGAGTATCTTTTTTATTGTGTTTAATCTTTGTTAAGCTCGGTGATACATGCACATATAAGAACATATTTTTCTCATATCTGAAATCTGGATACATATTTCCTGAAAATGTATTACTACTCCTTTATTTTTTTCATTGCATATTTTCCTTTCACAGATTCATCATGTAGTCTGAATATAATACCCACTCTTGTTATCAAGCACAAACAGAAAAGAGGACAGTTTCCCTTTAAAAGCACAATGCCCTATTGATGCCTTTAAAAGTCATTAAAGAATATCTCACAAAGCCCATGAGAGCATTACAATAATTGCTTTCCTTACCTAGGTGAAAAAGGACATATCTGTCAAATAGAAAAGTGCAGAAGCAATTAACACCTTAATAGTCTACTGGGAAATTGCCTGAATTAAAGAAATAACAGAGATGCTGCATGGTTATTGTATTTCTAATGTTTAGTTACTAACATAACTGTCCTCAGTCATTTCCATTTACTTTCCCCAGCACAACAGGGCTCAGAGTTAGGTATGGGCATGGCGGAGGGTGTATTTGGGTGTTTGCATATTAGGCACATATGGTTCTTCAGTCACATGTTTCAGAGGCTGAATGCAGAAGCAGGGCTGGCGTATGCACTTATGAAATCAATATGTAAGGATACATATGTTTTAAATCAACTTTTCAGGCATAAAAAACCCCACACTTCTGGATTCTGTGCTGCCTCCCATGGAACTGCCTTATCAGTCCTCTTTCAGGGCTGGGGTAGTCAACAGAGAGTTTATATTTACCAGGCCTTCCACAGAGACAGCGGAGGCACATGAACAAACTGGGGAGTGAATCAAACAGGTAAAAACCCTCATATATCAGCAGCAAGATCTAGAAAGAGCCCAGCAGTCCAATTCATTATCTCTCCCTTTTCCAGGAGATGTTAGATGGTGTTTATTGAGTACAGTCTAGGCACACCTATCTGGTTAGAATTTTGAGAGACACTGTAAAAGTAAACAGGGCCTGGGTCCCTTTTCCTTAGGAAGAAACAAACCCATAGATTGTAGTAAAGGTAAAGCATATTTCCTTCCTCCCACCCCACCCCCAAGCATGACTGTTCTATGAGGGAACAGGGCAACTCTCAAGAATTCTCAGAGAAAATCATATTATGGGATGTTCTAGTTTCCATTTTTACACAGGTGAAATCAGACAAAAGTGAAAAAAGACAGCATGCAAAAAGAAAGTAGCAATGAACTCAGGACAGTGCTGAAGGAGGAGGGGGCAGTTGGTTCACCTTGTCTGGTGACAGAATAATCTCAGGTGACCTTCAGGAGCTATCTGGCTCAACGCCTATTTCCATTTGGTTTTCTTTGCTATGTGTCTACAGTCTCCACCCAGTAACGGTCTGGATACCCCCAGTGTGAGAAACTAATCCTCTCAGAAAGTCACCTATGCCTTCTTCAGACAGCTTCCATGGATAATACCTCACATTTATTAAGAACTTTATATGTAGTAGGCCTGACTTGGTATGCATGGAGGACGGTGTCTATGGCAGTTCTCTATGATCCCTAACTCCTGATGTTCACCACCTTTAGATGTCCTCTTCCTTTGAGTGTGAGCATGACCTGTGGCTTACCTCTAACCAGCAGATATGGCGAAGCTTCCAGATGCATGTTGTTACATATATGCTGAATATGCACATAAGACGGTAGCACCCATCATGCTCACGGTCTTGTCTCCCTTGTGGGCTCTGAGGCTGGGGCTGAAGGCAGCCTCTGGGGCTGACAGCCAGCAAGAAACCAAAGCCCTGAACTGAATTCTGCCAACAACCTGGGCGAGCCTGGGAGTAGATCCTCCCTGAGTCAAGACTCAGTGGAGACTGCTATTCTATTTGACATCTTGATTGTAGCTTTGTGGGACCCTAAAAAGGACCAGATAAGCCGTGCCTAGAATCCTGACCCACAGAAACCATCAGATAATAAATGTGTATTGTTTTAAGCTGCTAAATTTGTATTAATATTGTTACATGGTGAGAGATAACTAATGTTAATGCTTTATGTGTATTAACTCGTATAATCCTCATTACACTCTCATTTCACACAATGGGAAAACTGAAGCATGAAACTGAAGCAACCAGCTTAATTCCACACAGTAGTAGGTGGCAGGGCCAGCATTCAAATGAGGCAGGCTAGCTCCAGAGCCTGCGTTCCTAACCAGGCAGGTGTGCTGCCTTCCTGTGCTTAGAAAGTTCTACCTTAAGCTGCTTCCAAATCTGATTCCCTATAGCTTGCCCTCATAGCACGAGTCAAACATCCAAACACAGGTGCTAGTCAGAGAAACTGAAAGAAGCAAGCTGTGCAGGACACACATGTACAGGCTACGGATGCGAAATAGGGTGAAGAGCAACAAGTGCTGCCTTACTCACATAAATAGTGAGTTGTTTTTGGTGTTCTCTTTTGCAAATGGCCTTCTTGACACATGCAGAAATATTTATATGGTTGTTGGCTCTGTGTGCTTTCAGCTGGCAGAGATGCCTCATCTTCTTCCTCATCAGCAGGGCAAGGTCAGGGATGCCCTCCACCCACCCAAGATATGGTTCTGATAGGCAGCTTCAATTCACCGATATTCTTTCCTGTCATAGCAGTTTAAAAAAATTATCCAGGTAATAAACAAATGTGTTTTAGTATAAGATTCCAATGAGGCAGAAGGATTTGGGCAAAGCCTGAGGGCACTCCTCTGCACTCTCCTTCTACTCCTCCCATCTCAGAGGAAGCCACTGTCAAAATTTGTGCCAACCTTTCACTCTCTCTTTTAAAACACTAACATTTCACCTAAATTGGATTGAACAACATGAAATGACTCGCTGTTATATTTTATACCAATATGTCTTGGAGATCTTTTCAGGACATGGCCTATAGGTCTACCTCATACTTTTAAGTCTTGTAAACATTCCTAGAATAATGACATCCTAATTTGTTTGACCATTCCTCCATTGATAGATATTTTCAGTTGCTTACAATATTTTATTAACATACTTCAACATCTCTGTACAGACTGACTTGCTGTTATATTTTATACCCAGTCCTGCCCACTTTCATGGTCAGCTCCACTCTGCTTGTCCTCTTGCAGCTGACTGAAGGAACTCTCTGTTCCCACTTTTCTTTTCCTTTTTTTTCTTTCCTTTTTAAATTTTTTTTAGACGGAGTCTCGCTCTGTCACCGCCCAGGCTGGAGTGCAGTGGTGTGATTTTGGCTCACAGCAATCTCCGCCCTCTGGATTCAAGCGATTCTTGTGCCTCATCCTCCTGAATAGCTGGGATTACAGCCACCAGCCACCATGCCCAGCTATTTTTTTTTTTTCTATTTTTAGTAGAGATGGGATTTCACCATGTTGGCCAGGATCATCCCGAACTTCTGACCTCAGGTGATCTGCCCACCTTAGCCTCCAAAAGTGTTGGGATTACAGGCATTAGCCACTGTGCCCGGCCTCCATTCCCACTTTTCAACAGTGAATCAGAGTTGGGAGAGGTCCCTTCCTATTCCTGGTGCCACCCTCTTCCAAACTAACTGACATTCTCCCTCAGAGGCAGTGACTGATGATAACAGTGGTTGTCAAGTCTACTTATATATTTTTTTGAAGCACTCCTTTATCAGATTGGGATGATTCTAAAAATCATCAGATTTTATGAGTAGCAAGTACAATTACATCTTCATGCACAGGTGTGAGTATTATTATAGGATATATTCCCAGAAATGTTCAGAAAAACATACATTTTAAAACATTTTTATTGATGATACCACTGTGTCTTCCAAAAAGTTTATATTCCTATGAACAATTAGAAGTGTTTATTTTTTGGTATCCTAGATAACACTTGAAATAATCAGCATTTTAAAGATTTGCCACTTTATTTATTATAAACTCTCTTTCCTTCATTCCTTGTGTCTGAAGAGGAGAAGAAGAGTTCTTGCCACCATAATGACAACCACCTTCATTTGGCCTCCTAGAAAGAAAAGATCCTGGATAGGCTTTATTAGTTTACAGGCAATGTTATCCTGCAAGAATGGTAGCTAAAAGGTATTCAGGACAACTAGAAAATTTTTCCAAGTTCTATAGTCTCAAACGAGAAGAACATAGGCAAGAAGTCTCTGGTTGTAGAAGTTGGTATAAAGTTACTTTTAGCATTTAGCTGAAATACTGAGCTACTCAACTCCAAAGTTGTATCTCCAGTAGCTTCAAAGGAGAAAAATCTTAAAGTAAAAAGAATTGACTTTAAGGTTAAAAGAAAATGTATGCCAAAGGTAGGCAAAATGATATTAAAAGAATGCCCTAGATGTTTAGAATATATTCAACTTTCTAGAGTCAGATAAAGTTAAGCCAGATAATTAAAATAATGTATAAAAGTGACTATGAAATGAAGATAAAAAATCAAAGATAGCTGAAAGGCTGGAATGAGCAAGCATCTCAATTTCTATATTGAAGGATGCTAGAAATCTTAGACCTCTGAGATATGTCCTGGTAACATTTTAGAAAGGATTATTATACCACTGAAGAATAAGGGAGGTAAACCACCACCATATAGAAAGATAATATATACTAGGTATGATATTTTAGTATTTCAGTGGGACTTTTAGAAAGATCTCTCACAATAACCTGCAGATGGATGGACTATCATGAACTGAGTGAAAATGATACCCAAAGCCCGTAAATCAGCATGCATGGGTAAAAGGCAAGATCTCTGCCAGGGATGCTGCAGAGCTCTGTCCTTGGCATTGCTATGCTCAATATTCTTAACACTATTTGATACTTATCAAATTTGCAGCTAATTCATTGCTAAGAAGAGTAGTAGATATATGTGATGATCAGGAATAGAGACTATTTCACCAAGTTGGAAAGAGAGGCTGACTCACTCGAGAGCTGTGTACATAGCTGAAAGAAGGCAGCCTTTGAATTAAGGTGATTCTAAACTCAAATATCAGCGCTGTTGTTGGGTAGACTTGGACAAGTTACCTTAGCCTCTGTGAGCCTTAACTTCTTCGTCCACAAAAGAGGGATAACACCTCTGTTTTTTAAATATATAAGACCAACATGACTTTTGGTACATAACAGATGCTCACTAGTAAGCACTCTTCCTCCTCTCCTCTTCTCAAACATTACTGGCTGAATAGAAGAGAAATAAATGTGCAGACAACTGAATGAAGGGTACAGAGTTGCACAGAATTACACAGAGTCCTACCCCTCAAGGGAGGAAACCTAGCTCTTAAGGGCAATTCATAAGAATAAGACCTATATATTTTAGTTGATGGCAAGTTCAATATAAACAAACATCATTATTTCATTTAAAAATACAATAATAATCTGTATTGAGTATTACATCCAGATCAGGGGAGCGAATGGTTTTCTTGAACTGTTCTTTTCAGACCAACAGCGTGGCGAAGTGTCTAGTTTTGACTGCTCCATGCTAAAGACCATTGACAAACTAAAGAAAGACTAGCAGGATATGGAAAACATGTCACATAGGACAGAACCAAGGAAGGAGCATATTTTATCTGGTTTAAACAACAACAGCAACTCAAGGAAGAGATGATAGATATATTCAAGTATCTGAATGACTGACTTTGGGGAAGTTCAGAAAGATTAGAAGAGCCAGTGGGTTCACGATAAGAAACTTCAGTCCATCAGGATAAGGAATGTTTAAGAGAGATGTAAAAAAGCAGGGGTTACTTTGTAAGATAGTAAGTTTCCTATGCCTAAAAATGTTGAAGCAGAAGAAAGTAGATGTGGAGTTTCCAATAGTGAAAGTAGAACACAAAGGGGAAAATATGTGTATGTGATGCATGCACATATTTTTTTAGGTGTTTATTAGAGAAAGATCAGTAAGAGCACTGCGAGTTCCACTCTATCATTCTATTTCATCATTGTGTAAAGGTTGATTTATAATATTGATGAGATCCTAAGGCAGGTGATGAAAGGAGACTCTTTAATTTGATAAACATGGGCTGCACCCTGCTATGAACCCTACTGGGCAAAACTTTGTGGGAGAATTTTTAATAAAGATACATTTTCAGCTGGGTGCAGTGGCTCATGCCTGTAATTCCAGTACTTTGGGGCACTGAGATGGGAGGATTGCTTGAGCCCAGGAATTCAAGACCATCCTGGGCAACATGGCAAGACCCTGTATCTATAAAACATTTTTTAAAAATTAGCTGGGCATAGTGGCATGTGCCTGTGGTATCTGCTACTCAGGTGCTGAAGTGAGAGGATGACTCGAGCCCAGGAGGTCAAGACTGTAGTGAGCCATGATTGTGCCACTGCACTCCAACCTGGCTGACAGAGCAAGACCCTGCTTCAAAACCAATCAACCAATCAACAAAATAAACAAACATTTTCTTGAATTTAAGGGACTATAACCTTAAATTAAATGTAAGTCTACAATCCAGGAAAACAATTGCAGAGCAACTTGAAACAGGATGAGTGAAACTGCTGAAAGCTTCAATAAAAATATAAAATATTCTGGGCCGGGCACAGTGGCTCATGCCTGTAATCCCAGCATTTTGGGAAGCTGAGGTAGGTGGATCAACTGAAGTCAGGATTTCAAGACCAGACTCACCAATAAGGTGAAATCCCGTTTTTCTTTTCTTTCTTAAACACATTTTGTAAAAATACAAAATTAGCCAGGCATGGTGGCACATCTCTGTAATCCCAGCCACTCGGGAGGCTGGGGCAGGAGAATCATTTGAACCCAGGAGGCAGAGGTTGCAATGAGCCGAGGTCACGCCATTGCACTCCAGCTGCGGAAACAAATAAAATAAAATACTCTGGGTGTTACAAAAAATGATTATGGAAGGGAGAAGTAAGAGGAGAGAACCCAGAGGAATGGAATACGCTATATGGGAATGTCACAGGCATCAGCATTAGAAGGGTTAGGTTTTTTTGTTTTTTGTTTTTTTTATTTTTTATTTTTGGAGACGGAGTCTCGCTCTGTCGCCCAGGCTGGAGTGCAGTGGCTGGATCTCAGCTCACTGCAAGCTCCGCCTCCTGGGTTCACGCCATTCTCCTGCCTCAGCCTCCCGAGTAGCTGGGACTACAGGCGCCCGCCACCTCGCCCGGCTAGTTTTTTGTATTTTTTAGTAGAGACGGGGTTTCACCGTGTTAGCCAGGATGGTCTGGATCTCCTGACCTCGTGATCCGCCCGTCTCGGCCTCCCAAAGTGCTGGGATTACAGGCTTGAGCCACCGCGCCCGGCAGAAGGGTTAGTTTAATTTGTCCTTTTTTAATTTGAGGAGGCAGGGTTTTTAAGAAGGAAGAGGGGTCTATTAGTTAGGGCTATACTGCACTGCAGGGTAATCCTCTGACAGTGTCCTAGGTAATCCACTGTCCCAGTCTTTGAAATGATACCTCCTCTCTCTCTCTAAGCCTTGAACATCTCCTTCCCCTCCATACCCTCTGTGGATGACCTCACCTCTTATGTCACTAAGGAAATAGAGCAATCAGAAGATGACTCACAGATCTTCTCAGCAGGGACTGTAGCACCCTCCTGCCTCTGTGCCCCTGCACGCTGCCTTTCCTCCCGCTGAACCGGTGGTGCACACTGGAGGCACCCCTGCCTCTTCAAAGACTGGTTTTGCTTTTATTCCCTCTCCCTCCTGCACGATTTTCTCTCATTCCACTAGATCAGTCACATCAGCACACAAACACGCTGCATCCTCTCTTACGTATATATTTTAAAGTCCTCCGTAGACCACATGCTCCCTGTGGCCACTCTCCCATTTCTCTGCTCACTTTGATAGAGAAACTCTGATTAGAGTTGTCCACATTCTCTGCCTGTTACTCAAGTCCTATTCTCACCTCAAGCCATTCGAATCAGGCTTTTACTCCTGCCTTTTCACTGAATCTATTTTTGTCAGGGTCACCAAACCTCCCTTCTTATAGAATCTTATGGCCAATTCTCATTCATCTCATCATCAATCTTTGAACTAGTTTTTCTCTCACTCTTTAGTCACATGGCTCATAACTTGGATTCCAGGGTACTACATTCTCCTGATCCTCATGACCACTGCTTTTGTTTCTTCATATCTTCTGCTGAATCTTCCTCTGTCTGTGCTACCTAGAAGACCTGTCACCCACCCCCATGGGTATAAATACCATTGACAAACTGAGAGCTTCAAAATTTCTATCTCCACCTAAGCTCTTCTCTGAGTTCCCCACTTTCCTGTTCCACTGATCCATTTCTTCCTGGGTTATTTTCTGTTTCAGTAAATGGCATCAGTATTTATCCAATTGTTAAGAGCAAAAACCCTGAAATTATCCCAGACTTCTCTCTTCCTCTCTCATCCCACATCCAATTTGTCAGTAGGTTCCTTTAGGTTCTTTCTTCAAAATCTGACCATTTTTTACTACCCCCACCTCCACCTCCTAGTCCAAGCCACCATCATTTCTTGCCTGAAATACCATGGCAGCCTGCTAACTGGTCTTCTTTTTCCACTTTTGCCTCCTTAAAAGCCTATTTTCCATATAGCAGCTAGAGAAATTAAAATAAACAAAAAAGAAATTACATCAATACCTTAACCCCTACAATGGCTTCCTGTACTGCTCAGAATAATATCCAAACTCTTACCATGGCCTAAAAGCTCTACAGGACACAGTCTTGTCTCTTCTCCAGACTCATCCCTTACACTCTCAGCCTTGCTTCCCCCTTTCTGGCCATGCTTAGCCATTCAATTTGGCGTAATATTGTTCAACCACCTCTTTCTCTTTCCTTGTTTCTTTTTAGTTGTTAGCAGAAGTTTCTTTCTCTCAGTTTCTTTAAAAGCCAAGCTTGTTCTGACTTCGGAACTTTGCATTTGCTCTTCTTTTGGCCTAGAATCCTCTTCCTCCAGATCATTACATGGTTCACCACTCATTTCAGGCTACTCCAAAGTCACCAGCTCATGGGGGCCAACCTTGGCCTTTGGAGGCCATGGAGGCCTCAGATTTTCTGTCTGAGCATGGACCCCATAACTTTCTGCCCCCACTACTCTACTATTTACACTAGTTCATTTCCCTTTTTTGTACACAGCATAGCCTGACCTTAGACCAGGTATTCGATGTTTGCTGAATGCCTGTTTCCCCTGCTAGCCTGTCAGCTCCAGGAGGACAGAGGCTAATAGGCTGGGTTCACATCTATATTCCTAGCACCTGGAACAGTACCTGGCACACAGTGACTGCTCAACGAGTTACTGTTGGATAATTATGTGTTGAATGAATGTATAAGGGTCAGTTTAGAGGAACACTCAGAATCAAAAAGTGAGAGATCATTTTAGTTATAATGGATGTAGCGAGGAAGTAAAGGATGGGCCAGAGGAAAAAAGGAGAATGAAGTGAGTGTGCACAGGTGAAGGGCAAGGGATCAATGTGTCAGTGGTTTACATTCCATGCAGAAGGCAGGGGGGTTCCAGAGGTGCAGTCAAACTCCTGAAGAGATCAAAGAGCTTTGCTAGGTGCTGTAAAGATTTCCACCCACATTTTGAAGGGGAAATGTTCATAACATCTGTTTAATGTGTAGCCCAGTCATAGGTTTTAGAAATGTATAAGAATATTTGATTTTCAAAGAATTTGTGTATCTCTTATATATTTTATATATTTATATATAGATATGATCAGAGTCAGTGAGTCAAGACTGACTATGATGCTACAGAACACAGTGACTCGTTTCATTTTCTCAGTGTTATCTTACCGCTTTCTATTCTTCCGTGGTTTTAAAGGGGAAACATAAAGCATAGTTATGATGTTACCAGTTTCAGAGTAAGTAGTTAAAAGCCTGCTTGACCAATTTTAATTTTTTTCCTTGACTGGAAAGCTCTGAAAGGTATAAGTGCATGGAATAACACGACCCGAAGCCCTAGTAGTTCGCCTCCTCAGTTTCTCCTAGTACTCCGTTACTTAGAGAGATAATGGCATGAGCCCTATGACCCCAAGCCATTACTCATTAACCCCCTCTAATTTAGGGCTCTCGTCAATGAGGACTGAGATGGAGTCTGTGACTTGGATGGACAGAGATCACCCATATTCAGAGGCTTCTGCTCAACTCACACCTTCTGGATACTTCCGACCAGAGGCTCAACTGGCTCGAGAAGTCAGTCTTCACATTTTGTTCTAAGTGAGGATTCTCTCCACCACCTTCTCCTTTCCCTCACTACTCAGGAATCTGGTCAAAATTTATATTTAACTAGGGTTTATCCAAGGTCCACTGTTTTCTAGCCCTGTGATTTTAGACAAGCGACTTCAGCTCTCAGAACTTCAGTTTGCTGGCGGGGTGCAGTGGCTCACGCTTGTAATCCCAGCACGTTGGCAGGCTGAGGCAGGCAGATCATGAGGTCAGGAGTTCAAGACCAGCCTGGCCAACATAATGAAACCCCCATCTCTACTAAAAATACAAAAATTAGCTGGGCATGGTGGTGCACGTCATGGTGGCGCTACTCAGGAAGCTGAGGCAGGAGAATCGCTTGAACCTGGGAGGTGGAGGTTGCAGTGAGCTGAGATCATGCCACTGTACTCCAGCCTGGGTGACAGAGCAAGACTGTGTCCCCCACCACCAAAAAAAAAAAAAAAAAAAAAAATAATAATAATAATAATTAAAAAAAAAAATAAATAAATAAATAAAAGAACTTCAGTTTGCTCATGTGTAAGAGGGGAATAAAACTTATTTTCCCCCTGGTGATGTTTCTGAGGAAGAAATGAGATGATATTCATGAAAATGACCAGTCCAATACTTGGCACTGGCATGAAATAAATGGTAACTAGTACTTGTATAATCATTCCCCTCTCCCCACCTTCTCTCTCTCTCTCTCTCTCTCTGTCTCTCTCTTACTCTCGCTCTGGGTTAGGTTACTCCAATGATCATTTCATTCTCGTTATTCCCCAAGCTTTGGCGTAATATTGTTCAACCTCCTCTTTCTCTTTTCTTGTTTCTTTTCATTTGTTAACAGAAGCCCCCAAAGCCTTTCACTGTCATTCAAATGACGTTTCTGCACTACAAATCAACAACTACTTACTGACTACCAACAAAGTGAAGTTTTGTGGTTGTCAAAGTCATGTCTTCTGAGAAGAATCTCATTCCAAGTCAGTGTTTCCCAAAGTAGGTGTGTATAGATATTGCTGGATGCAAGATGATTTAAGATGACACAGAAAACTTTGTTTTTAATTTTCAGAGTTAGAAAAAATTTATATTAGAAAAATATGATTAGCATATAAAATTACAGATAGTAAAGCCTATGATAAACCTAAGTAAAAAAGTGTACCAATTTAAACTTACTTAAAATCATATTAATTATAGTAGAGGTGGAACACAAATATATAACAAAAGTAATGAAGATGACATATGAGTAACTGAAATTTGGGAAGCTGTTCTGAGTCATATAAGGTCAATAGATAAGAAAATATTAATAGGCCCAACTACTCTATTCAAAAGTAAACTATGTAAGATGTTTCTTCACTTTCTTCAATGCCAATCAAGCCATACAACTTCTACCCAGCCTAATTTTCTAAAGTCACCTAAAACCCTAGGGTCGATGGTCTACCAAACCCAGGAATGGGAGAATTAATTTTTTTCAGGGCAAAAGTAATAGAGGGAAAAGACTTTTTCCTTATAGCTTATGGCTATATCCTCAGTCGGCCTGTAAAATTTTTCTGACACTGGAGGCTGTTGCTAGCTGTCATCAGAGTCACTCCTACATGTACCTGGAGCACAACATTGACCAAGTGCCATCTCTCCTATAACACAGGAATTCCCAAACAGGGGGTTCAGGAAATACCAAAGCACAGTTACCACAAAAAAAATTTCCCCTAAATTGCATGCTGGAAGAATTATTGTTTCAAAATCACTTGCTGCATATGCACCACTTTATTGTATTTCAGCCAATGTTTACTAAGGCATGAGAGAAGTTCAAACATAATAGACTGTCGTTTCTCCAAATCACTAATGAAAGCTATGGTTCTGAACACACAAATCAAGGTGCTGGTTTTGCCTTGTGCTACTTGAGGAGCACTCAGTATGTACTCACAGCCACATAGCAAACTGGATCAGTTCTCTGGAGGAGATACTTAATGTGTACCTGCCATAATAAGTAATATGTTTGGCTCTGCATTGCTCTATTTATAGACCAGCGTTTCTTCCTTATATTTTTTAGCACTTTTCTATAAGCAGAACACATGAATGAATCACTCTTATCTTCTCAATTTTATTATTAAATGGTGCTCAACTTTTTCCTCGGGTGTTTTAGGACCGCACAGACATTTTCTGGTCAAACAGAAACAAATGACGCTGGGGGGAACCTCTGGCCTTTCAAAGTCTGTAGCTTCTGGCTGACCTATATTCCATTCATTAGTCTTGGGCAGCAGGCATTTTCTTGGAAATGTCATGTTAGGTGGAGCTTCAAGGCCAAATGTGAGTATTTGCTGCAGCATACAATGAGACAGAAAACACGTGGTCAACAGAGAACTTGTTGCACTTTTTCTGTAGGAAAGTATGCCGGTCTTAGGGCCACAGATTCCTCACACAGAAAATCTACCTGCTGACTTTTGCTTATTCATTGATTCCACAAGTATTGATCAAATACCTAACATTTGCTAAGGACTGTTGCAGGCACTGGAGATAACAGGTGAACTAGACATATAGAGGATCTGCCCTCCTGTAGCTTACATTTTAGCTAGGGACTGAGAAACAAAAAAATAAATTTGTAAGTTAATTTCCTATAGCGATAACTACTGTGGAAAACAAAACAAGACATGGGAGAAGCCAGAATCTCAGGTATATTTGCAATGCTAACAGTCTTGACTTTATAATCGTAGAAACTTCTCTCTAAAGAAGTAATGTAATTTAGCTACTTTCTTAAATATTCAGTAATTTTAACACTTGTACACATAATTTTAGGTTCTTTCTTAAGGCTGACACTGGATGGATTTGGCAGAGTACACCCTGGCCCTTAGTTCTCATTGTCCTCACTTTGGCCCACTGGGACACTTGCGAGGATGCAGGGACAGCCGGACTGAGAAGCAAAGGTACTTATCTCTTGGTATTTTTTTCCCATGTTGGTCATGTCCTCATTAATAGTAGATTCTGCCTTAGTTTCTTTGGACAGCAACTGTGTACTTTTAGGACATTTCATACTTGCTTGATTCAACTGACTTTGGTTTCTCATCCCTGAGATACATTCTTTTTTTAATTTTTTTTTTATTTTTTACTTTTTGAGAGAGGGTCTCACTCTGGAGAACAGTGGTGCCATCATGACTCACTGCAGCCTTGATTTCCTGGGCTCAGGCAATCCTCTCACCTCAATGTCCTGAGTAGCTGGGACCACAGGTGCATGCCACTATGCCCAGCTGATTTTTGTATTTTTTGTAGAGACAGTGTTTCACCATGTTGCCCAGGCTGGAACTCTCAGGCTTAAGAGATCCGGCTGCCTTGACCTCCCAAAGTTCTGGGATTATAGGTGTGAGCCACTGTGTCCAGCCTCACTCATTTTTTTGCAGGGGCTCAATAGTAGAACTAACCAGATGAAGCAGAACCAGGCATTTACACACTTGAACAGTGGTATAGCTGTAAAGTCCTAGTGTAAAAGTCACACTATATATCTTCTGTAATAATACAAATTTACATAAATGAAGCATCTAATGATATGAATAACAAAGACAGGAAAAATTTGGATCAGAGAGGGCAGAACCTTCAAATTCCTATTGTAGCCTCTAAATTTAAGGTTACCAGCTCCTCCCTGGTGTCAAGGGTATGGTATTATGGGGATTATCTTCCAGACTTTGATTGTTCAATAGATACTGACTTTTCCTAGATGTATTCTAATCAGCTTGACTGTACACATCTTGGGCTACTGGACATTTCAGATTCTCAGCTTCATTTTTTACTACCCACTCCCAAGTACCTAAATGTGAGCAGCAAGAAAGACTGATGTATACTTTACTCCCTTAAGACCTAATTGATAAGTATATTTTCTTACATTTTAGGCTGGGAAAAAAAATCCCACACAAACGTTTATGGCATTATTCTGGGTACAGATTGAAGAAAATTTTCCTGGGTGCACCAAAGTTTAGAAATGTAATAGATATGAATATTTGACATCTTTCTGCATTTGTCAATTGTCCAGAATTCTTTGGGCAATTAGTCAAGACTGATATAAGCAAAGAAAGATGTCCTATATAGAAAGAGGAGGCAAGTCAAATAAGTAATATACTAACTCTAGGTTTTGAGGTCAAGTGTAGTATCCTGTCTTTCCTTCACAAATATGAGACAGACATGATTAAATGCCTCATCTCTAAGTGGGCAAGGTCACAGATTATTGCAAAATATGCCAAACTCAAAGTCTGTACAGATTTTCTCTAACGATTTGGACAAACCCTTCAAGTGGTCGAACTTATTTCACCAGCAATCTGTCAAATAAAGGAGAATCAACAGATTCTTTTTAATAGACATTGATATATGGTAAAATCTGTTAGTTCTAAATACCTTTGTCCTTGGAATTTATCTTATTTTTGAAAACTAATGGGGAGAAATGAGATTGAAAATACATCTCCCTAATATTTTTAATTGAATATTAAATCTCTAATACAAACTTAAAGTTTGGTGTCATAGGACACTCATGTCATTCTTTACTATCATCAGTATTAAAAATTTCATTAAACCTTATGGAAGACTAAAAAATCCTTTTATTTTTACATTTTATGCCATATGAGACACGATTAAAATGACAAGTTCCCAAATAACATGAATAATGTATTTCTCCTTTATCCAAAGCAAGTGCATTTTGCTCCTAAGAGTGTTTAATCCATTTTCTTTTTCAGGAAGAGGAAAGGAGGGCGATAAAAGGATTTACGATTAGAACGGGTATTTAATGAAAGGCACATATTTGGCTTGTGATTGTAAAATAACTGCTGTAGTTATTCTGAGTTTAGACAGGAGTCATAGATTTTGACATTAATAAAAGCAAATTATGATTCTGTTAACATTCATATTTACCTCTTTGGGACAGAATTGTTTAAAGTTACTCTGTTTTAAGTCATGGAAATAGTAGAGTCCGTATTAAGAAACCTTATTTCTGTGTATGTATATAAATGTTTACTTCAGGAAGCACCAGATCTACATTTATAGAATAAGTTTCAAAGAGCAGCTTAAAATATCATAAAACTTAGATAGAGAAACTTAAGGTGCCTTCTGCTACTTTAGACTCTTTTTCCACTATATTCCACCCCATTCATCAGAGAAAGTGCTAATATGAATGGTCAAATCCCGTCACCATCTTTTTTTTTTTTTTTTTTTAAATTTTTCATTATTATTAATAGTTCCATATTAGTAAGAAGGATCATACTTTTTTTTTTTTAATTTATTTATTATTATTATACTGTAAGTTGTAGGGTACATGTGCATAACGTGCAGGTTTGTTACATATGTATACTTGTGCCTTGTTGGTGTGCTGCACCCATCAACTCGTCATTTACATCAGGTATAACTCCCA
>NC_037668.1:29747264-29758970 GCF_003255815.1 Theropithecus gelada
TTGCCCATTCAGTATGATATTGGCTGTGGGTTTGTCATAAATAGCTCTTATTATTTTGAGGTACGTTCCATCAATACCGAATTTATTGAGCGTTTTTAGCATGAAGGGCTGTTGAATTTTGTCAAAAGCCTTTTCTGCATCTATTGAGATAATCATGTGGTTCTTGTCTTTGGTTCTGTTTATATGCTGGATTATGTTTATTGATTTGCGAATGTTGAACCAGCCTTGCATCCCAGGGATGAAGCCCACTTGATCATGGTGGATAAGCTTTTTGATGTGTTGTTGAATCCGGTTTGCCAGTATTTTATTGAGGATTTTTGCATCGATGTTCATCAGGGATATTGGTCTAAAATTCTCTTTTTTTGTTGTGTCACTGCCAGGCTTTGGTATCAGGATGATGTTGGCCTCATAAAATGAGTTAGGGAGGATTCCCTCTTTTTCTATTGATTGGAATAGTTTCAGAAGGAATGGTACCAACTCCTCCTTATACCTCTGGTAGAATTCAGCTGTGAATCCATCTGGTCCTGGACTTTTTTTGGTTGGTAGGCTATTAATTATTGCCTCAATTTCAGAGCCTACTATTGGTCTATTCAGGGATTCAACTTCTTCCTGGTTTAGTCTTGGAAGAGTGTAAGTGTCCAGGAAGTTATCCATTTCTTCTAGGTTTTCCAGTTTATTTGCGTAGAGGTGTTTATAGTATTCTCTGATGGTAGTTTGTATTTCTGTGGGGTCGGTGGTGATATCCCTTTTATCATTTTTAATTGCGTCGATTTGATTCTTCTCTCTTTTCTTCTTTATTAGTCTTGCTAGTGGTCTGTCAATTTTGTTGATCTTTTCAAAAAACCAACTCCTGGATTCATTGATTTTTTGGAGGGTTTTTTGTGTCTCTATCTCCTTCAGTTCTGCTCTGATCTTAGTTATTTCTAGCCTTCTGCTAGCTTTCGAATGTGTTTGCTCTTGCTTCTCTAGTTCTTTTAATTGCGATGTTAGAGTGTCAATTTTTGATCTTTCCTGCTTTCTCTTGTGGGCATTTAGTGCTATAAATTTCCCTCTACACACTGCTTTAAATGTGTCCCAGAGATTCTGGTATGTTGTATCTTTGTTCTCATTGGTTTCAAAGAACATCTTTATTTCTGCCTTCATTTCGTTATGTACCCAGTAGTCATTCAGGAGCAGGTTGTTCAGTTTCCATGTAGTTGAGCGGTTTTGATTGAGTTTCTTAGTCCTGAGTTCTAGTTTGATTGCACTGTGGTCTAAGAGACAGTTTGTTATAATTTCTGTTCTTGTACATTTGCTGAGGAGTGCTTTACTTCCAATTATATGGTCAATTTTGGAGTAAGTACGACGTGGTGCTGAGAAGAATGTATATTCTGTTGATTTGGGGTGGAGAGTTCTATAGATGTCTATTAGGTCTGCTTGCTGCAGAGATGAGTTCAATTCCTGGATATCCTTGTTAACTTTCTGTCTTGTTGATCTGTCTAATGTTGACAGTGGAGTGTTGAAGTCTCCCATTATTATTGTATGGGAGTCTAAGTCTCTTTGTAAGTCTCTAAGGACTTGCTTTATGAATCTGGGTGCTCCTGTATTGGGTGCATATATATTTAGGAGAGTTAGCTCTTCCTGTTGAATTGATCCCTTTACCATTATGTAATGGCCTTCTTTGTCTCTTTTGATCTTTGATGGTTTAAAGTCTGTTTTATGAGAGACTAGTATTGCAACCCCTGCTTTTTTTTTTCTCCATTTGCTTGGTAAATCTTCCTCCATCCCTTTATTTTAAGCCTATGTATGTCTCTGCGTGTGAGATGGGTCTCCTGAATACAGCAGACTGATGGGTCTTGACTCTTTATCCAGTTTGCCAGTCTGTGTCTTTTAATTGGAGCATTTAGTCCATTTACATTTAAGGTTAAGATTGTTATGTGTGAACTTGGTCCTGCCATTATGATATTAACTGGTTATTTTGCTCGTTAGTTGATGCAGTTTCTTCCTAGCCTCAATGGTCTTTACATTTTGGCATGTTTTTGCAATGGCTGGTACCGGTTGTTCCTTTCCATGTTGAGTGCTTCCTTCAGGGTCTCTTGTAAGGCAGGCCTAGTGGTGACAAAATCTCTAAGCATTTGCTTATCTGTAAAGGATTTTATTTCTCCTTCACTTATGAAACTTAGTTTGGCTGGATATGAAATTCTGGGTTTAAAATTCTTTTCTTTAAGAATGTTGAATATTGGCCCCCACTCTCTTCTGGCTTGGAGAGTTTCTGCCGAGAGATCTGCTGTGAGTCTCATGGCCTTCCCTTTGTGGGTAACCCGACCTTTCTCTCTGGCTGCCCTTAAGATTTTTTCCTTCATTTCAACTTTGGTGAATCTGGCAATTATGTGTCTTGGAGTTGCTCTTCTCGAGGAGTATCTTTGTGGCGTTCTCTGTATTTCCTGGATTTGAATGTTGGCCTGCCCTACTAGGTTGGGGAAGTTCTCCTAGATGATATCCTGAAGAGTGTTTTCCAACTTGGTTCCATTTTCCCCCTCACTTTCAGGCACCCCAGTCAGACGTAGATTTGGTCTTTTTACATAATCCCATACTTCTTGCAGGCTTTGTTCATTTCTTTTTCTTCTTTTTTCTTTTGGTTTCTCTTCTCGCTTCATTTCATTCATTTGATCCTCAATCGCTGATACTCTTTCTTCCAGTTGATCAAGTCGGTTACTGAAGCTTGTGCATTTGTCACGTATTTCTCGTGTCATGGTTTTCATCTCTTTCATTTCGTTTATGACCTTCTCTGCATTAATTACTCTAGCCGTCAATTCTTCCACTTTTTTTCCAAGATTTTTAGTTTCTTTGCACTGGGTACGTAGTTCCTCCTTTAGCTCTGAGAAATTTGATGGACTGAAGCCTTCTTCTCTCATCTCGTCAAAGTCATTCTCCGTCCAGCTTTGATCCGTTGCTGGCGATGAGCTGCGCTCCTTTGCCGGGGGAGATGCGCTCTTATTTTTTGAATTTCCAGCTTTTCTGCCCTGCTTTTTCCCCATCTTTGTGGTTTTATCTGCCTCTGGTCTTTGATGATGGTGATGTACTGATGGGGTTTTGGTGTAGGTGTCCTTCCTGTTTGATAGTTTTCCTTCTAACAGTCAGGACCCTCAGCTGTAGGTCTGTTGGAGATTGCTTGAGGTCCACTCCAGACCCTGTTTGCCTGGGTATCAGCAGCAGAGGCTGCAGAAGATAGACTATTTCTGAACAGCGAGTGTACCTGTCTGATTCTTGCTTTGGAAGCTTCCTCTCAGGGGTGTAGTCCACCCTGTGAGGTGTGGGGTGTCAGACTGCCCGTAGTGGGGGATGTCTACCAGTTAGGCTACTCAGGGGTCAGGGACCCACTTGAGCAGGCAGTCTGTCCCTTCTCAGATCTCAACCTCCGTGTTGGGAGATCCACTGCTCTCTTCAAAGCTGTCAGACAGAGTCGTTTGCGTCTGCAGAGGTTTCTGCTGCTTTTTTGTTGTTGTTGTTGTTGTTGTGTAGCTGTGCCCTGTCCCCAGAGGTGGAGTCTACAGAGACAGGGAGGTTTCCTTGAGCTGCTGTGAGCTCCACCCAGTTGGAGCTTCCCAGCAGCTTTGTTTACCTACTTAAGCCTCAGCAATGGCGGGCGCCCCTCCCCCAGCCTGGCTGCTGCCTTGCCGGTAGATCACAGACTGCTGTGCTAGCAATGAGGGAGGCTCCGTGGGCGTGGGACCCTCCCAGCCAGGTGTGGGATATGATCTCCTGGTGTGCCTGTTTGCTTAAAGCGCAATATTGGGGTGGGAGTTACCCGATTTTCCAGGTGTTGTGTGTCTCAGTTCCCCTGGCTAGGAAAAGGGATTCCCTTCCCCCTTGCGCTTCCCAGGTGAGGCGATGCCTCGCCCTGCTTCAGCTCTCGCTGGTCGGGCTGCAGCAGCTGACCAGCACCGATCGTCCGGCACTCCCCAGTGAGATGAACCCAGTACCTCAGTTGAAAATGCAGAAATCACCGGTCTTCTGTGTCGCTGGCGCTGGGAGTTGGAGACTGGAGCTGTTCCTATTCGGCCATCTTGCTCCGCCCCAGGACTAGTGTGATATCTTAAGCTACGCTCTTTTTGCTCCAGGTTGCTTGATTGTTCACGGTATTTTTGCGGGTCTTTTGTGATTTGGTATCAATTTTAGGATTTTTTTTTTCTATTTATGTGAAGAATATCATTGAAGTTTTGATAGGGATTATATGGAATCTATAGATCTCTTTGGGTAGGGTGGACATTTTAATAATATAAATTCTTCCAATATATTAACACAGAATATCTTCCCATTTATTTCATCATTTTTAAAACAGTTTTCAGTGTATAGGGATTTTACCTCCTTGGTTAAATTTATTCCCATTTTATTTCTTTTTAACTATTGTAAATGACACTGTTTCCCTGATTTATATTTCAAATGGTTCATAATTAGGGCACAGAAAAGCAACTGAGTTTTATATGTCCATTTTATATCTTGTATGGTATCATAAGTGAAAGTGCAAGAATATGGATTTATTTCATTTCAAACATCTTTCTATATATAGGAAGGGGCAATAATTCTCAGAAAATAAATAGGTATAACCTACCTATGTGGTTGAAAGTAACCTAGAATGTAGTTGAATAGGCAGTGAGCAGAGATGGAAAATCTTTTATTGTAAAGTTTCTGAAACATGTAATTCTTAGTATATCCTTATATACTTTATTAGGCTACAATTCCTGAGTTCCAGAAAATTACAATTGAACAAAACCCAGAAACAAGGGCAAAAGTTTTATATTGGTAACACTGAGAATGAACAAATATGAAGAAAGGAAAGAAGGAAGGAAGGAAGGAAGGAAGGAAGGAAGGAAGGAAGGAAGGAAGGAAGGAAGGAAGGAAGGAACCCCCTGCCACTGCCCTGATGAAGCACCTTTGACAGACCTTCCATTTGTGTTGTTATCAGTGGACCAGGAATACCCTGGCCCCTCCAGTGCAGCAGGTGCTTAATCTCAAGGGGCCAGAGAACAAAGCCATAGGCCTGGTCCCAACCTCCCAAGGTGAGAGTCCACAGTCCAGCAGTACTGAGCTGATCCTTGGCCCTCTGAAATCATTCAGAAATGAAGCCAGTCAACTAAACCCAACTTAACATCAGAGCCAAACCGTCAAGGGCATCAGAGAATACAAAAGCAAGAAGCCTCATGGAAAGTTGTCAGGGAAAACAAAATTGTAGTAAGAACATTTAACATGAGATCTACAATCTTACTAAATTTTTAAATGTACAATACAGTGTTATTAACTATAGAAACAATGTTGTTCAGTAGATCTCTAGAATGTATTCATTTTGAATAACTGAAACTCTATACCCATTGAACAGCAATTCCCCATTCTCACTTCCCCAACCCCTGGAAGCCACACTTCTACTCTCTGTTTCTATGAGTTTGACTATTTTACAGACTTCATATGAGTGGGATACTGTAGTATTAGTACTTCTGTGAGTGCCTGTTTTCACTGAGCACAATGTCCTTTGTGTTCCCATATGCATTGTAGAGAAATAACTAAACAAATAAGTAAATAAATGTGATTTGTCTCAATGAAGATGTGCTTTAAGCATAGAATATACACTACATTTTAAATACTCATTACAAAAATGTAAAATACTTCATTTATTTTTCTTGTTTTTATGTTGAATGATAATGTTTCCAGTATTTTAAGTTAAATGAGTATACTAAAATTCATTTCACCTGCTTCTTTTTACTTTTCTAATGTGCTACTACAAAATTCAAAATTACACATGTGGCTTATGTTATACTTCTGCTGTGCAGAACTGATCCATAATCCAAAGTGGGCAGTGCAAACTGTAGGGAATGCCTAAGTGGATCCATTTGTGGTAATGGAAACAAGTAGAATAACTGTCACCTCTGCTAATTTCTAAACACAGAAGAAGGAAATCTAAATTTAGTAATACATTAATGCAACAAATGAATGAAAACTAGTGTCTTCACTTGCCCGTGTCATATCTTGAACACAACAAATTTTATGGGCAGAGTAGGACAAAACAGCTCTTTGTACAAAACAAAGGAGAAATAATAGCATGCTCACCCGTTGCTGTGCTTCTCACCCCAAAGCATTTCGACAGGTTATAATTTGCAGCTCCAAATTCATGAAATAGATTTTCTAAATTAATAGAATCTTTACAATAAATGAGAGTAACCCTAAGTATATTGTATAACAGAGATTTAGTCATAACACCATGGCAAATTTTATGAAGTATTTAAAAATACAAAGATACACTAAGCATTTGTATCCTGCAAAAATAGAAATTTCTGATCTTTTCTGAGACTAGCAGCCACCAGAAGTCTACTATCTAGCAAGTAGTGAATCTTTCCCTTTGAGGTAAAGTTGGCATTTAAAAATTGTTTGGAAAAAAATCTATCAGCATGGAGAGAATATTGTGAAAGCAACTGTCAGAAAATATTCCTCTAATTATGTGGCATTATTTAAGAATAAGATGAATGTGTCATCTATAAAAGACTATCAATACATTAAAGAAATAAAAAGTAAAATTTATCGTCTGTTTAAAAATCTTCCAAAAATGTAGTTTCAGTAGACATTTCTTTAAATACAGCTTGAGTATCCCTAATCCAAAAATTTGAAATACAGAATGCTCCAAAATATGAAACTTTTGAACACCAACATGACATCACAGGTGGAAAATTTTACGCCTGACCTCATGTGATAGGTTGCAGTCAAACACAATAAAAACTTTCCATGCATAAAATTATTTAAAATATTGTATAAATTACCTGTAGGCTATGTATATAAGATATATATAAAACATAAATGAATTTTGTGTCTAGATTTGGATCCCATCCCCAACATATCTCATTGCATGTATGCATCTATTACAAAATTTGAAAAAAAAAAAAATCTGAAACACATCTGGTCTCAATGTTTTCGATAAGGGATACTCAACCTATACATCATTTTTAGAGTCATTCACATCAAAATTGAGTGGAAGGTACAGAGAGTTCCCATATACCCCTGCTCATGCACATAAAACATACCTCCAGAGTGGTACATTTGCTGCAATTAGTAAACCTAAATAAACTCATCATTATCATCCAAAGTCGAAAATTTATGTTAGGGTTCACTTGTGTTGTACAGTCTATTTTTTTGTATAAATGTTTGATGACATTTATCCACCATTATAATATCATACTGAATATTTTTACTGCCCTAAAAATTTTCTATGTTCTGCTTATTTCTCCTTACCTACCTCTTAATTTCTGGCAACTACTAGTTATTTTACTGTCTCTATAGTTTTAACTGTTCCAGAATGGCATATAGTTGGAATCATACAGTATGTGGCTTTCTTAAATTAGCCTTTTTACTTAGTAATTATGCATTTAAATTTTCTCCATATCTTTTTGTATCTTGATAGCTCATTCATTTTTAGAGTTTCATAGTGTTATATTGTCTGAATATGTCACAGTTTATCTATTCATCTACTGAAGTACATCTTGTTGGCTTTCACATTTTGACAATTGTGAGTATAGCTTCTGTAAACACCCATGTGCAGGTGCAGGTTCTCATGTGGACATAAGTTATCAACTCATTTGGGTAAAAACTAAAAAGAGTTATTTACAGGCACTATATTTAGTTTTGTAAGAAACCATCAAATTGTCTTTCAACGTTGCTGTGTCATTTTGCATTCCTGTCGGCAATGAATAAAAATTCCTGTTGCTCCGTATCTTTGCCAGCACTTGGTATTTCAGTGTTTTGGATTTTGGCCATTCTAACATGTGTATAGCGCTATCTTGTTTTTCTAATTTGCAGTTGCCTAATGATACAAGATATTCAATGCATTTTCATATGTTTATTTGCCATCTATATAATCTTCGTTAGTGAGGTGTCTACTCAGACCATTTGCCCACATCTTAATTAGGTTGCTCATTGACTTATTACTGAGTTTTGAGCATTTTTAAATATATTTTACATAAGTCCTTAATGAGGTATGTCTTTGCTAACATTTTCTTTGAGTCTGTGATTTGTTTTCTCATTCTCTTGCAATGTCTTCCACAGAGCACAATATTTTTTAAAAAAAAATTAATGAGTTTTGTCTGATCAATTATTGCTTTCATGGCAACAAATAAATTTGCATTGTATCTAAGGCGTTGCCAAACCCAAAGTCATCTGGATGTTCTCAGGTCTGTAATCCAGTTTTAGTTAATTTTTGTGAAGGTATAAGGTCTGGGCTAAATTTCTTGTTTTGGTCGTAGATGTTTAGTTGTCCCCACCCTCTTTTTTCCATTGTATTGTCTTTACCCCTTTGTCAAAGATTGTGACTATATTTTTATGTCTATTTCTCTATTGTGTTCTATTTATGTATTTAGTTTTTCACCAGTACTACACTGCCTTAATTACTATAGCTTTGTAAGAAGTCTGACAGTTGGGTAGTGTCTATTCTCTAATTTGTTCTCCTTTTTAATACTGTGTTTGTTATTCTGAGTCTTTCGCCTCTCTATACAAGCTTAAAAATTGGTTTGTTGGTATCCACAAAATAACTTGCTGGGATTCTTATTGGGATGGATTGAATGTATAGATCAAGTTGAGAGAAATTTCATCTTGACGATATTGACTCTTCCTATGCATGAACATAGAATGTCTCTATTTAGGCCTTTTTTGATTTCCTTCATTAGAGTTTTGCAGCTTTTCCCATATAGATCTTACACATTTTTAGATTTATGCCTAAGTATTTTATTTTGCGAGGTGTTAAAAGAGCACTTTTAAAGTATAAACAGTGTGGGACTTGTCAAAACTTGAACACTCAGAAAACAAAATTTTTAAAAGAACCACAGCACATGAGGAAAAGAGGCCCAACACCGCATGTTAATATAAACAGTGAGTGCAAACTTTAGAAATAATGATTGTCAGCCCTGCACCTGTCAGTAAATGCTGAACACAATAATGTTTTGACTAGTAGAATGGATGCATTTGGAGTACTTGAATAAACTGAAGCAGCTGAATAACCATGGAAAAACAAAAAAGCACAGAATAAGAACAACATGTTTATTTCTTTGTTGTGATTTTCTCAGTATTATAATAAATATTTATCACTCAGATAAGCATTAAACTCCTTATTTAAAATAAACTCAAGATGCAAAATAATGAACTAGAGTTTTGAAAACTGTAAAAAGGAGTCTAATTATTACAACCTGATTATAAATGATGCAATTCTCAAAAATTATTTTTGACATAAAAATATAATATAAAACAATGAAATATCCACCTGTAATAAAAATGCATTTCTAATTTAAAAAGTTGAAAAAGCACATATGCAGATAAGTAATGATATATACAACTTCTTTTAATCGAATTATATTGAAAGTTATTTTTCCTTATATTGTTACAAAAACATATAACACATATGAACAAGTACACATGAAGTAAATATAAAAAGTCCAGTAAATATAAAAATAGCACATACAAAGCTTTTAAAAGAGTAGATGAGGCCGGGCGCGGTGGCTCACCACGCCTGTAATCCCAGCACTTTGGGAGGCCGAGGCGGGCGGATCACGAGGTGAGGAGATCGAGACCATCCTGGCTAACACGGTGAAACTCCATCTCTACTAAAAGTACAAAAAAATTAGCCGGGCTTGGTGGTGGGCGCCTATAGTCCCAGCTACTCAGGAGGCTGAGGCAGGAGAATGGCGTGAATCTGGGAGGCGGAGCTTGCAGTGAGCTGACCCCTGAGCTCCAGCCTGGGCGACAAAGCGAGACTCCATCTCAAAAAAAAAAAAAAAAAGTAGATGAGAACATAAAAAGAAATATAACCAATATATTCCAAATAGAAAACCAATTAAACAGCAGACTAAATAGACAGAATTTCAGTTTTTGCATCTTTATTTTTTGTATGTGTGTTCACTCACTGCTTGGATTATTATTATTTTTTATTTTTTATTTTTTATTATACTTTAAGTTCTAGGGTACATGTGGATAACGTGCAGGTTTGTTACATATGTATACCTGTGCCACGTTAGTGTGCTGCACCCATCAACTCGTCAGCACCCCTCAACTCGTCATTTACATCAAGTATAACTCCCAATGCAATCCCTCCCCCCTCCCCCCTCCCCATGATAGGCCCCGGTGTGTGATGTTCCCCTTCCCGAGTCCAAGTGATCTCATTGTTCAGTTCCCACCTATGAGTGAGAACATGCGGTGTTTGGTTTTCTGTTCTTGCCATAGTTTGCTGAGAATGATGGTTTCCAGCTGCATCCATGTCCCTACAAAGGACACAAACTCATCCTTTTTTATGGCTGCATAGTATTCCATGGTGTAGATGTGCCACATTTTCTTAATCCAATCTGTCACTGATGGACATTTGGGTTGATTCCAAGTCTTTGCTATTGTGAATAGTGCCGCAATAAACATACATGTGCATGTGTCTTTATAGCAGCATGATCTATAATCCTTTGGGTATATCCCCAGTAATGGGATGGCTGGGTCATATGGTACTTCTAGTTCTAGATCCTTGAGGAATTGCCATACTGTTTTCCATAATGGTTGAACTAGTTTACAATCCCACCAACAGTGTAAAAGCGTTCCTATTTCTCCACATCCTCTCCAGCACCTGTTGTTTCCTGACTTTTTAACGATCGCCATTCTAACTGGTGTGAGATGGTATCTCACTGTGGTTTTGATTTGCATTTCTCTGATGGCCAGTGATGATGAGCATTTTTTCATGTGTCTGTTGGCTGTATGAATGTCTTCTTTTGAGAAATGTCTGTTCATATCCTTTGCCCACTTTTCGATGGGGTTGTTTGTTTTTTTCTTGTAAATTTGTTTGAGTTCTTTGTAGGTTCTGGATATTAGCCCTTTGTCAGATGAGTAGATTGCAAAAATTTTCTCCCATTCTGTAGGTTGCCTGTTCACTCTAATGGTAGTTTCTTTTGCTATGCAGAAGCTCTTTAGTTTAATTAGATCCCATTTGTCTATTTTGGCCTTTGTTGCCATTGCTTTTGGTGTTTTAGACATGAAGTCCTTGCCCATGCCTATGTCCTGAATGGTACTACCTAGGTTTTCTTCTAGGGTTTTTATGGTATTAGGTCTAACATTTAAGTCTCTAATCCATCTTGAATTAATTTTCGTATAAGGAGTAAGGAAAGGATCCAGTTTCAGCTTTCTACTTATGGCTAGCCAATTATCCCAGCATCATGTATTAAATAGGGAATCCTTTCCCCATTTCTTGTTTCTCTCAGGTTTGTCAAAGATCAGATGGTTGTAGATGTGTGATATTATTTCTGAGGACTCTGTTCTGTTCCATTGGTCTAGATCTCTGTTTTGGTACCAGTACCATGCTGTTTTGGTTACTGTAGCCTTGTAGTATAGTTTGAAGTCAGGTAGTGTGATGCCTCCAGCTTTGTTCTTTTGACTTAGGATTGTCTTGCCAATGCGGGCTCTTTTTTGGTTCCATATGAACTTTAAAGCAGTTTTTTCCAATTCTGTGAAGAAACTCATTGGTAGCTTGATGGGGATGGCATTGAATCTATAAACAGAACCAAAAACAAAAACCACATGATTATCTCAATAGATGCAGAAAAGGCTTTTGACAAAATTCAACAGCCCTTCATGCTAAAAACGCTCAATAAATTTGGTATTGATGGAACATATCTCAAAATAATAAGAGCTATTTATGACAAACCCACAGCCAATATCATACTGAAT
>NC_037668.1:29759463-29788138 GCF_003255815.1 Theropithecus gelada
GCTTCTCAGGTGAGGCAATGCCTCGCCCTGCTTCAGCTCTCGCTGGTCGGGCTGCAGCAGCTGACCAGCACCGATCGTCCGGCACTCCCCAGTGAGATGAACCCAGTACCTCAGTTGAAAATGCCGAAATCACCGGTCTTCTGTGTCGCTGGCGCTGGGAGTTGAAGACTGGAGCTGCTCCTATTCGGCCATCTTGCTCCGCCCCCGATATCTCCTTTTTCATTGCTGTTGTTGCAAATTTGTTTTCTGTATTTTTTTTTATCAGTCTTCTTTAGATTTTGATGTTTTTAAACAACTGACATTGGCTTTATTGTCTTTCTTATATGTTTGATTTTTATTTCCTTGGTTTTTGCTTTTATCTTTACCATTTCTTTTTGTAAGTTTGATTCCTGCTTTCTCTACTTTCTTGAAATTAACACTTAAATCATTGATTTTCAGGCTTTTTCCTTTCTAATATGGAATATAAGACTACATATTTCCTTCTAAGCACCAATTTTAGTTTTTTCACATGATTTTTCCAATGTAATTTTTATTATTTAAGTTTAAAAACTAATTTCTGGTTTTTTTCTTTATCCCATGGATTATTTAGAGTATATTGCTTAATTCTGAGCACTTGGGTTTTTCCTATTGTTGTTACTGATGTTTAGCTTAACTTCCATTGTGGTCAGAGAAGACGTTCTGAAAGATTTCAATATTTTGAAATTATTGAGACTTTTTTCATGTTCTGACATGTTGATTCTAATAAATGTTCTTGTATACTTGAAGTGAATATGAAGTGGTCATTAGGTGCAATTTTGCATACATGGCATTAGATTAGATATGTTAACTATACTCTTTATATTTTCTATATCCTTACGAATTTTTTATTTTTCACTTTTTCTGCTACATGTTTGAAAGAGATGCACTAGTGCCTGCCACTGTGATTGCTGATTTGTACATTTTTTCTTATTCTGTCCATTTTTGTTTAATTTATTTTGAAGCTATATTATTAGGTGCACAAAGATTTAGGATTGTACTCATTTCCTATTGGACTTATTTATTTATAATTATGAGCTGTCTCACTTTATCTCTAATAATGTTTCTTGCCTTAAAGTTCACATTGTCTGATATTAGTATAGCTAGACAGCTTTAGGAGCAGGGGCAGGTTTGTGTTTGCATGGTATGTTTGGCTTTCCTTTCACATTAAACATTTCTTTTTATTAGATTTGAAGATTTGGGTTTGTTTTTTATCTAATGTGACAGTATTTTACTTCAAATTTAGCTTATTTACATTCAGTGTAATCACTGACATCACTGGGTTTATAGCTACCATCTTATTTTTCATTTTCTGTTGAGCTCTTTTCTTTTATATTCCTTTTGTTGTCATTTCATGCTCTTTTTTTGCCCTCTTTCCTCTACTTTTTTTTATTATTCAATGATTTCATTCTAAAAACTTGCAAGTTTTACTTCTTTAATTCTAATAGTGGCTATCCCAGAGATTGCAATATATGTCCTTGATTTATTACAGAATTATACAAATTATTTTTGCCACTCTTCTGATACTATTAGACCCTTAGACCTTTTAAATGATTTATCCCTCCTGATTTTGTTCTTCTTGCCACATATCTTAGTTCTACATATATTTTATACTACAAAGTATGTTATAATTACTGCCTTTTGTAATCAATAGTAACTTGCAAATATCCATGTTTACCCTCACCAGTGTTTTTTATTCCTTCCTTCATTTCCATATTTTTCTGTCTGAGATTCTCTTTTCTTTCTCTCTTTCTCTCTCTCTCTCTCTCTCTTTTTTTTTTCTTCTTTTTTTTTTTTTTTGAGGCAGATGTCTCACTCTTTGTCACACAGGCTGGAATGGAGTGGCAAAATCATGGCTCACTGCAGTCTCAACCTCCTGGGCTCAAGCAATCCTCCCGCCTCAGCTTCCTGAGTAGCTGGGACTACTGGTGTGTGCTACTGTGCCCACTTTTTTTTTTTTTTTTTTTTTTAGAGACAAGGTCTTGCTTTGTTGCCTAAGCTGAGATTATTTTCCTTCTGCCTGAAGAACATCCTTTAGTTTTCCTGAAAACATCTTTATTCTACTTTCATATTTGAAGGATATGATTGCAAGATATAATTCTAGGTTGGCAATTATTTTCTTTAAGCACTTAAAGTTGATAGTATTTTCTTCTTACATCTATATGTTGATAAATCAACTGTGAATCTTATTGTTGCTTCTTTGAAGCTAATTTCTTTTTTTTCTTCTGGCTGTTTTTTGATTTTTCTCTTCATCTTTGGTTTTCAACAGTTTGACTATGATATGGTTAGCTACAGTTTTCTTTGTTTATCTTGCTCCTTGTTCTTACATCAATACATAGATAATCTTATGCATTATCTCTTTGAATATTGCTTCTCCTCTATTCTCTCTCTCCTTTTTGGAACTCCAATCATATATATGTGAAAAGTTTCATATGTATCTTGTTCTTGCCATTGTTTCCATTCTTTTTTCTCTTCGTGCTTCAAAAGTAGATACTTTCTATTTATCTAGGTTCCAGCTCACTGATCCAGCCCATTATTCACTAATTATGCTGTGTGTCATCTGCTGTAAACTTATCCATTTGAATTCCGAATTTCAAATATTTTTTCAATGTTTAGAGTTCTAAAATATATATGTAATTTTTTCACAGTTTCCAACTTTCTAGTGAAATTTTCCTTTTTATTCATCATTTCACTATTTATTTTTCATATTAATCATAAGTATTATAAATTCTTGTTCTGGTAACTCCAATTTTTGGCCCATTTGTGGGTCAGACAGATCTGAGAAGCTTGGTTTTTTCACTCTGTCTCAGATACTTTATATTTAGTGTTTACATTCCTAGCCAGAGAAGCATTTATATAAACACTCTCTATATTTAATGATTCAGTTTAAGAAAATGCTTACAATAATCGAGTTCTCCTTGTTTCTGAACCAAGTTTTATATCAGAAGACCACATCCTCATCTTGGGGAGAAGAGCGAGGAGAGTCGGTGTCTAAGCATTCCTAGCACTACGCCTGTGCTTCAGTGTTCCAGCCCCATGAAAAACCCATTTCTGTACAGCATCATATCCCATAGTTAGTCATACTTTTAGATTTTTAGGAATATTTTAGTGTCATTGCTATTTAGAGATTATCTGTATCTTATGTTACACATTAGATGAACATGCTCTGATTATATAAATGTTATTAGAGCTAATTAGATAAACTTTGATTTCAATAATTGTTCATCTTTAAAACTGATGTAGCTTTATCTTAGGACTAAAGGATTACTTATCTTCTTTATATATAATACACGTTATATATTGTATATATTATATATAGATATATAGATATAATAATAATAATGTAATGTGTACAGTTGTTCACATAAATTAATTCAACTATATTTAGCTTCCCCTGTATCCTGTCCTCTTAAGCTCATTGAGGGCAGAGGCAGTTTTCTTGTGTCTTGTCACTCTGCAGCACCTAACACAATACCTTTCATAAACATAATCTGGGCTTAGCTTAGCAAGTCTGTGGATTGGATTCACTTGCAAAATCTATCTATTGCTTTAAGAGAAACCAATATTTAAAAGTAGACTTTTCATTAAAAGGATATTACAGATACTACTTGTTTTGTTTAATAATTACCTGCTTTGGAGATGTGTTTGTATTTTTAGCAAATGGAGATGTGAGTGCTTTAATTAGCTTCTATTATATATATTAGAAAACAATCTTGGAATAGTGCCACTATGTAAGTTAACTATGCTGGTTCAAAATATATTTGAGATGGAATTTGATTAAATAATTACCAAAAATAGATATGTAAGACTGTATATGATTTCTTTAGTAGAAGATCAGGCAGCAATATTGATTTTTTCAATTAAGTACTGAATATACCCAGTCGAATTCAAACACTTACTAAATGACATTTTGCAACTTTCAAAAAGCCCTGACATTTAGCCCCTCAGTTGATTCCCTTAATAACTTGGTAAATTAGGCAAAAAAAGCAAAGAAGGAGAGGATCATGGGCAGCAAGGGATTTACCCACATTTACATTTATATTGGCAGAGTCAGGACTTGAACTGAAGTCTCCTGAGGCCTAATTTGATTCGCTATCTGTATCAACTAGAAATACCTAAAATAACTCTTATGTCTATAAAGATAAATGTACCTGTAGAAAATACATCCCTCAAAACACACATTTAATTACAACTTCTTAAATGAGCACCTTCTTCCTTTTTCTTACAGCTCCTTATCCCTAGATTTTAAAGAACCAAAACACATATAAACATCTGCCTAGAGCAAACACAGGGAGTTTCCTCATGACTGGAAGCCCACATTAAAGCCACGCCTAAGGGAAGAAGGGAAGGCAGAGCTGATAATATTTTGTTTATTTTAGTCCTTCTGCTTAGTTTTGGTTTGCAGGCACTGGACTGAACTTAGTTTTCAGAGCCAGAAATTGTCATTGTTTGTGTATCTAAATTTGTTAATACTCTGCTTTTAGAAATTTTTATGTACAATGGATTCCAAGAGTATTTTGGGAACTTCTTAGTGGTGAAATCTAAATTGTGGTTCAGTGAAGAGCCAACAAACACAAACTGCAAAGAGCAATTGGCACAGTAAACTTTTGGAGGATATACGACTCTTCTGCTCTTCTAGCACAAAGCACAGAGTAGGTGCTTGCTACAGTTAATCGGATGAATGAATGAAAAGTACCTTAATCCCTAGCATTGTCTCCTTAATTCACCCAAAGATTCCCTGTGATGGCTGTGCCACCATTAGAGCAGCAGTTTATTTTCTGTGCAATTTGTAGAAGAAAAACCAGAAACCAAATTGTCACCCATGCTCCAAATTGTTATCCATGCTCCAAAGACTATCCTTGGTTTTATGCCATAGCAAATAAGGTATTGCCATTTCCAAGTAAGTCTTGCCCCATACCAGTCTGTGAACAGGAGGCATTTGCTTTTGGGTAGTAGTTGACATGCTTTGGGGAGTTTATGCTGCCTCCCCAGCTCCCATCTCAGAGAATTCCTGCTATTCACAGTCACTGCTGGAAAGGACAGGCCTAAGTGGCCCTGTCCCACCCCATGTCTGCCTTGCCCACCCCGATGAGACCAGGGGTAGACTCGTAGACCACAGCAATCAGACTCTCTCTTATGATTCTGAGCCAAGCTACAGAAACTACAGTCAGTGACTGTGGACTGCAGCTGAGAGCTCCCATCCAGCCAGGGCTGAGGTTGGTGCCAATGCAAGCCAATGTCAAGGACAACCAAAGCTACTTAAGAGCAAGATTTTAAATAAACAGACGAAGCCAAAGTCTGTGGACAAAGGAAATCAGACCAGCTTTTAAAAAGCAAAGAGTATACAGCACTCACAGGAAATTAATAATTTTATTTATTTATTTATTTTATTTTTTAATTTTTTTTTATTTATTTTTTTATTTTTGAGACGGAGTCTCGCTCTGTCGCCCAGGCTGGAGTGCAGTGGTGCAATCTCAGCTCACTGCAAGCTCCACGTCCCTGGGTTCACATCATTCTCCTCCCTCAGCCTCCCCAGTTGCTGGGACTACAGGGGCCTGTCACCATGCCTGACTAATTTTTTTGTATTTTTAGTAGAGACAGGGTTTTACCATGTTAGCCAGGATGGTCTCGATCTCCTGACCTTGTGATCCACCCACCCCGGCCTCCCAAAGTGCTGGGATTACAGGCGTGAGCCACCGCACCCGGCCATAATATTTTTTAAAAGCAAAGAGAGTCAAAAGAGAAAGAGTCAAAAAACAAAGGAGAGAAAGAAAGAGTCAGAGACTAGAGACCAATCGACTTAAGTTTCTGACTCTCTCTTTCCCAGCTTTGGTCGCTAGGAAGTCTAGCTGGACTTTGTTTCCTGCTGGTGGATGTCTGCAAAATTGCTGGCTTAATCTTTCCAGTTAACTCCTGTTTTTAATTTGAGTTAATTTGAGTGAGATTCAATTGCCAGCAACCAATCATCTCTGACCAATGAACTTCCCCGTCCCCTTCTCCCCTGGGAAAAAGGTGCTTCAGTTTGGCCCTTCTCTCTCCCATCAAGAAAGAATGGGATCTGAAAAACTTTCACACTGTCAAATACTGAGTTTGCTGACTTTTCCAGTAACACTTTAGAAGAGCACAGCAGTGAGAAGGCCACATAAGACAGCAAGGGATAACAATTCACGATACCATTTTGGGCATCAGTCGTAATCTATTTCAGGAGGAGCACCGGAACATCTGCTATTACCTCAGTAGCAGATCACTTACTATCCCCTTTTTGAGGGCTACTTACCGTCACACATAAAGCTTTTCCTTGCTCTCACACTCCTTACACCAGATGCTACATAAGTTCTTCTGTCCATTGTAAATGCCTTGAAAGCGGGGATTGTCTCCACTGTGATGTTATACTCACTGCTCTCACACTAGCAGTGACAGCATTCATTTGAATGGATACACGTTCTACATATAATTTTAATGGATATTCCTTCTCCCTCTCTCAGAATGAATATTTTGAAAACTTGTGGATCTAATATTCAGATAACATCTCCTCAAAAACCTTCCTTTTCCTTTTTGCCACTCCCTCTGCACTTCCGTGTGTCCTTGCACTTCTATGAGATCTCCTAAAACTGAAGAGCATGAGGAAGACAGGAAATTACTATTAGCTTTTCCTTAGTCCAGGAAAAAAAGACTTAGAGATGGCTCCGTCATATTTATAAAGTGTTGGTTAAAGAAGCCAGTATCAGCAATTGAAAAGGACTTTCTAGTTTAGCCCTGCTTCCCATTCCATCTGGGCACCTCCAGCATCAGCCCACAATTTCTCAGGCTCCAATCTATTCCATGCCAGTCATTAAGCTGACTTTCCGATGAAGACACAGAAGGAAGAGAGCACATTTGCATCAATGCAGGTACAGGTGTATAAACTCAGTGGCTCCAAGTGGCTACACTGAACAATGTTCACTTACTTGGAAAAAGGGCCATTCTCACAGATTCTATTTAAGGCCAATGAGGATAATAGAAATTCTTGAATCTAGGACTATTCATAAATACTGTTTTAGAAGAATTTATTTTGATTCAGAAAGGACCACAGTTCCTGGCAGACTGTGATTAACGTTTTATTTCCTTTTCCTATATCATTAAAGGCAAGGGTAGTATTCAGAACACTCAAAAGACATATACAGAAAGAAAATAAAATGATGTTTTTGACATGCTTGGATCTCTATCATATTATGTTCTTGTCTCTTCTGGTACAATTGTAGGATTTATTTTCTAAACATTCCAATTTTACAGCATGAGTCATTGCTAATGTAGAAACCAACTGAATCATCCATCCATCCATCAATGAATATTCTTGTCTTCTTTTTTCTTATATGTGCTTATCATTATACTAAAAAAGATATTAGGAATTCTTGCATTTAAAGCACTTCTTCTCCCTTTCACTTATTTTGCTTGGTTCACAGGTAATATAGTAAAGCTATCATTAACTTTGTGTTGGTTCAGATTTCCATTCAAAATATTGAGTCAGAAACTGAAATCAAGTGTACTCTTAAGTATCTCAAATCTAATGTCTTCCATACAGGAGGTAAACATAAAGTCTAGAAAAAGTAGTATAGAAAAGAAATATTTTCATAGTTTCTGGCCCTAAGAAAGACCAATCAGACTGGATTGTGGTAATAAGTCTATGTCTTCTTCACTTGGCCTTTAAAAGTTGACTTTAAAAGTTATTTGATTGGCCAGGCAAGGTGGCTCACGCTTGTCATCCCAGTACTTTGGGAGGCCGAGGTGGGCAGATCATCTGAAGTCAGGATTTTGAGACCAGCCTGGCCAGCATGGTGAAACCCCGTGTCTACTAAAAATAAAAAAAATTAGCCGGGCTTGGTGGCACATGCCTTATAATCCCAGCTATTCAGGAAGTTGAGGCAGGAGAATCGCCTAAACCCGGGAGGTGGAGGTTGCAGTGAGCCGAGATCGCGCCACTGCACTCTAGCCTGGGTGACAGAGTGAGATCCATCTCAAAAAAAGAAAAAAAAAGTTATTTGATCATCTTGTTTCAAATATGAAGAATCTATTTTATTCCATTCCATCTTAAATATATCACCTAGGATACTTGGTATTGTAATATAATTATTTGTTAGGCACATCTTTTATTATTATTATCTATACCAGATGGTTTCAAGGAGAAGACATGTTTACTTGGAACCAACCTATGGTTTGGGGTGGGGCTGGGCGGTGGGTAGGAGCACTGGTCCAGGAGTCAAGAGAACTGAATGCTAGTCACTGTGATACCACCAGTCAGTGAAGCTGTCACTTATTGGGCTTTCTTGTTCATTAGTTTCTTTTTCAGTAAAATGAGATTCCTTCAGTGCCTGAAATCTCATTCTAAGACTCAATGACTGAGCCTTTTCCTATGGTTTATCTTTTGCCCCAAAACTTGTAGCACAAAGTCTCCCCAATTTTTATGTGCTTAACAACCCACTGTTCAGTAACCATTCTATATTACATACAATTATTATCATGAGCCCCCTTTCCCATTCTGACGATGTGGAGATTATATAGGGAAAACTATAATATGGATCACATGGAAAAAACTGAATTAAAAGGAAGATTTGGTCTGGGCATGGTGGCTCACGCCTGTAATCCCAGCACTTTGGGAGGCCGAGACAGGCAGATCAGTTGAGGCTGGGAGCTCGAGGCCAGCCTGATCAACATGGAGAAACCTCGTCTCTCCTAAAAATACAAAATTAGCTGGGCGTGGCAGTGCATGCCTGTAATCCCAGCTACTCGGGAGGCTGAGGCAGGAAAATCGTTTAGACCCAGGAGGCAGAGGTTGCAGTGAGCCGAGATGGCGCCATTGCATTCCAGCCTGGGCAACAAGAGCGAAACTCCATCTCAAAAAAAAAAAAAAAAAAAGAGGAAGATTTGAATTTATTATGTATTATTTCTAAGAGAGAACTCGAAAAATCATTTGTCCTAAACAATAGCTTCTATCTATTGACTCCCAAGTAGTTCCCAAGAAACTAAATTGCTCTTACCAAATTATCCTTTTAATACATCCATGTTATAGACTCATCAACTACCTGTTCATTAAAACACATGGCCTACCAAAATTATATTTTAACATCATTAGCTTTTAAATACTAGAAGTCATTTCAATGCTTAGAAAAGTCTGGTGAGCATGATTACATGTGGAAACTTTCAGATAGAATGTATCCAAAAAAGGAAGTATATTAAAAATGTAAATATATTTCAGATAGCAGGTATCCAAAAATGTAAATATATTGACAGGCTTTGCCACTTTTTTGCAGTTTCACATCATGTCTTTACTTGTAATAATAACAATAATTGCTGCAAAGATAATAAACTACATTCCCATTCTGCTATCCCTCTACCCCCAGTACTGTATCTACAGTTTTCCCTGCAACATGGTGGCAGTCTACAAAGAGTCTTTGTGACATCAGGAGGAGAGTCTAGATTTTCCTTCCAGGGCAACATATTTTGGTATTAGGTTGAACCATAAAATTGCCATTTTTGGTCAGGATGATTGACTACTGGTGGTTTCATATGGCACAAGCTAAAGAGCCTTCCTTGGGTTTGGGTTACAGTCCTGAGAGTCACTTGTGTGTCCAATGGGCCAGTCACTTAACTGCTGAGTCTTGGTGTGTGAAATGGTAGTAACACCTAGTGCATAGGATTGATTATTAACTTAACATTGAGGCTTAGCAATGACATACAGGAGCACCATGCCTGGAAACAGTTATTGTTCAAGAAATAGGTAATAATACAATATAATTATCGGTATAAGTAACTTAGAAGAGTTTCCTCACTTTCCCTTTAGCCATTTTTGCGTATATGGTGAAGGTAATGGTTGCTATGGTAGAGAGAAATGGAAAATATTTGTGAAGCAAGCACAGTTTTTAAAACCCCAATAACGTTAAAGGCCTTCCACTCCTGTCTTGTATGCTCTCTTATGTCCTAGTAAGGGCACAGATAAAGTTTGACACATACTCGGTGGAGTATCTAAATAGAAAATGTACTGATGCAAACCAAGAACAGAGTTTTAAGAAAAAAATCAAAGCACTAAGCAAACATTCTGAACTTTTGGCAGAGGAATTGGACTGTCTGAATCCCCATGACTCTTTGGAGTTATTAATAGTGACGCATTTTGCCATATTTTGAGCAGACGCATATTTATAGGTCACGCAGTATCTGTATGGGGAGACTTTCAAGGCTTTATGGCCTTTTAAAAATGTCTTATCTTGGAAGAGAACAGGGCAAGGAGGATGCCATTTTGTCATCTGTGCAGCACCAACCACCCTGTGCTCATTAAATATTACGGGAAAGACGGGCACTGCAGCAGGGCCTGGAATGTGGCTCCCATCTGCTCTGCCAGAAGCCACGATGAAGTCACGAGTTGCACAACAGTAGTAATTCACAGCTATTTATGACCATTTTAATAGCAAAGGTCTAGATCAGAAGGCTGTGTTTACATGCCGTGCAGCAGAATAGTTCATGAATCATTCCCACAGCAGCATTTGGTCAAACCAATCAACCAAGTAATGAAAAATGAACCAGTTGTTCTTGAGGTTGTGATTAATAGATCTCTATATTAGCCTCTACTTTCCTCATGCTCTTCCATACCTGAGACAGAATTGACTCCTGCCCCATGCCCACAGACTCTCCTCCTCTGTCTTCCCGGCAAGCCACAGCCCTGTTACCCTTTCTCCACCCAAGCTCAAAGCCCTAAGACATCAGGTAAGTTAAAGGAGCTTTGAAAACTCCTGTAGAGCACCTGTGCACATAATTAAGGAAATATTATTTTTAGCACATGTTTATTTTCTCATTGTCATTGCTCCATTATGTGACTTCAGTTAGTGACCCCGATGGCCCCTTTGCATCCAGATCAGTAAAATCCTTTCACTTGTCTGCTTAAACTGAGTGGAGGTTTTAGTGATTATCACTTCCATGCAGCCTGAAGGTCAGACTATTTCCTTTTGTTTCACTAGACAGTTAATCCCCTCATTAAGAGTGATGGAAAATGAATAATTAAACATGCCATTTTCGCATTTCAGGTAATGAGAGGCCCTAAGATCCCAGAGGATGCCGTAAGAGGAAAAGTCAGGGGAGTGTTGAAGACTCTGCCTCTTATAAATATGTGAGTTTCTCTCCCCTGGCTTCATGGTAGAAAAGGTTTGGCAAAGGCTCTTCCTCTAAGTTGAAACAAAAGAAAGTGAAAACCTTAGTTATTGGGCTGTACTCTAACACTTAGTAGCTGTGTGACTTGGGGCAAAGCAGCTAATCTTTTGACACTAAAAGTTTTCTCAATTATATAACTGGAATGATAATGGTAAACATTATATTGAAGGTTTATGAGCTTTAAAAACATGAATGAGTGACAGTACTTACAACAGTGTCTACCAGATGGTAAGAGCTCTGTAATGTGTTAATTATATTATCATTTTCATTATCACCCAGGCAAGTCACCTGAATGCTGTGGGTATCAGGCCTCAGCCAAACAACCACTTGCAGAGTGTCAAAAAGCTCCCTTTTGCCTATTAGAACAAGGATTAAGAGTAAATTATGTTGTACCCTGGAGGGAAAAAACCCAAGTAGCCATACCTTTAGGGCCTTAGGGAATTCAGCTTTCACCAAACTTCTTCTAATTACTCTAAAAAGATTTTTTGAAGGGTGGAGGTGGTAGAAGGTAGAAAGCCACAAGAGTTGGGACCCAGATGACCACACTTGGTGAGTGAAGGTGAAGCCACCCACAGCAGCCTCCACTGGTGCAATCTGAATTCCTGCCTTCAATCCCAGGCCCCACAGCCTCTGCCCCTTCCTCAAGTTCTCCAACTCCCAGGAAGCCGGCTTGCCCTAGGCTTCCCCAGCCCTGTACCGCGGAGACTGGGCAGGGACTCCTTTTGTACTCTGACTCCTGTCTCATCTGACCATGTTTTAGGCAGACCTTATGCTCATGCCAACTAAAAATGGACTCACCCTGCTAAGGAAATCCAAGCCCCATTGGGAAATATCGCTGAGTCTAATTTGATCATTTCTTTTGCCGCTTCAGGCTGTGGACCTCACAAAGCAGAGATAGCACCCTTCAAGATGCAGAGTTCAGGGAAAGCTCCTATACAGAGGGGAGTGGGGGTCTCCGCTGAGTTTGGAAAGATGACTAGGGTTTGATTGACAGAGTGAACGGGGGGCGGGGTGGGGGAGATATTTCAAGTAAGTGAGGAGGGTCTGGAATGTGCCTAGAACAGGGAATCTTCTGAGAGGCTGAAACAAGCTGTGTAAGGGAGTGCAGGTTGCTCAAGCTGCTCAGAGAGGCACAGACCAGTGCGGAAAGAAAGGTCTGAGGGTTCATCAAGGTATTGGACTTTATTCTGCATAAATACAGATGGTGAAGGGTGGAAGCAGTGTTTTAGAAAAGAAAAAGTGTGTAATGCTGTGCATGCAGCATTGGTAGAAATGGGCTTGATGGGAGGAAAATTACTTAGCGGACTAAGGCCTGAGGTCATGGAGACCTATGCAAAGGAAAGTAAAATGCACGAGTGTGACTATATGATTATATGCAGAGGGGGTGGAAACTGTTGCTCAAAACTGAATCTTAAAATTTGTTTTTTCATTGCTTTACCCAAAATAGTCGATCCTAGTTGGATTTTTGTGGAGAAAATATTTTGCCCCTTTTAAAAAGATTCTAGTAAGAAGCAGCTTTAATGCTATTTGTGGAAGGAAAATGTTACCAGGAGAAAGAGTGAATACAGTGCATGATCAAAGGAGTGATGGAAAGTGACAGTGGCTTTCAAAAGAATGCAAGTGAATTAACATGTATTATGACAAACGCAATCTTACAGCCACTTCATTTTCTTGTCAATGTTGGGAAATACTTTCTAGATATTCTAATAATGATGCCATTAGCATTGTACAATTTTTAATTTAAAAACTTATAACACAAATAGAAAGTTAAATCCAGAGGGGAACTTCAATATCCTTTCATCATTTTACAGAGAAGTTCACAAGACCAGAGAGTAAACAGCTCACACACGGTCACCCAGCAGGTGTGTGACAGGTCCATTGCCAGAAGGTAAATGCTTTGCTCCTGGTCCAGTGCCCTTTCTGCTTGGCCACAGGAGTCCACAAAGACCATTTTATTTATTTCTTTTTCAAAATACAAAATTTTATCAAAAAAGGGCCATTTTTATAGCTGAAGTAAGACTTGATGTTTTCCATTTTCTCTTTTTATTTTTTATTTATTTTTTTTTTTTTTGAGACGGAGTCTCACTCTGTCGCCCAGGCTGGAGTGCAGTGGCCGGATCTCAGCTCACTGCAAGCTCTGCCTCCCGGGTTTACGCCATTCTCCTGCCTCAGCCTCCCGAGTAGCTGGGACTACAGGCGCCTGCCACCTCGCCCGGCTAGTTTTTTGTATTTTTTTAGTAGAGACAGGGTTTCACCGGGTTAGCCAGGATGGTCTCGATCTCCTGACCTCGTGATCCGCCCGTCTCGGCCTCCCAAAGTGCTGGGATTACAGGCTTGAGCCACCGCGCCCGGCCCATTTTCTCTTTTTAAAGTCAAGAGCTGTTTTCTCAGATAGATTATTCACATTTCCCTTTACTACGGTAATTTTCTTGTTTGTAGAATTAAATAATTAACCTTGAGGTAATCTTTGTGTTGAAGACACCTTAGCCTAGGGGTGCAAGTTGCTTAATGGAAAGAAAAGTGGGTGCCTAAGGGAAAGTACAGACTTCTAGGCGTTCCCCGGCTCCCTCGGAACAGCCCTCTGACCTGGTGCTCAGGATAAGGTGAAGTCATGGAAAAGCATCAGCAAACGTGCCTCTCAACCTGCCTTGCCCATGATGACTGTTATCCCAGGCCCCAGAGTGGAGGCGTCGAGCCTCCTCACAGGGTCCCTGGGTGCCCATCTCCTCGGAGGGGGCCCCTTCCCACAAGGGACCCATCGGTCTCACTTCTCTGTTCTCCCTCCTCCCCACTTCTCTATCTTTTCTGTAAAATGTTTAAAAGAAAAAATAAATCTCTCCTGTTAGAGCATGTTCCTTTTCTTTTACCTCCAACCTTTTTTTTTTTTTAATTTCTCAGTCTCTGCCTCTCATGCAGGTGAACTTGCTTTCCTCCACTTCGTGCAAACACACATTAGGGCTTTGCTTCCTCTGCTTCTGGGGCCCGCAGCCTTCCCTTTGTGGCACCTTCTCCCCAAGACCTGTTCCTTTCTGCCTCCTAGGAGCCCATTCTGGACAGGGGATGCCCCAATAATGTCAGAGGGCTCCTGTGGATGGTCCCCTACCCCCATCCCAGTTACCTGGCCTGGGCTCAGGCGTGGGAAGTCCTGAAGTTCTGATTTTCTTGGTTAATCTCCTTGAAGCAATTCTTCATGATACCAAGTGCCCTGATTCTTTGTTCAAAGTTAGGGGTGGGCCAGTATCAACCTTGATATTTTTCACTGTTGATTCATGTTCATGAAAGATTCTCCTAAAGTTTGATTGGTGAATGCCTGGGCCAAGCACCATAAGCCTAGGTGCACTGTGCCACATCCATATCAAGAGACTGGGAATCTTGGTGGGGTCAAAGTCTCTCCTGTATCCATGAACTATTGTATTGCCTCTCCTGGCAAGTCTATGAGAGAAGGGATAGCATAAACTCTGCCATAGGAGGAGGAAAGCTTCTCTCTTCTTCTCCATGGGACACAGGGAGGGAACTGATAGATGGCAGCCCTAAGGGCCCAAATTTAAGAGAGTAAAGTGGGGTGAACATGTTGAAATTGTGACCATTTTCCCAGAAGAAGCAGAAGGTATAATGCATCAAAGTTAGAGCACTAGAAGGGCCTTGGTATGGCCCCCGACACCAACTTGGACAGAGAGGCCAGACTCCAGCAGGTGGCAGCAATGGCAGTGGAGGTGGCACAGGCACCAACATGCAGAAGGGGCTGGCAGTGACCCTGGCAGGGAAGGATGCAGTGCCTCAGGGATAAGAGGATGCCAGCTGGGGACTCAGGCTCAGGTGCAGGTGTCACTAGACCTGGGCTAGCCTCCCACCCACTAGCCAGTTCCACAAGAATCTGTTCAGATACAATGTCCCCCTAACGAGGAAAGTGGTAGAAAAGTAAATACGCCTTAATTCCCCAAACTACTCATTTACATCTGGGTAAGACTCCTAAACCAGAAAAATGAGGATCTTTATTGCTAATTACATGCTGGGTGTCCTTAGGAGAGACATTTAAACTTTCTGGACCTCAGTTTTCTCGTATATAAAATAAGGATGTAAACAATTATTATTTTGTAGGATTGTTGGAGGACAAAATGACAATATGAGCAAGTGAAATGCTATACCTAGTACTATGCCCTCAGTAAACAGTAGGCAGCAACCAACCTGGTGGGAAGTCTGCTATCCAGGAGGGTAGGGCTTGTTGACTTGCAAGATGATGAGGATTTCCAGATAGACCCGGCTGAGTAAGCATTGCTTTTTCCAGTTGGATAACCCTGAAATCTGCTGCTGGAGTGGACTCTGGATGTGAGCAGGAGGCAAAACACAGGGAAAGCAGCCCGAGTGCTGCTGAGCTTCTCAGGTGCTGATTTAGAAAATGTCCATGCTCACTACACAAGGACCTAAATATGCTGGCTCAGCTATCCAAATGGCAATGACAGTTGATGACAGATGTTTCCCAACGACTTCCTCTCCCAGAATCTTTTGCACCCTACACGTTCCTGTTGTTCAGATTCTTTCTGGAAGCAACACAGTTCCCAAATGTACATCAGATTGTGTTTTTCCCCACATCTTCGCCAGGCTGGTGTGATCATCTTTTTACTTTTTCTTAATCTTTTTGATTAAATTGCAATTTAATTTTTATTTTTCTGACCACTGGTGAGACCTACCATCTTTTCACATATTTATTGGCCCTTTGCATTTTCTCCTAAGCTTTCATTACTTGAGTTTTACAACAGAAGGGCATCATCTTTAGAATCAGTCCAAGGCCAGCATTCATTACAACCACTCCTATTATTTCATTTTGTTTTCTTCTCTTCTTTAAACTTCATGCCTCTAATTAATCTGTTTAATTTTAATGGCTAGGCATGGCAGCTTACATCTGTACTCCTAGCACCTTGGGAAACTGAGGCAAGAAGATTGCTTGAGAGCAGTCTGGGCAATATAGTGAGACCCTGTCTCTACAAAAAATAATAATAATAATTTTACAAGTATATAATACTTCAGGGCACACACCGACTTTTGTTTGTCTTCCTTTGGCAGAGTCCTCACCATAGATAGAATTTTTTCATCTTTTGGATTAATCATGATTCAGGTCTTGAAATGAAAACTAAAATAAACTTTCTAGTTGACCTTTAATCCCAATTTGGAATTATTCTAGGTTGAATGAAAATCACCTACTTGATAGTACTCTACTTGTGTTTTTGCACTTTCCATAGAACAGAATTGGAGGCAGAATACTGTAGAAGAAATTTTCAAGAAGATTCAAGTACTAGATTTAGGATGTAGAAGTCCCTGCTTGCATACTGCTGCCAGTCTCCTTGCAGCTTTCAGCAAATCACTTTCCTTCCTCTCTCTGTAAATGAGGCAGGCAGCAGGTTGAGCTATATCAGTGATTCTCAACCCTGGCTACATAGTACAAGTACTTGAAAAACTTTTTTTTGTTGTTGTTGTTAGTTTTGGTTGGTTTATTATTGTCTTTAAAAGTCTTCACAGGCAAAGTCATCCCTCCTTGTCTCTATCTTACACCCTGCCTGGTGGTTTTAGTTGAGGATTCTGGGAAAAAGAGACTTAGAGTGATGATGAGGAAATTTGACATTTTAGGAAGAAAATGGGAAGTTTCTGGAATTTCAGAAATTTTCAAACTTCAAAAACTGTCATGGTTGTTTCTGGCTCTTTATTTTATTCCATCTCTATAAAATTCCATATGTGGAAATAATGTGTTGCCTCATATTTATCTCTATTCAGTCATGCATTTAATACATATTCATTGAAAACTAATTATGTGCCAGACCTGTGCAAGGAGAGAAGGGAATGCAATAGAATTACCTGGAAAACTTCTTTAAAGGCTATTTAAGAAATTAAATAAAAAAACTTTTAAATAATGCATCCTAAGGTCAGTTAAATAAGAATCTCTGGGAGTAGGATCTATGCATTAGCACATTTTAAAAGTGCTAAAAAGTGCCTCAGGTGATTTTCATATGACACCAAGAATGGGAATCACTGAACGTGATGATCTCTGATATCCCTTGTAGTAAACACCTCTATGATTCTAAAACATGTTGAAATTTGGGCAATATATCAAACTCTTTAGTGATTTTTAAGTTAGTAAAATGGAGACTCTACTTCATGTTCCCACACACAGCAACGGAGTTTAGAATTGGCCTGAATGGTTGGCTTGGAAGATGTTTGTTAATGGCCAGAATCATTCATGAATCTTCTTGCTTTTTCGTCTCCTCCTATAGTGAACATGTCTCTAAATGAAACAAGATGTGCTTTTGTTGAGCTGAAAACTGGATGAACTGAGGGTGTAAAATGAATGGACAATTAATCCTATAAATCACTAACCCAGAGGACAGCCAGCAACCACTTCTTCTGTCCCCACTTTGAGGTTAAAAACAAAAATGCTGTGTTTGGAGGCCATAATGTGAGCTTTTGTCAACAAAGAGGAAAGTGCAATACAGTTATAATAAGACCCACTTCAATAAATAATTTTTTACGCAATCCGTAGCTATTCGGCCAATCAATTAATTATGAATTGCAAACATATTTCACCCAGGAAGTGTTTGCTAACAGTTTGTGGTTGACAAAGACAATGTGATCAACATAGGATCTAGTCCAAATTTACTAACAAAATATGACATTTTTACTGCAAAACTGACTTAGGAGACATTACTGGGGAGACAAAAACCCTTAATACACAAAGATACTCCGTAAAACTTTAATTGCATGGTGGAATCCATAAATGCAAGAGAAGCAACCTCATCTAGAATTTCAAGTGAGAAATGTTTTGGGAGCCATCTGTGTCCCTATTCAGAAATATAATCAATGAAAGGAGTGAGGTTCCCTGAGAAGCTGCTTTGATCATGCAAACATGAGCTTCATTTTTAGATGTAACTAGTATCTTCTTTCAGGTGGTTATTGATCAGGTTCTTCTCTGCTGAGTCAATGACAAACACACACAAGGCTTGGTCCAACATGAAGTTTGATGTCCCAGGTCACAGTTGCAGGGAAACTTGAGGTCATAGCACCAGAGGTTTGAGCTCTTCAGTTCAAAAACCATATGCAGCATGAAAGAATGCTCTGGTGTTCTTTGAAGTTTGATGTATATAACTTCAAATCTCAAAGAGAAATACATTTCTCCTCCCACTGAATTCAATTGCTTTGTAAGTGGTCTGATTTCTGAAAAATTGATTTTTGGTGCAACTGAAGAGTCTATTTAACATTTGGGTTGCCTTAATAATAGAAGCCCAGGGATGCTATGACTCTCATGCTTCAAGGACCTTTGCAAAGCCGCAAGGACATAAAGATCAGGACGACATCACTCTGCCCTAGATGAGCTCACTTTCTAGGGGAACCAACACCTATATTAGAGTGTTGGAAGACTGCCTTTAAATGCTTCAAAATGCATCTGCTATTATTTTATGATGGGAGAAAGATCACCATGGTTTTTACTGATCATCAGAAGAAATAAGTACTTACTAGATTTTTATGTCTATATTGTTTATATATTTTGAAATTGTGGTAGAATACACATAACATAAAATTTACCATCTTAACCGTTCTTATATGTACAGTTAGGGGCCTTAAGTACATTCACTTTGCTGTGCCACTGTCACCACCATCCACCCACAAGACTCTTTCCATCTTGCAAAACCTAAACTCCAAACACATTAAAAAATAACTCCCCATTCTCGGCAACCTGCCCTCAACCCCTGGCAACCACATTTCTACTTTCTGTCTGTGAATTTGTCTCCTCTAGATACCCCTTTTAAGTGGAATCATTCTGTATTTGTTCTTTTGGTTGGCTTATTTCACTCAGCATAATGTCTTTGAGGTAAGTTTTTTTTAAAGAGCCAATAAATACTTCCAAGTGTCTCATCAGCAACTAACTGTGCTTGTTCTAGCTGAGGTGCCTCGGTTTATTTACAGATCTTATTAGAAAATCACTTCTTCTCATGGTAAAGGGAGCCGATGTCATTTTGTACATCTTTGAAGGAATTCAGTATCATTCATGGATTATCCATTCATGGGTTCTCTGAGCGCTCAAAGGCACCGGCACTGCCCCTAGTAAGCTGTTGGTGGGGCTTGTGCAGCCCCACCACAAGACGTCCAGAGACAAGGCAGCCCACCTGACTCAGAGCTGCCAACCCCCAGCCCACGCAAGCTCTGTGCTTGATTATGGGTGTATATTACCATCTGGTATGTGGGTTTAGCAGTAAGAATGGGAGAATCAATCAGGCTTTCCATGTCATATGTTGCTATTATTTTATTTAACACTTGTTCTATGGCCAATACTGCACCAAGCACAGCATAAAACCTGGAATTACTTGATACACTCCCTCTCTATTATCCAAGGGAAACTTCTGCCAAACTTGCTTCAGGGTGTTCCTCTCAGTCCACTGAAAAGTGGCTTTATTTCCTAATGCCTTCCAAATACAGTGTCTTGATTGTTTAAAGACTAAAAGCTGTGCTTTAGAATTTTAAGTAAGATCCATTTTAATAAGAGTCTCAGCAAATTTCTCTATACTTCATTAAGTTTCTATCCTGGAGGAAAATATATCTCTCCATATTCCATGATGTTAGTGCAGGAAATGAAGCAACCACTTCCACTCACTATTTCCCTGGCTGTTTCTATCTAACAAAACGGTGATTTTAGCTGAAGCTTTATTTGTGATTTTAATCACAATCTATATGTTGGACCTCAGTAATTAGAAATTTGAGTGTTTGTCATAAAGAGCTACTTCCAAGGTACATTACTTTACCATAATGCCTTCCAATGTTGTGGTCTCTTAAAAACTCTGTAAGGTCACATATTTGCCAGTGTTTGTAATAGACGTGATACCTGGCTTCCTCTTATGCCCTTTGGAAGACTCTCCAATTCTTCCCTGGGCTCCAGGGAGTACTGGGATTATTCAAGTGCTTCCTCCCTTCAGCTAAGAGACTAAAGTTCCATTTTTACAGTAGAGAGCCTCAGCCTGCAGAGAGCAGTAACAGCTTCCTGGGCATGCCAGCCCTCGCACATACGACTACACTATCATCAGTATGGCAGTCTCTGGTTCTAAAGCATATTATAAATGATGACGCTCCTGCTTCAAATCCTATTCCCCTGTTCTATCCTCACCTCCCAAAAGGAGGAGAAAGATTGAGAGGCTTCAGACAATCAGATTTTACCAGATTTGTACTGCCTTTTAGTTTGCATCAGAAATCTGTGGGACCTGTATGCAGAGAAACATATATGTCCAAAGTGTAGCAAAAATGCAATTTTTTTTAAAGGATGTAACTTTAAGAATCACATGGCCTGGCACGGTGGCTCATGCCTATAATCCCAGCACTTTGGGAGGCCAAGACAGGTGGATCACCTGAGGTCAGGAGTTCGAAATCAGCCTGGCCAACATGACGAAACCCCGTCTCTACTAAAAATACAAAAATTAGCTGGGCGTGGTGGCAGGCGGAGTTTGTAGTGAGCTGAGATTGCACCCCTGCACTCCAGCCTGAGTGACAGAGCAAGATTCCATTAAAAAAAAAATCACAAAATTTATTTAGAGGCACGCAGTGGGGAAGCCCTTTGTATGTTGGCATAGTTCTTTCTTCTTCTTGTGATTCCAGTTGGAAATCTAGGACTTAGATAATTGACTTCAGATTTACTGGGATAGGGGAAAGGTGCAAAGCCATAACACAGGAGCACACTTGTACAGAGAGAGCAGCCATCAGAATTCAGATTCAGCACACCTTCATGAGTATCCACTATGTGCCACTCAGAGGCTTATCTTTTACACTTTTATCTTCACACCAAACCTGCGAGTTGGATGCTAATCTTTCCCATTTGACACATGGGGAAACTGAGCCTGTATAGAAAGTAAGTGATAGAGTTTAGATTCAAACTCAGGCCCTCTGCCTCAAGTCCAACTTATGACTTGAAAGCAGAAATATTTGAAGTCTGGAAAGAGGCTTTTCACTTCATTAAAATCTGGCCTGTCAAAGCTGGACATGCAGCTTTCTCCACACTCTGGTCTGTCGCCTTAGCACCCTGCACCAGAGACAGAGAACGTTAACCCTGGGAACAGCCCGGTGTCTGGCTCTTAGCACATATGCACATGCCTCAATTCTAGCTCAAAATTACATTGCCCTGGTTTAGAGGTGGCTGCCTCCCCACTACTTCTGCTACTGGTTGATCTGTAGAGCTTTCTTAAGATAAAGCAGATGTTCCTAGCCCAAAAGCCTTAAGGTTGCTGGCACCAAGCCCTCCAGCTGGAGCAGGAATGAAGGTCCCCAACACCAGAGACTGCCAACAAGGTACAGGCCTCAGAGTAAGCCTTGAAGAGTTAGCTAATGGCAGCATCTGGCTTTCCATCGTGATCATCTTGCTTCATGACACAGCACATTTTTAGGAAATTACACTTTCATTTTTCCTGCTGTCCGTTAAACAAGGTTTAATAACATAGTCTGGAAATACAGGTGGGAAGTAGATTTGGGAAGTTAGAGTATATGCAAATTAAAACCATAATTAGGTCTTAATTTGTTTGAATTACTCCAAAGTTGGTATCTTTTTCAAAAATAATAAATAACAAATATAGCAAATTATTCAGTAGGGTCTGAGTAAAACAGGGTATTACCTGTTTAAGTATATAAAAAGGTATATATTAAAGCCTGGCACACAGGTTATCAGTAAATGCTTATATAAATGAATAAATGTATGGTGATTTTAGGATCTTGCCAAAACCAAGAGTGACAGCTTTCTTTGAGTTAGGCCTAATTTTCAATCCTGATACTAAGGGTGGGGGAGTTATGGTGGCAAACAGTTGAAAGTGTCTGCTGCTCCTTATTCTCTGCCCAAAGGATATTAAACCACCTTTGCATGGTATCTTCACTGGGCTCTGACTTCTGCTAGTGTAGTTTCTTTCCTCCTTGCTCCCCTGCCCCTCCCCCAGTGTCTGTGGACTATCTGGACCCCTCATTTTTTTTTGTCTTAAAGCTGTAGCCACACTCATGAGGTACAACCGGAAACTGCTTCCATAAAGGAAGGCAGTATGAACACTTTGGTACCTCTTCCCCTCCCTCCATTCTCCTTGCCTTCCTCCCTCTTCTTCTTCCCCTCATCTTTTTCTTCTTCCCCTATTTATTCTAGAAATGTTTCAGATTAGAAAATAATTTGTTACTTTGCTGTTTTAAAAAGGTGATAATGTAGTCTTCTTATCTTAGAGATTAAGTTCTCTGTTCACCTAATGTACAAACATTTATTCTTTAAGCGAGGTGATGACATGATGATGGTCTACAGCAGATTGGAGGCACCCTGTAAAATTAATATGTCTTACATCTTCCCATAATTCTTTTATGTGTAAAGCATTTAATATGTGCAATGAAAAAGAATTGTATACAACAAAGTGAACTGCTATGCCAGGCTCTGATCCAAAGAAATTGTATGGATTGGTTTTTGGCATCTAAGGGCACTTTAGCCTTTGCTTCATATCAGTGAAACTATGTTCCTTTAAATTAGTTCAATAGAAATCTATACTAATTAGAATAATGAAAACTTGAAATAAATAAGGTATATAGAACAAGAAAATATTCCTGATTCAATTGTTTCATAATTTCTATTAGCACATTACAGTGATGTTTTGTTTCAAAATATGATGGTTACTTTCTCAACATGTTTCTATTTTAAAATGACCTTTACTATTAACATATCTACATGGTGTCAAGTAACTGGAAAGCAAAAACAAAATTCATATAAATATTTGCAGAGACACCCTCAGTGTGATGAGCCTTGACTACAAAAAAGATGTTGATAAGCTCTGTCCTCACCAATAATTATTTGTTCCTTTTGGAAAGGTACATAGTCTGTCAAAGCACCTGAATTATTTCTAGTTCACAAATAAATTTAATGGAGCAAATGCTTTCTAGGTCACAGTATGGGAAAGGTGACATTGTTACTATGGAAAGAGTGAAGGTCTGTTTTTTGATCTGCTAAAAAAAATAGATTGGCATAGAGTTGTTTTCTAGTCACAAAATTGAATATTTTGTTTTGAGATTTTAATTTTCAAAAATCACCATCAGATAAGAAAATGAGTTTTTGTCATACACATTTTGTCCCAACTTTATAATAATTCATTACTAGTATAGCATAAGGTTTTAATAGGTAGTTAGATCATTTGAGCCAAATTATTTGCCAATCTATTAATTATTCATTTATTGAAAATGTCAAAGTTGTGAGATCCTGGACAGTGTTAATCATGAGTGTTTTTAAAACCTTATTTTTACAAAACAGCAGTATTGGTATTGGCATAAGGATAGTCATATAGATCAGTGGAATAGAGTTGAGAGTCTAGAAATAAACCCACATGTCTATAGCCAGCTGATTTGCAACAGTGTTGCAAAAACATTCAATGAGGGAAGAATAGTCTTTTCAACAAATAGTGCTAGGACAACTGGATAACCACATGCAAAAGAATAAAGTAAATAAATATATTTACCTCACACCAAATATAAAAATTAATCCTAAATAGATCAAAGGCCTAAACTTAAGAGCTAAAACTATAAAAATCCTAGAAGAAAACAGAATCATAAATACTTGTGACCTTAGATTTGGTAATAATTTGTTAGGTATGACAACAAGCAACAAAAGAAAAAATAGATAAATTGGACCTCATCAAAACTAAAAGCTTTTTGGCTGGGCATGGTGGCTCACACCTATAATCCCAACACTTTGGGAGGCTAAATTGAGAGGATTGCTTGAGCCCAGAAGTTCAAGACCACCCTGGACAACATAGTGAAACCCTATCTCTTAAAAAAAAAAATAGAGAGAAAACTTTTGTACTTCAAAAAACACTATTAGGAAAGTGAAAAGACAACCCATAAAATGGGAGACAATATTTGCAATCTGGCAAGAGACTTGTGTCCAGAATATATATGAACTCCTACAACTCAATAATAAAAAGATTAGGCCGGGCACTGTGGCTCACACCTATAATCCCAGCACTTTGGGAGGCCGAGGCGTGTGGATCATCTGAGGTCAGGAGTTTGAGACCAGCCTGGTCAGTATGACAAAACTCCATCTCTACTAAAAATACAAAAATTAGCCAAGCATGGTGGCAGGCGCCTGTAATCCCAGCTACTCAGGGGAGGCTGAGGCATGAGAATCGCTTGAACCCAGGAGGCAGAGGTTACATGAGCCAAGATCACACCACTGCACTCCAGCCTGGGGGACAGAGTGAGACTCTGTCTCCAAAATAATAATAATAAAATGATTAATTGCTCAATTAAAAAAATAGAAAAATGATATTAATAGACATTTCTCCAAGGAAGATACACAAATGGTCAATAAGTACATGAAAAGATGCTCAACGTTATTAGTCATCAGAGAAATGCAAATCAAAGCTACAATGAGATACCACTTCACACCCACTAAGATAGCTAAAAACAAAAATTCAGATAACAAATGTTGACATGGGTGTGGAGAAATTGGAATCCTCCTATGCTGCTAGTGGAAATGTAAAATGATGCAGCCACTTTGGAAAATAGTCTGTTTTTCAAGCAGTTAAACAAGGAGTAACCATATGGTCCAGCAATTCTACTTCTAGGTATATACTCAAGAGAAGTGAAAGCATTTGCCCACACAAAATTTTGTATGCAAATGATTATAGCAGCATTATTTATAATAGAAAAAGGTGGAAACAACTCAAATGTCCATCAACTGATGAATGGATTAAGAAACTGTGGTATATCTATATAGTGGAATATGTTATGACCATAAAAGAGAAGAAGTACAGGCCAGACGCAGTGGCTCATGCCTGTAATCCCAGCACTTTGGGAGGCCGAGGTGGGCGGATCACCTGGGGTCAGGAGTTCAAGACCAGCTTGACCAACATGGTGAAACCCCGTTTCTACTAAAAATACAAAAATTCGCTAGGCATGGTGGCCAGTGCCTGTAATTCCAGCTACTCGAGAGGCTGAGGCAGGAGAATCACTTGAACCCGGGAGGCAGAGGTTGCAGTGAGCAGAGATCATGTCACTGCACTCCAGTCTGGGTGACAGAGTGAAATTCCATCTCAAATAATAATAATAATAATGATGATAATGAAGTACAATACATGCTACAACATGGATTGAAGCTTGAAAACATTGTGCTAAGTGGAAGAAGCCAGTCATAAAAGATCACACATTATATGATTCAGTTTACGTGAAATGTTCATAACAGGAAAATCTATGAAGACAGAAGGTAGATTTGTGGCTGCCTAGGGATGGAAAAATGGGGGTATGGAAAAGAGGCATAGCTAAAGGGTATGTGGTTGCTTTCAGAGGTGATGAAAAATGTTCTAAAATTGTGGTGATGGTTCCACATATCTATGAAAATACTAAAAACCATTGAACTGTACATTTTAAATGGATAAATTGTATGTTATGTGAATTATTTCTCCATGAAGCATTAAAAATGGGTGAAAAAAAATCTTATTCTTTAAACACTAGGAAAGAAACAATCCCGGTGATACATTGTCAGGGACGGTTTATAAATGAGACTTTGGCAGAAGGCAAGGGCTTCTCCCTTGTTTTTGCATGGTTCCTTTTATTGCTACAAAGTTATGAATCGTTAGTGGGTACTCATTGCCCTGAAGAAGAGAGTCTGCTCTAAAAACACTGACTCATTCAGAACCAAACCACTTCAGATCTTAAAAAAATGAAAACTAAAATGAAGCCCAAAGCAAACTAAGTATTTTAATTAATTTAAAATGTTGGAGGCTTTTAAAGAAATCTCCTTTGCTATTTTTCTCCAGTGCGTAGAAGTAAGAATGCATCTTTAACATGTTCTAATACATTTTTTAGTAGCACAATAATTTAATCTAATTAAATGTCCAAAGAGAATTTTCTAGATGTTGACTTAAGTTGGCTACTCTGCCTTAGGAAGCTCCTGCTGATGGGAGTAGTAGAGAAGTGATTAAGAGTACCATGGACTTAAGCTTCTTTCCTGGCTCTGTCAAAATAAGTGACAAAAGATGCTCTGAGCCAGGTGTGGTGGAGCTCACACCTGTAATCGCAGCACTTTGGGAGGCGAGGTGGGCAGATCACTTGAGGTCAGGAGTTCGAGACCAGCCTGGCCAACATGGTGAAACCCCGTCACTACTAAAAATACAAAAATTAGCCGGGCATGGTGGTGGGCACCTGTAATCCCAGCTACTCGAGAGGCTGAGGTAGGACAATTGCTTAAACCCAGGGAGGTTGCAGTGAGCTGAGATCATGCCACTGCACTCCAGTCTAGATGACAGAGCGAGACTCCATCTCAGAAAAAAAAAAAAAGATGCTCTCAACTTCCCTTTCTTTTTCTCTAAAATTGGTATAATTATAGTTTGGTCCTCGTGAAGTTATAAAAAACATTAATTGAAATAATAAAATGGACACATTTAATACACAGTAATCACTCTAAATGCTTACCATTGTTATTTTAAATTAGGCATTCATCTCTCGGCCTAATTACACATTTTGTTGGAGAATGTGTATACAATCTAGTGATTCACTCTGGCTTTTTTTGTTTTGTTTTGTTTTGTTTTATTAAGCACCACAGCAGATTTACCACTGACATACAGGTTTACACCACAGAAAATTTGCTTCACTCATAATTGCAGCCAGTGTGTCTCCCTAAAGATGGGCAGAAAGCCGACTGGATCCATATACTCCCTTCATCCAGAACTTTGTATTTCATATTGTCTGGATGTGACTTACATCATAATTGCTCAAACTGTATTTTGTTATGTGTGAAAAACAAATGTCTTCTTATGTCCTCAGTAATAGAAAATCATTAAATATCTTGCAGCTGCTTAATCTTTTACTCAAGATATTTAGTATCGAAAACTAGAGTAATGGAGGCTTTCTTCTTTCAACTCTTTACTCTTAGCCATTATCATTCTTTCCTAAAAAATCAACATTTTCCCAAGGCATTGAGCATCTTTTCTGTAGGCTATAGTTGAGTCTTTCACATCTGGAAAATAAGAAATTGGAGATGGGTACAAACCTTGGCACTGATGCTAGGTGATTTACAAGTGTGTCTCGCTCCCATGTGCAGAGCTTGGCTATACAGTGCAAATCTTGTCAAAAATCTGTTCAATGATTAAAGATTTATTAAGCACTCTGCAATGTCCTATCTATTTTTGAGAACTCATGAAAGAATGTCACCAACCTCCTGGAGATTATAATCCTCTAAATCAAAACCAAAAACCATTATCTCATTTTCTTCTGCTACTTTCTCATTGTAGCGGAGATATCTGAGTTTCATGGGAAGCGTACCATAGGGTAGGAAGCAGAATGCAGAAAATAAGGCTTTTAGGTTAGAATTCAGAATTGTTTATCATCTGCTTAATGTAGAAATTCTACTTTCTAGCATAATTACATGGTTATGTCACAGCTGAGATTATTTGACAAAATAATGTTAGTTACAAAACAAGGTAATTAATATCTTTGATAGCAGTTATGTTGAAGAGATCCACATTCAGTTACAACTAGTGGTCAAAAAAATATTTCTTTCAAATTTTGTTACGTAAAAAAGTGCTTTCACGTTACTGAACACTAAAAATTGTTCTGTAAGATATAACAGACATTACTTGAGCTCTAATTGCCCCTTCTAGCCAGTGTGTCAACATAGTCTCATATAAATCCAACTCTACCCAAGCATAGTTGTCTTTTATCCATGCAGAGTTCAAACAGATGTGCTCAATTTTTTATGACATCAATTATCTATAGAGAATAGAGATTGCACAGACATTTTCCTTTAAAAATTTGATATATGGTTAAGACATATACACTTTCATAAAATCAACAAAACAATGTACCAAAATTCTATAGTAAGTCCACCAGTATACCAAAAAAAATAATAACAGTTTATTTTCCCTTTAATTAATGTATTTTATATTCAAGTAAAAACTCAGTGGATATAAGAAGGCAAGAACAAAAGTTGAATATACATAATTGTTACAATGAGTGTTCTAAACACAGGTGATAGAGCCAGGGCATCACAAGCCTTAAGTAACTTTTTTCTTCTCTTTTTGTATCTATTATACTTTTATTTTACAAAATCAGTATCATGCTTATCTACAATTTTGAATTCTCTCTTTCATTCAAATTTTCATTGTAACTTGACCCTTCTCTCATGTTATTGAGTATCCTCTGAAAAAAACTTTAGTGGCTAATTGATATTTTATGAATGCATCATTATTTACTTATCTACTCCCTATTTTTAGAAATTTTTTTGTTTCTATTTTGGGCTACTATAAAAACAGTGCAATGAACTTTTTTTTTTTATTATTATACTTTGAGTTCTAGGGTACATGTGCATAACGTGCAGGTTTGTTACATATGTATACTTGTGCCATGTTGGTGTGCTGCACCCATCAACTCATCAGCACCCATCAACTCGTCATTTACATCAGGTATAACTCCCAATGCAATCCCTCCCCCCTCCCCCCTCCCCATGATAGGCCCC
>NC_037668.1:29788634-29809550 GCF_003255815.1 Theropithecus gelada
CCTGTAATCCCAGCACTTTGGGAGGCCGAGACAGGCGGATCACGAGGTCAGGAGATCGAGACCATCCTGGCTAACACGGTGAAACCCCGTCTCTACTAAAAAAAAATACAAAAAACTAGCCGGGCGCGGTGGCGGGCGCCTGTAGTCCCAACTACTCGGGAGGCTGAGGCAGGAGAATGGCGTGAACCCGGGAGGCGGAGCTTGCAGTGAGCTGAGATCCGGCCACTGCACTCCAGCCTGGGCGGCAGAGCGAGACTCCGTCTCAAAAAAAAAAAAAAAAAAAAGAAAAATGAGCCGAGTGTGGTGCCACACGCCTGTCGTCCCAGCCACGCGGGAGGCTGAGGTGGGAAGATTACTTGTGCCCAGGAGTTCGAGGTTGCAGTGAGCTATGATTGCTCCACTGCACTCCATCCTGGACAACCGAACAAGACTCTGTGTCAAAACAACAAAAAAATTATCAACCAAGAACCACGTATCCAGCAACTTTCCTTCGAAGGTGAGACAGAAATGAGGATATTCCCAGATAAACAAAAGCAGAGGGAGTTCATTACTGCTAGACCTAGACCCGCCCTGAAGAATAAGCTCCAGGGAGTTCTGTGGGGTGTAATGAAAGGACGCGAGACAGAAACCGGAAGCTGGGTGAAGAAATAAAGATCTCCATTAAGGTGAGGACGTGGGTAACTATAAAAGCTCGTGTTATTGTAACAGTGTTTTAGAACTCTACTTTTTATCTTCTATATAACTTAAAAGATTAACACATTTAAAAAGCAGCAATTATTAATCAAAAAGCATTGTTGTGACAATGATTTTTTTGTTGTTGTTGAGACGGAGTCTCGCGCCAGTCCCGGACTGGAGTGCAGTGGCCGGATCTCAGTTCACTGCAAGCTCCACCTCCCGGGTTTACGCCATTCTCCTGCCTCGGCCTCCCGAGTAGCTGGGACTACAGGCGCCCACCACCTCGCCCGGCTAGTTTTTTGTATTTTTTTTTTTTATTAGAGGCGGGGTTTCACTGTGTTAGCCAGGATGGTCTCGATCTCCTGACCTCGTGATCCGCCCGTCTCGGCCTCCCAAAGTGCTGGGATTACAGGCTTGTGACAATGATTTTTAACTCCACTTTTTGTTTTCTACATAGTTTAACAGGCTAATGCATTTAAAAAGGGATTATTAAGTTTATGGACAATGCATAAAGATGTCATCATTTATGGACAATGTATAAAGATGTCATCATTTATGGACAATGTATAAATGTGATCTAGTGATGTCGACAGGAAGTGGGAGTGGAACTGCTAAAGAAGCAGTTTGTTTTTTGTTTTCTTCATTGTGTTTTTATTTCAAAGGGCTGCAGCCTGGGAGCATAGATTTAAGTTGCCCTGAATATACACTCCCCGAGTCAAGTTTTTGTATTTTACTGCAGTTAACTTGGCATTCAATTCAAACTAGTGTATTATAACTGCAGGATGTTCAGCGTAATTGTCACTGTAATCAGAAAGTCGAGAGATATAAAACAAATGAGGGAGGAATTTAAACATTTCTCTACCAAAAACTCAACTGAACACAAGACAATTATGTGGAAAATGAGGGGGAGGCAGTAAGGCCAAGAGGTAACAAAGCCCGGTGAGGCGGCTGGCTGCCACCGCCGCCTCCTCCTCCTCCTCCAACGGTGCAGAAGGAAGGGCCCGCCGACCCCCACCACAGCACGACGTCCCGAGGACTTTGCTGAGTGAGCCGGTCACAAAAGGACAATGACTGCGATTCCATTCACAAGCGGCATCCCGAGCAGCCAAACTGAAAGAAAGTGGGATGGTGGGTGCCGGGGCTGGGGACAGGAAGTTGCTGTTTGATGGGGACGGTGTTAATTCTACAAGAAGAGAGTTCTGTGGATAGATGGTTGCACAACACTGTGAATGCATTAATACCACTGAATTCTACACTTGAAATAGTGAAGATGGTACATTTTACAATATACATGGTTTTATCAGTTTCTAAAAACTGGGGAAATAAAAAAGGAAGGGGTGGCCAGCTGCGGTGGCTCATGCCTGTAATCCTAGCACTTGGAGAGGTAGAGGCAGGCGGATCACTTGATGTCAGGAGTTTGCGACCAGCCTGGCCAATATGGCGAAACCCTGTCTCCACGAAAAATATAAAAATTAGCTGGGCGTGCTGGCGGGCGCCTGTAAACCCAGCTACTCCACAGGCTGAGGCAGGAGGATTGCTTGAACCCTGGAGGCAGAGGTTGCAGTGAGCCAAGATAGTACCACGGGGCTCCAGCCTGGGTGACAGAGCGAGACTCCGTCTTAAAAAAAAATAAAAAGGCAGGGGCAGGCCTGTGATCCCAACACTTTGGGAGGCCGAGGCAGATGGATCACTTGAGGTCAAGAGTTCGAGACAAGCCTGGTCAACATGGTGAAACCCTGGCTCTACTAAAAATACAAAAAATGAGCTGAACATGGTGGCGGGTGCCTGTCATCCCTGCTACTCGGGAGGCTGAGGCAGGAGAGTCACGTGAACCCGGGAGGCAGAGGTTGCAGGGAGCCGAGATCGCGCCATTGCACTTCAATTTGGGTGACAAGAGCGAAACTCTCTCCCAAAAAGAGGCGGGGGCACAACCGAGCACAGGGACCAAGCACCCGCCTGTGAGAGCAAGTGCCCGACACCAGGGGGCAGCAGACACGCGTCCGCCGAGCGCAGCCGCCGCCGCGCCGCCTACCTTCCCTGCGGGCCTCCCGCTCCTTGCGCCGCTCCTCCGCCCGCCGCTCGCGCTCCTTCTGCTCCCGCTGCTCCTTCTGCTGCTCCCGCATCTTGCGCTCCCGCTCCCGCTTCCTTTCTAACTGCTCCAGGCGGTCCCTGGAAGAGGCACACGCCATCATTCCCCCTGAACAGAAAGCTTGTATCGCGTTTTTGCCCAAATTTGTCAACTGGCTTTCTATGCAGTTCGATACACGAGAGAGTTTTTCTTTTACTTTCCTGTTTTTTTGGGACGGAGTCTCGCTCTGTCCCCCAGGCTGGAGAGCGGTGGCGCAATCTCGGCAACCTCCGCCTTCCGGGTCCCAGCGATTCTCCTGCCTCAGCCTCCGGAGTAGCTGGGACTACAGGTGCCCGCCACTCCCAGCTAATTTTCGCATTTTTAGTAGAGACGGGGTTTTGCCGTGCTGACCAGGATGGTCGCGATCTCCTGACCACGTGATCCACCCGCCTCAGCCTTTCAAAGTGCTGGGATTACAGGTGTGAGCCACCGCGCCCGGCCGCTTTTCTTTTCTTTTTTTTTTTGAGACAGCGTCTTACTCAGTTGCCCAGGCTGGAGTGCGGTGGCACGATCTCGGCTCACTGCAGCCTCCGCCTCCTGGGTTCAAGCGATTCTCGTGTCTCATCCACCCGAGTTGCTGGAATTACAGGCGTGTGTTACCACACAAGGCTAATTTTTGCATTTTTAGTAGGATAGGGTCTTGAACTCCTGGCCTCAAGTGATCCTCCTGCCTCTGCCTCCCACAGTGCTGCGATTACAGGCATGAGCCACTTTGCCCGCCAATATACACATTCTGAGAGCTCTGTCCCCAATGAGTCACACGAGTAGTCTGGGAGATGTAGTGAAACCCCGTCTCTACAAAAATCCGAAAACTAGCTGTGCACGGTGGTGTGCACCGCTGATCCCAACTACTCAGGAGGCCGCGGTGAGAGGACTGCTTGACCAGGAGTGAGACCTTGTCTCGAAAAACAAACAAAGCCGGGCGCGGTGGCTCAAGCCTGTAATCCCAGCACTTTGGGAGGCCGAGACGGGCGGATCACGAGGTCAGGAGATCGAGACCATCCTGGCTAACATGGTGAAACCCCGTCTCTACTAAAAATACAAAAAACTAGCCGGGCGAGGTGGCGGGCGCCTGTGGTCCCAGCTACTCCGGAGGCTGAGGCAGGAGAATGGCGTAAACCCGGGAGGCGGAGCTTGCAGTGAACTGAGATCCGGCCACTGCACTCCAGCCCGGGCTACAGAGCAAGACTCCGTCTCAAAAAAAAAAAAAAAAAAAAGAAAAACAAACAAAAAGACACCCCACTGGTTCTGGCATATTTCTGTTTAGCAGCTCTAAAACATTTCCTTCAGTATGTATGACAACCAAATTTAAACCCAAATTAACTATGAGATAAATCTGCACAGGCTAAAAACAAAACAAAACAAAACAAAACAAAAAACCCCGGCAGAAAAGCCTGTTAGGAAAAGTGGGGATGAGGCCACAGACTCAGGCCGAGGCCCCGGTGCTGACCGTGACTCAATGGATTGTCTGGGCACATGGACCCCAGACCACTTCCCACCTATGTGGGCACGAACGTGATAAGGGAGGGGCAGGGGAAGCTCCCTAAAAAGGCGTCATTGGGAATGTAGGAGCTATGAGTGACCGAATATCTGCAGTTGGCTGCATCATAAAGCAGCCAAATAACTAACATTGATCCGTGAGAATCAATTTTTCGTGTTCTTCTAGAGTTAAGCCCAGATACAATATGAAAAATACGCTTTTAGAAAAAAGTATCACTATACACACAGAGAAATGAACACACCTAAGAAATGGGAACAATGGAAAAAGGCCTCCAGTCTAGCAGTGCACAGTACTGTGCCAACGCTGGTCTACATCGGATGTCACCGCTGGAGGAGGCTGGATGGAGGCTTCCAGGATTCCAGGTGCTACTTTCAAATTCTCGTGAATCCTAACCTACTTCAAAATAAAAGCTGACAAATAAAATTCGACCACTGAATCCAATGATTTCTAGCAAATTGATGAAGTTCTGCAACCATCAGTCACCACGAGCCAGTTTTCGGCATTTCCATCACCAACCCCGTTCCTCATGGGCACCTGTAGTCCAGGACCCAGCACTCCGGGCGACTGTTCTGCCGTCTCTACAGTTTCTGCACGGCAGGGTCTGCAGCTTTCCTTCCTTCTCATCTCTTCGGGTGAAGAAAGCCTTGGTTAATGTAATAACCTTTTTTGATGTAAGTGCCTTCTCTAAGCATTGCTGTAGCTGCATCTCTAAATTTTGACACTGTCTTTTCTTTTTTTTTCTTGACAGAGTCTTGCTTTGTCACCCAGGCTGCAGTGCAGTGGCCTGATCTCTACTCACTGCAAGCTCCGCCTCCCGGGTTCATGCCATTCTCCTGCCTCAGCCTCTTGAGTGGCTGGGACTACAGCTGCCTGCCACTACGCCCGGCTAATTTTTTGTATTTTTAGTAGAGACAGGGTTTCACTGTGCTAGCCAGGATGGTCTTGATCTGACCTCATGATCTGCCTACCTCGGCCTCCCTAAGTGTTGGAATTACAGGCGTGAGCCACCGCGCCTGGCCACATTGTTTTCAATTTTATTTACTCCAAAATATTTTCTGTTTTCCTTATAATTATTTCTATGAGCCATGGGTTATTCAGAATCGTGTTGTTAGATTTCCTAACGTTTGAAGATTTCCCCAGGTTTCTTTCTGTTGTTAATTTCTAATTTAATTCTTTTGTAGTGCAATGGCACAATCTCGGCTCACTGCAACCTCCCCCTCCCAGGTTCAAGCAATTCGCCTGCCTCAGCCTCCCGAGTAGCTGGTGTTACAGGCGCCCGCCAGCATCCTTGGCTAATTTTTGCACTTTTAGTAGAGATGGGGTTTTACCATGTTGGCCAGGCTGGTCTCGAGCTCCTGACCTCAGATGATCTGCCCACCTTGGCCTCCCAAAGTGCTGGGTTTGCAGGCACGAGCCACCGTGCCCGGCTGACATTTCCAACTCTAATTAATAAATGATGGATTTCTTTCCACTCGATCAGTGTTTGCTTCACGGATTTTGGGCTCTGTGGTTAGATGCATTCGCACGTGTCACTGCTGCTTCTTCCTGCTGCGTTGGCCTTTCTGTGGCTGTGAAGTCCTTGCTCCTTGTTGTTTCTGGCTTTTTTTTTTTGAGATGGGGTCTTGCTCTGTCGCCCAGACTGGAGTGCAGTGGCGCAATCTCAGCTCACTGCAAGCTCCATCTCACTAGTTCAAGTGATTCTCATAACTGTGCCTCCCGAGGAGCTGGGATTACAGGCATGCGCCACCACACCCAGTTGATTTTTGTATTTTTAGTAGAGATGGGGTTTCACCATGTTGGCCAGGCTGGTTTCTAATATTTCTTAACATATGTTTTATCTGGTATGAGTACAGCCATTCAAGCTCTCCTATGAGAGCTAATGTTTCTACGCTGCCCCTTTTCCCGTTCTCTAGGAGACAGCATACAGTTAGATCTTGTTTTTCTATCTGATAACCGGCCCTGTTTGGGGCACAGACCTTTCACATGTCACGTAATTACACACACGCTTGGATTTACTGTTTTTGCTTTGCTCCGTGTCTTTTTTATTCTTCCCTTTTTGATTTTAAATCACATATGTTTAGCATACCATACCATTTTAATCTGTTATTTGTAATTTCTAAAGAGTTGTTTTCCTAGTGGCTGCTCTAGAGATCACAGTATGCCTCACAATACTAGCTGAATTCCAGTAAAATATAAAGCTGTTGTAATACAGCTTCATTCTCTCTTCTTTGTGCAGTTCATTTGTGTTATATGCCATGACAACACCGTGTAATTATTTTATACAACCGTAGTTCCAGTAAAACCTAACATATGAGGAGAGATATTTATAGGATATTGATGTCAACCTACACTTGCTATCTGCAGCGCCTGTCCTTCCTTCCTGAGGATTCAAGTTACCGTCTGGTGTCATTTCCATTCAACTTGAAGGTCTTCCTTTAGTATTTCCTTTAAGGCAGGTCTCGCCAACAATGAATTTCACCAGTCTTTGCTTCTCAGGGAATGCTGTCTTTCATTCCCTTTCACTTGGGTAGAACCGTTTTGATTCCTGGCTGACGGTTCTTCTCTTTGAGCAGTTTGAGTGTGCCACTTCACTGCCTTCTGGCCTCCATTGTTTCTAAGAAGTCAGCAGCTGGCGGTATTGAAGCTCCACTTTCATGGGATTGGTCATTCTTCTCTGAGGCTTTTCAACATTTTGTCTTTGGCTTTCGCCAGTTTGACTATGATGTGACTTTGTATTTATTCTAGTTCAAACTTCCTGCGCTCTTCAATGTGCAGATTTTTTTTAAAATTCAAATTTGGGAAGTTTTTAACCATTATTGTAAAAAATATATTTCCTCTCTCCTGGAACCCCCATTGGACGTGTTTTGGTACAGCAGATGTTGTACCATAGGTTTCTGAGGCTCTGTTCATTTTTCTTTTTTTTCTCTCTGTTCTTCAGAATGGATAATTTCTGCTGCTCCATAGACAGGCTGTTTCCAAGCCTTTACTAAATTCAACATCTGGACACTCAGTTTCTACTGATGATGTTCTTCAATACGGGTCACACTGTCATACTTCTTTGTATTTTAGATAATACATTTGTAGCAGTTCTGGATTCTAAGTTTTCCCTTTAGTTGTTACCATCGAGGCCTGTCTGGTTGTCTGTGAAATCTATCTCCCTCATAGCTTATGGCCACCCCTATTCTTTCCCATAAGCCTATTTTAATTTTCAACCTTGGCTTCCTAGGAGTCACCACCGTGTCTACACAGCTTAGCAATTAGCCAGCACTGGAAAGAGGCTGGGCTGAAATACCTCAAGCCACAGTAAGGCTTCCTTGGCCCACGGATGTGTGTGGACCGGGAGCACACTGAAAGTTCAGGCTTGATTCGCATCTGTGGCGGCTTCTATTTTCTGCGAGGCCATTTCACACAGCTGCATCCTCAGGGCTGGTCAGAACTGGGCTGGTCAGAACTGGGCGGCAGCTGGAGCGCTCTCCGGTCTCTGCTGCACGTCTCTGGCTAGATCACAGCTGCTCCCAACCTGCGCTTCATTCTAGCTGACCTCTTGGCCTTTTTTCCTTCCCTCCACTGAGGATGCTGGTGGGCAAGGCCACTGCCCACTGCTCTAAATGGAGTAACCCCTTCCAAGGCAGCAAGGAAACTGCAGGTCCTGCAGCTGCCCTGTCCCAGTGGAACCTCCGTGCTTCCCAAGTGCAGAGTGGAGGCAGTAGAGGGAGCAGCTCTCAGGCCAGAAGGTCAGATTCTTACTACTTTCACCCACAGTCAGCAGTTCTTCAAGCATCGGTGCTTCTCAGGTTATCCTTATCAGTTTGTTTTTTGTCAGAGACAAGGTTTCCCTACGCTGCCCAGGCTGGCCTCATGCAGTCCTCTGGCCTTGGCCTCCCAAGTAGCGTATGCTACCACACCCAGTTCTGGATTGGCTGATCTCAACTGGCCCTACCCACAAGTCTGCCCCCAACACTTTTCGCTCCTTCACTCTCCTGTCTATCCCTTCTGGGAAATCAATGACAGCCCAAATTTCATCTACCAACCTCCACACTTCTATCCCAAGCTCCACTCTTGTGGGACAAGGCACACTTGGTGTCTGGCACAGGGCTTGGCATACATGAATGTTTCATACACTAACAGGAACTTGGCCAACTGAAACCTTGCCCACCCCCAAGTGGTCTCGGACCTTGACCTCTGGGCCTCAGTGTCTCCCACACTCTTTGGCATCAACAAGAACCAGTGCCCTTTCATCATCTTTACATGTTGTGCACCCAGCCCTGGCTGCTGAAAGCCAGTCTGAAGTGGAAGGGCCACCCACGCCTTCACCCTTCCTGAAGCAGCTTGCAAGCTTTCTCTGGACTCACTCTCAAGGCAGAGATGGGCCTGCTTGCACCTGGCCTGTAGCCTTTTCCTGGTTCATAAAACAGATGCGGGGCTACACCGATGTTCTTTCTTATGAATCTGAGCTTATAAAGGGGAACGAACATACAGACTAATACCCAGGAGTCCTAGGAGTCCAGTGTCCCGATTTCCAGACTGTTTCAAGGTTTTTGGGATCCCCCTTCTTCTTTTTTTTTGAGACAGAGTCTCACTCTGTCAACCAGGCTGGAGTGTAGTAGCGCAATCACGGCTTACTGCAGCCTTGACCATCCAGGCTCGAGGGATCCTCCCACCTCAGCCTCCTAAAGTGCTGGGATAAAGTGAGCCACCGCACCCAGCCGGACGTGCAGATTTCTGATCCCTTCATTGTCTTCCCTCAATCAAATGACCCCCGTTCTTGACTTCCAGATGCAGTAAAAACTCACTCCCTCAGGACAGTTCTCTTGGTCAGCCTCGTCCAGTGTTCACTGTGCTGTTTCTATCTACCACTTCTGCACCAAATGTGACTTCTATTGCCAAATTCTTCTTCATTGCTGTGACGGGACACACGACCACAACCCTTTCATTAAAGTCCTCAACTGACCCAGCCCGCTCACCTTTCTCTCCTGGAATGCTCCCTTGCCATTTCCCTTCTCTTCTGTCTTTCCCATTCCCGGCGAGCTTTATCCTGTTCTTCTCGATGTCGTTTCCGACGTTCGTGCTCTCTTTCTTTTTCTTTCACTCTAGCGTGCTTCCCTAATGAGAAATAATGAGTCATGCAAAGAAATCTCACTTCAAAAATTTCACATGAGGCCAGGCATGGTGGCTCATGCGTGTAATCCCAGCACTTTGGGAGGCTGCGGCGGGCGGATCACCTGAGGTCAGGAGTTCAAGACCAGCCTGGCCAACATGGTGAAACCCTGTCTGTATTAAAAATACAAAAATTAGCCGGGCATGGTGGTGGGCGCCTGTAATCTCAGCTACTAAAGGAGGCTGAGGCAGGAGAATCGCTTGAATCTGGGAGGCGGAGGTTGCGGTGAGCCAAAATCACACCACTGCACTCCAGCCTGGATGAAAGAGTGAGACTCCGTCTCAAAAACAAAAACAAAAAAAACACATGAAAATGAAATTGAATCAAGAACATTAAATATTTAAATAATGATGCTAACGTTAAGTAACAATCATAATTTTTTTTTTTTTTTTTTTTTTTAAAGAGACAGGGTCCCCCTGTATCAGCCAGGCTGGTCTTGAACTCCTGGGCTCAAACGATCCTCCGTCCTTGTCCTCCCAAAGTGCTGGGATTACAGGCCTGGGCCACTGCACCCAGCCGAATAATCATGATTTTATGTTAAATAAAAAACTTTGAAAATAGAAAACTATCTGCAACAAGCATGTAATTACAAAGAAAGAAGAAAAACGAAAAACGATTCTACTATCACAGAAGAGCAGAATTGTAATATTCATCTTTTTTTTTTTTTTTTTTTTTTTTTTTTTNTACAAGCCAGAAGAGAGTGGGGGCCAATATTCAACATTCTTAAAGAAAACAATTTTCAACCCAGAATTTCATATCCAGCCAAACTAAGCTTCATAAGTGAAGGAGAAATAAAATCCTTTACAGACAATCAAATGCTGAGAGATTTTGTCACCACCAGGCCTGTCTTACAAGAGCTCCTGAAGGAAGCACTAAACATGGAAAGGAACAACCAGTACCAGTCACTGCAAAAACATGCCAAATTGTAAAGACCATCGATGCTAGGAAGAAACTGCAACAAATAATGGGCAAAATAACCAGCTAACATCATAACAACAGGATCAAACTCACACATAACAATATTAACCTTGAATATAAATGGGCTAAATGCCCCAATTAAAAGACACAGACTGGCAAATTGGATAGAGTCAAGACCCAACAGTGTGCTGTATTCAGGAGACCCATCTCACATGCAAAGACACAAATAAGCTCAAATAAAGGGATGGAGGAAAATTTACAAAAAAAATGGAAAGAAAAAAAAAAGCAGAGGTTGCAATCCTAGTCTCTGATACAACAGACTTTTTTTTTTTTTTTTTTTTTTTGAGATGGAATCTCACTCTGTTGCCCAGGCTGGAGTGTAGTGGAGCAATTTAGGCTCACTGCAACCTCCATCTCCTGGGTTCAAGCAATTCTCCTGCCTCAGCCTCTCAAGTAGCTGGGATTATAGCTGCCCACCACCATGCTTGGCTAATTTTTGTATTTTTAGTAGAGACAGAGTTTCATTATGTTGGATAGGCTGCTCTTGAACTCCTGACCTCGAGTGATCCACCTGCCTCAGCCTCCCAAAGTGCTGGGATTACAGGCATGAGCCACCATGCCTGGCCTAAAACAGACTTCAAACCAAAAAAGATTAAGAAAAAAAACAAAAAAACAAAAAAGGTCATTACATTGTGGTAAAGGGATCAATGCAACAAGAAGAGATAAATATCCTAAATATATATGCACCCATTACAGGAGCACCCAGATTCATAAAACAAGTTCTTAGAGACCTATAGAGAGATTTATACTACCACATCATAATAGTGTGAGACTTTAACACCCCACTGTCAATATTAGACAGATCAATGAGAGAGAAAATTAACAAGGATATTCAGGACTTGAACTCAGCTCTGGATCAAGTGGACCTAATAGACATCTGCAGAACTTTCCCACCCAAATCAAGAGAATATACATTCTTCTCAGTGCCATATGGCACTTATTCTAAAATTGACCACATAGTTGAAAGCAAAACATTCCTCAGCAAATGCAAAAGAACTGAAATCATAACAGTCTCTCAGACCACAGTGCAATCAAATTAGAACTCAGGATTAAGAAACTCACTCAAAACCTTACAACTACATGGCAATTGAACAACCTGTTCCTGAATGACTCCTGGTAAAAAATGAAATTAAGGCAGAAATAAATAAGTTCCTTCAAACCGATAAGAACAAAGAGACCACATATGCAAATCCCTGGAACATGGATAAAGCAGTGTTAAGAGGTAAATCTATAGCACTAAATGCCCACATCAGAAAACTAGAAACATGTCAAATCAACACACTAACATAACAATTAAAAGAGTTAGAGAAGCAAGAGCAAACGAATCCAAAAGCTCCTGGTAGACAAGAAAAAACTAACATCAGAGCAAAACTGAAGGAGACAGAGACACGAAAAACCCTGCAAAAAATCAGTGAATCCAGGAGCTAGATTTTGAAAAAAATGATGAAATAGACTGGTAGCTAGACTAACCAAGAAGAAAAGATAGAAGAGTCAAATAGATGCAATAAAAAATGATAAAGGGGATATCATCACTAACCTCACAGAAATACAAACTACCATCAGAGAATACTATAAGCACCTCTATGCAAATAAACTAGAAAATCCAGAAGAAATGAATAAATTCCCGGACATATGCACCCTCCCAAGACTAAACCAGGAAGAAATCGAATCCCTGAATAGACCAATAACAAGTTGTGAAATTGAGGCAGTAATTAATAGTCTACCAACCAAAAAAAAAAGCCCAGGACCAGATGGATTTACAGCCAAATTCTACCAGAGGTACAAAGAGGAGCTGGTTCCTTCTGAAACTGTTCCAAACAATTGAAGAGGAGGGACTCCTCCCTAACTTTTTTTATGAGGCCAGCATCATCCTGATACCAAAACCTGACAGAGACACAACAAAGAAAGAAAATTTCAGGCCAATATCCCGGATAAACATTGAGGCCAAAATCCTCAATAAAATACTGGCAAACCAATTCCAGCAGCACATCAAAAATCTCATCCACCATGATCATGTCGGCTTCATCCGTGGGATGCAAGCGTGGTTCCACACACACAAATCAACAAAAGTAATCCATCACATAAACAGAACCAATGACAAACACCACATTATCATCTCAATAATTGCAGAAAAGGTCTTGGATAAAATTCCACATCCTCCATGTTAAAAACTCTCAATAAACTAGGTATGGATGAAGTGTATCTCAAAATAATAAGAGCTATTTATGACAAACCCATAGCCAATATCATACGGAATGGGCAAAAGCTGGAAGCATTCCCTTTGAAAACTGGCACAAGACAAGAATTCTCTCTCTCACCACTCCTATTCAACTTAGTGTTGCAAGTTCTGACGAGGGCAATCAGGCAAAAGAAAGAAATAAAGGAAATTCAAATAGCAAATGAGAAAGTCAAATTGTCTCTGTTTGCAGATAACATAAATTTATAGTTAGAAAACCCCATCATCTCAGCTCAAAAACTCCTTAAGCTGATAAGCAATTTCAGCAAAGTCTGAGGATACAAAGTCAATGTGCAAAAATCACAAGCATTCCTTTACAATAATAGACAAGGACAGCCAAATCATGAATGAACTCCATTCACAATTGCTATAAATTTAATAAAACACCTAGGAATCCAACTTACAAGGGATGTGAAGGACCTCTTCAAGGAGAAATACAAACCACTGCTCTCAAGGAAATAAGAGAGGACACAAACAAGTGGAAAAACATTTCATCCTCATGGATAGGAAGAATCAATATCATGAAAATGGCCTTACTGCCCAAAGTAATTTATAGATTCAATGCTATTCCCATCAAGCTACCATTGACATTCTTCACAGAATTAGAAAAATCTACTTTAAATTTCACACGGAACTGAAAAGAACCTGTATAGTCAAGACAATCCTAAGCAAAAGAACAAAGCTGGAGGCATCACACTACCTAACTTCAAATTATACTACAAGGCTATATTAACCAAAACAGCATGGCAGTGATATCAAAACAGACATATAGACAAATGGAATAGACCATAGATCTCAGAAATAACAGCACACATCTAAAACCATCTAATCTTTGACAAACTGAGGGAAAAAAAGTAATGGGGAAAAGATTCCCTATTTAATAAATGGTGTTGGGAAAATTGGCTAGCCATATGCAGAAAACCTAAACTGGACCCCATCCTTACACCTGATACAAAAATTAATTCAAGATGGATTAGAGACTTAAATGTTAGACCTAAAACCATAAAATCCCTAAAAGAAAACCTAGGCAATGCCATTCAGGACATAGGCATGGGCAAGGACTTCATGTCTAAAACACCAAAAGCAATGGCAACAAAAGTCAAAATAGACAAATGGAATCTAATCAAACTAAAGAGCTTCTGTACAGCAAAATAAACTACTGTCAGGGTGAACAGGCAACCTACAGAATGGGAGAAAAGTTTTATAATCTACCCATCTGACAAAGGGCTAATATCCAGAATCTACAAAGAACTTAAACAAATTTACAAGAAAAAAACAAACAACCCCATCAAAAAGTGGGCAAAGGATATGAACAGACAGTTCTCAAAAGAAGACATTCATACAGCCAACAGACACATGAAAAAAGGCTCATCATCACTGGCCATCAGAGAAATGCAAATCAAAACCACAATGAGATATCATCTCACACCAGTTAGAATGGCAATCATTAAAAAGTCAGGAAACAACAGGTGCTGGAGAGGATGTGGAGAAATAGGAACACTTTTACACTGTTGGTGGGATTGTAAACTAGTTCAACCATTATGGAAAACAGTATGGCGATTCCTCAAGGATCTAGAACTAGATGTACCATATGACCCAGCCATCCCATTACTGGGTATATACCCAAAGGATTATAAATCATGCTGCTATAAAGACACATGCACACGTATGTTTATTGCAGCACTATTCACAATAGCAAAGACTTGGAATCAACCCAAATGTCCATCAGTGACAGACTGGATTAAGAAAATGTGGCACATATACACCAAGGAATACTATGCAGCCATAAAAAAGGATGAGTTTGTGTCCTTTGTAGGGCCATGGATGCAGCTGGAAACCATCATTCTTAGCAAACTATCACAAGAACAGAAAACCAAACACCGCATGTTCTCACTCATAGGTGGGAACTGAACAATGAGATCACTTGGACTCGGGAAGGGGAACATCACACACCAGGGCCTATTATGGGGAAGGGGGAGGGGGGAGGGATTGCATTGGGAGTTATACCTGATGTAAATGACGAGTTGATGGGTGCTGACGAGTTGATGGGTGTAGCACACCAACATGGCACAAGTATACATATGTAACAAACCTGCACGTTATGCACATGTACCCTAGAACTTAAAGTATAATAATAATTTTTTAAAAAAGAAGATATTTATTTGGCCAACAAACATATGAAAAAAAAACCACACACAATGAGATACTACCTCACACCAGTCAGAATGGCAATCATTAAAAAGTCAAGAAACAATAGATGCTGGAGAGGATGTGGAGAAATAGGAACACTTTTACACACTGTTGGTGGGAATGTAAATTAGTTCAACCATTGGGAAGACAATGTGGCAATTCCTCAAGGATCCAGAACCAGAAATACCATTGACCCAACAATCCCATTACTGGGTATATACCCAAGAAAATATAAACTATTCTACTATAAAGACACATTCACATGTATGTTTATTGAAGCACTATTTACAATAGCAAAGACATGGAACCACCAAAATGCCCATCAATGACAGACTGGATAAAGAAAATGTGGTACATATACACCATGGAATACTATTCAGCCATTAAAAAGAATGAGTTCTTGTCCTTTGCAGAGACATGGATGAAGCTGGAAACTATCATTCTCAGCACACTTACACAGGAACGAAAAACCAAACACTGCATGTTCTCACTCATAAACGGGAGCTGAACAATGAGAACACATGCACACAGGGAGGGGCCTGTTGGAAGGTTAGGGACAAAGGGTGGGAGAGCATTAGGGCAAATATCTAATGCATATGAAGCTTAAACCTAGATGACCGGTTGATAGGCGCAGCAAATCATCGTGGCACATGTGTACCTATGTGACGAACCTGCACATGTATCCTGGGACTTAAAGTAAAATAAAATAAATTTTTTTAAAAAAGAAAATGTGGTACATATACACAGTGCTATGGTATTCTGCCGTAAAAAAAAGAATAATATCTTGTCATTTGCAACAACATGGAGAACTGGAGATCCTATGTTAAATAAAGTAAGTCAGACACAGAAAGACAAACACTGAATGTTTTCACTTATTTGTGGGCTCTAAAACATCAAAACACTTGAACTTATGGGCATAGAGAATAGAAGAATGGTTTACCAGAGGCTGGGAATGGTAGTGAGGGGTTGGCAGGGGGCTGGGAAAGGTTAATGGGTACAAAAAGTAGAAAGAATGAATAAGACCTGCTATTTGATAGCATGGCAGGGTGACTATAATAATAGCCAATAATAACTTAATTGTGCATTTCAAGATACCTAAGTGTGTAATTAGATTGTTTGTAACACAAAGGAGAAATTCTTGAAGGGATGGATACTCCATTCTTCATGATGTGATGATTTCACAATGCATATCTGTATCAAAACATCTCATATATACCATAAACATATACACCTACTATGTATGCAAAATTTTTAAAAATTAAAAGAAAAAATATCTAACTACAACCCATTCTTAGCTATTCTAATAGCTTAAAATTATTTACGATGTGCCAAACATTGTTCTAAACATTTTGACTGCAATATGTCATATTCACACACACCGAAAAAAACTGTAAGATAGCTATAATAATTACACGGGTTTTATATTAGGAAACTAATACATACAGAGATTAAGTGATTGGCTACAAGTTAAATGACGGTGGTGGATTCCAACTAGATCCTGCTCTATGTCTGTCTATTAGGCATAGTGGTTAAAGAAAAGCAGCCTCTCTAAATGACCGCCAAAGTTGTATTGGAGGAAATTGTTCTTGCTTCAGTCAGAAAGACATTTTTCTACTTACATATACAAACAGGCAGCCAGATTCCTTTTGTGTATTTTTGTTCGGGTTTAAAAGTTTTAATGCTTGCTTGCCTTCCTTCCTTCCTTCCTTCCTTCCTTCCTTCCTTCCTTCCTTCCTTCCTTCCTTCTTTCCTTCTTTCCTTCTTTCCTTTCTTCTTTCCTTCCTTCCTTCCTTCCTTCCTTCCTTCAATCTTTCTTTCTCTCATTGTCATTTTAAAATTACTGAAAGTATATTGAAATTTTTCACTGTGTTTACAGTCCTGCAAAATTGAAGATGATGACAAATGAGTACAGTGAAGCTGGCAAGATGCTTGATGGTGGCTTCCACCTATGAGAGTGTCTTGGAGAAGCGTATCTAGAGCATATAAAACAGGGGTGAAAAAACAAAAAATCCTCTAAAATCTCCATATGGGACATTTTAGAAATCGTCCAAGAAAAAAAAAAAAAAAAAAAAAAGGACTGCTTTTTCCTGAGAGGAGCCCATGTTTGTCTCTGCCCCAGTTCCCCTGCTGTCTTTCAAAAGAACACAGCCAAACAGTTCTTACTTCCCAAGGTACATTGTTTTAAGAAAGAATCTAACAAATGTTACAAAGAAGGACCCACCATTTTAAGTAACAGTCCATTTCATGTATAGATACAACAAAGCAGTTCTTAAGAATATTTAAAAGTGTGTTATGGTAAATCTCACATGCTATTTGATATGCAAAATAAATTTATCAAAAATATAAATAAAATATGTTTTTGAAATCAGCTTCTTTAAAATTTGTTACAAAACTCCTTTACTACTATGACAGTAATGACATGAAGTATACTTTATACAACATATACTCGATTATTTACAGTCTGTTCATCTTTTTTATTAACTATTTTTTTAAAAAAAATACTGAACAGTATTCTGTGATAGTAATGGCATGAAGTATACTTTATACAATATATACTCTATTATTCACAGTCTATTCATCCTTTTTATTAACTATTTTTTTAAAAAATACTGAACAGTATTCTACTGCCATCCAGCCTATTTCTAGTATATCACAAGTTACTATGTGCCCAAGAAATGGAAATTTATTCTAGTATTAGCCTAAGATAAATAGATTAAGAATTACTTTTATCTGATCAGCCTTTTTGGAGGTTATGAGGCATCTTTCAGTGAATAAGAATGAGCAATCTTAGCAGACATATTTCCTAATGTTGACTCAATAACGGGATAGCTATACTCTTTTTTTTTTTTTTTTATACTTTAAGTTCTAGGGTACATGTGCACAATGTGCAGGTTTGTTACAATGTATACATGTGCCACATTGGTGTCCTGTACTCATTAAATCGTCATTTACGTTAGGTATATCTCCTAATGCTATCTCTTCCCCCCCCCGCCCCACAATAGGACCTGGTGTGTGATGATCCCCTTCCTGTGTCCAGGTGATCTCATGTTCAATTCCCACATATGAGTGAGAACATGTGGTATTTGGTTTTCTGTTCTTGTGATAGTTTGCTGAGAATGATGGTTTCCAGCTGCATCCATGACCCTACAAAGGACATGAACTCATCCTTTTTCATGGCTGCATACTATTCCGTGCTGTATATGTGCCACATTTTCTTAATCCAGTCTGTCACTAATGGACATTTGGGTTGATTCCAAGTCTTTGCTATTGTGAATAGTGCTGCAATAAACATACGTGTGCATGTGTCTTTATAGCAGCATGACTTATAATCCTTTGGGTATATCCCCAGTAGTGGGATGGCTGGGTCAAATGGTATTTCTAGTTCTAGATCCTTGAGGAATCACCACACTGTTTTCCACAATGGTTGTACTAGTTTACAGTCCCACCAATAGTGTAAAAGTGTTCCTATTTCTCCACATCCTCTCCAGCACCTGTTGTTTCCTGAGTTTTTAATGATTGTAATTCTAACTGGTGTGAGATGGTATCTCATTGTGGTTTTGATTTGCATTTCTCTGATGGCCAGTGATGATGAGCCTTTTTTCATGTGTCTGTTGGCTGTATGAATGTCTTCTTTTGAGAAGTCTCTGTTCATATCCCTTGCCCACTTTTTGATGGGGTTGTTTGTTTTTTTCTTGTAAATTTGATTGAGTTCTTTGTAGGTTCTGGATATTAGCCCTTTGTCAGATGAGTAGATTACAAAACTTGTCTCCCATTCTGTAGGTTGCCTGTTCACTCTGATGGTAGTTTATTTTGCTGTGCAGAAGCTCTTTAGTTTCATTAGATCCCATTTGTCAATTTTGGCTTTTGTTGCCGTTGCTTTTGGTGTTTTAGACATGAAGTCTTTGCCCATGCCTATGTCCTGAATGGTATTACCTAGGTTTTCTTCTAGGGTTTTTATGGTTTTAGGTCTGACATTTAAGTCTCTAATCCATCTTGAATTAATTTTTGTATAAGGAGTAAGGAAAGGATCCAGTTTCAGCTTTCTACTTATGGCTAGCCAATTTTCCCAGCACCATTTATTAAATAGGGAATCCTTTCCCCATTTCTTGTTTTTGTCAGGTTTGCCAAAGATCAGATGGTGGTATATGTGTGGTATTATTTCTAAGGGCTCTGTTCTCTTCCATTGGTCTATATCTCTGTTTTGGTATGAGTATCATGATGTTTTGGTTACTGTAGCCATGTAGTATGGTTTGAAGTCAGGTAGCATGATGCCTCCAGCTTTGTTCTTTTGGCTTAGGATTGCCTTGGCAATGCGGACTCTTTTTTGGTTCCATATGAACTTTAAAGCAGTTTTTCCCAATTCTGTGAAGAAAGTCATTGGTAGCTTAATGGGGATGGCATTGAATCTATAAATTACCTTGGGCAGTATGGCCATTTTCACAATATTGATTCTTCCTATCCATGAGCATGCTATGTTCTTCCATTTGTTTGTGTCCTCTTTTATTTCACTGAGCAGTGGTTTGTAGTTCTCCTTGAAGAGGTCCTTTATATCTCTTGCAAGTTGGATCCCTAGGTATTTTATTCTCTTTGAAGCTATTGTGAATGGGAGTTCATTCATGATTTGGCTCTCTGTTTCTCTGTTACTGGTGCATAAGAGTGCTTGTGAGTTTTGCACATTCACTTTGTATCCTGAGACTTTGCTGAAGTTGCTATCAGCTTAAGGAGATTTTGGACTGAGACTATGGGGTTTTCTAAATACACAATCATGTCATCTGCAAACAGGGAAAATTAGACTTCTTATTTTCCTAACTGAATACCATTATTTCTTTCTCTTGCCTGATTGCGCTAGCCAGAACTTCCAACACTATGTTGGATAGGAGTGGTGAGAGAGGCATCCCTGTCTTGTGCCAGTTTTCAAAGGGAATGCTTCTAGTTTTTGCCCATTGAGTATGATATTGGCTATGGGTTTATCATAAATAGCTCTTATTATTTTGAGATACATTCCATCAATACCGAATTTATTGAGAGTTTTTAACATGAAGGGCTGTTGAATTTTGTCAAAGGCCTTTTCTGCGTCTATTGAGATAATGATGTGGTTTTTGTCTTTGGTTCTGTTTATATGCTGGATTACATTTATTGATTTGCATATGTTGAGCCAGCCTTGCATCCCAGGGATGAAGCCCACTTGATCATGGTGGATAAGCTTTTTGATATGCTGCTGGATTTGGCTTGCCAGTATTTTATTGAGGATTTTTGCATCGATGTTCATCAGGGATGTGGGTCTAAAATTCTTTTCTTTTGTTGTATCTCTGTCAGGCTTTGGTATTAGGATGATGTTGGCCTCATAAAATGAGTTAGGGAGGATTCCCTCTTTTTCTATTGGTTGGAATAGTTTCAGAAGGAATGGTACCAGCTCCTCCTTGTACTTCTGGTAGAATTCAGCTGTGAATCCATCTGATCCTGGACTTTTTTTGGTACATAGGCTATTAATTATTGCCTCAATTTCAGAGGCTGCTATTGGTCTATTCAGGGATTCAACTCCTTCCTGGTTTAGTCTTGGGACAGTGCAAGTGTCCAGGAAATTATCTGTTTCTTCTAGGTTTTCTAGTTTATTTGCGCAGAGGTGTTTATAGTATTCTCTGATGGTAGTTTGTATTTCTGTGGAGTCAGTGGTGATATCACCTTTATCATTTTTTTATTGTATCTATTTGATTCTTCTCTCTTTTCATCTTTATTAGTCTTGCTAGTGGTCTATCAATTTTGTTGTCTTCCAAAAAACCAGCTCCTGGATTCATTGATTTTTTTGGAGGGTTTTTTGTGTCTCTCTCTCTTTCAGTTCTGCTCTGATCTTAGTTATTTCTTGCCTTCTGCTAGCTTTTGAATGTGTTCGCTCTTGCTTCTCTAGTTCTTTTAATTGTGATATTAGGGCGTCAATTTTAGATCTTTCCTGCTTTCTCTTGTGGGCATTTAGTGCTATAAATTTCCCTCTACACACTGCTTTAAATGTGTCCCAGAGATTCTGGTATGTTGTATCTTTGTTCTCATTGGTT
>NC_037668.1:29809975-29882799 GCF_003255815.1 Theropithecus gelada
GTCTGAGGGTGGGAGAGCGCCCCTTCCGGAGTCGCCAGGGCAGCGTAGGAAAAATCCCAATCCCCGCCTGCCGGGGCAGGATGGGAGATCCCTGCTGCCTGCGCAGCCTGGCTGGGCTGCAGCGGGGCGACGGCCCCTGCTCCCTGGCCCACGAAAGCCCCCGGTGGGAGAGCCCCCGGCTCGCAGGGCATGTGGGGTGCGGCAAGCCCCATTCCCCACGCCCCGGTGTGGGTGAAGGCGATAGAGGAAGGAGGAGGGTGACACCCTCTGGGGTGTCAATAACCACAGTGGCCTCAAAGAGCTCAAATGAAAGGAAGAATTGCACGTCTCTCAGTTTAAGTCCAGAACTAGAAATGATTAAGCTTAGTGACGATGTAGAATTTTCATGGCTAGAGAGAAATCAATGCTTGGCTTCAAAACTTGGAAGGATGGGCCGGTCGCAGTGGCTCACGCCTGTAATCCCAGCACTTTGGGAGGCCGGGGCGAGAGGATCACGAGGTCAGGAGATCGAGACCATCCTGGCTAACACGGTAAAACCCCGTCTCTACTAAAAATAAAATTTAAAAAAATAGCCAGGCGTGGTGGCGGGCCCCTGTTTTCCCAGCTACTCGGGAGGCTGAGGCAGGAGAATGGCATGAACCCGGGAGGCGGAGCTTGCAGTGAGCTGAGATCGCGCCACTGCACTCCAGCCTGGGCGACAAGAGTGAAACTAACAAAAATAAAAATAGAAAAAGAAGGAAAGAAGAGAAAAAAGGAAAAAGGTTGCTGCTTATTGACAATTCACCTAGCTACCTAGAAGCTTAGATGTTGATGTACTTGGAAATTAATGTTATCTTCATGGCTGCTAATACAATATCTATACTTTAGCCTGTGATCCAAGGAGTGGTTTTGACTTTCAAGTGTTATTATTAAATAATAAATGCATTTTGTAAAGGTATAGTGTCATAGTGATTTCTTTGATGAATCTGGATAAACTGAATTGAAAAACCTTTTGGAAAGGATTCACCATTAATCCTTTAATGATATTTCAACCTCCTCCCGTGAATCACAAATGTCCTTAATAGTAATCCTTAAATGCCATTGAGGACATTTGTGATTGATGGGAGGAGGTTGAAACATCAACATTAACAGGAGTTTGGAAGAAGTTGATTCCAGCCCTCATGGATGACTTCGAGGGCTCAGGATGTCAGTGGAGGAAGTTCCAGCAGATGCGGTAAAAATCGCAAGTCAACTAGAATTACAGCCTTATGATGAGATGAAATTGCTGTAAACTCATGATGATACTTGAACAAATGGGGAGTTGCTTCTTATGGGTAAGGAAAGAAAGTATTTTCTGGAGATGGAATCTGCTTCAGGTGGAGATGCTATGAACATTGCTGAAATGACAGTGAAGGATTTAGGATATTCCATAAACCTGGTTGATAAAGCAGCTGCAGGGTTGGAGAGGGCTGACTCCAGTTTTGAAGGAAGTTCTACTGTGGATGAAATGCGATCAAACAGCATCACATGCTACAGGCAAATCTTTTGTGAAAGGAACAGGGTATCAGTGCAACAAACCTCATTGTCTTATTTTAAGAAATTGCCACAGGCACCCAACCTTCAGCAGCCCCTACCCTGAGCGGTCAGCAGCCATCAATACAGAGGCAATATCCCCACCAAGAAAAAGATTATGACCTGTTCAAGGCTCAGACATTTGTTAGTATTTTTTTTTTAGCAATAAAGTGTTTTTAATTAAGGTATGCATATACAGTTTTTAGACATAAGGCTATTAACATACTCATTAGACTACAGTATAGTTTAAACATAACCTTTATATGCACTGGAAAACCAAAAAAATTGTATGACTAACTTCATTGCAACATTTGTCTTCTTGCAGTGGTCTGGAACCAAGTCCACAATACTTCTGAGGTGTGCTTGTAGGTTTTTTGTTGTTTTACATTTTGAGATGAGGTCTCACTCTGTCACCAAGGCTAAAGTGCAGTGGCATGATTCGAGCTCACTGCAGTCTCGAATTCCTGGGGCCAAGTGATCCTCCCATCACAGCCTCCTGAGTAGCTGGGACTACAGGCATGCAATACTGCACCTGGCTAATTTTTATTTGTAGAGATGGGGTTTCACTGTTGCCCAGGCTGGTCTTAAACTCCAGGGCGCAAGCAATCCTCCCACCTTGGCCTCCCAAAGTGCTGAGATTACAGGCATGAGCCACCACACCCAGGTTATCTGTAGTTTTTAAAACAAAAATATACTTTAAAAGTTAAAATATATTTTTACAAATGTATATATCTACCATAATAGTATCACACATAATGGTTTTACTGCTGTAAAGATTCTTGGCGCTCTGTGTATCCGTCTCTTCCTTCCCCTTGGTTCATGGCAACCACTGATCTTTGTACTGTTCCCATAGTTTCACCGTTTCCAGAATGTCATATAATTGGAATCGAACAGTATGTAGCCTTTCCGGATTGGCTTCTTCTCCTAGCAACACGCATTCAAGTTTCCTCCTTGTATTTTTTTGTGGCTTGATATATCATCTCCTGTTAGCAGTGAGTAATATCCCATTGCTGTTATACTTTTGTCAAGATTCAGAACATACAACGTGAAGAGTAAACGTGAATGTGCTCTGTAAGCTTTGAGCAATAATGAAGGGTCCAGGTAGGTCCTGGTTGTCACAGGTGCGCTGTGTGAGGCAGGAAGCTGTCGTGGGGAGGCTGTGTGTGGGGAAGGGGACACAGGGGACGTCTGTACTCTCTGTTCTGTTTAGCTGTGAACCTGCACTTCTCTAAAAAATAAAGTTTATTTATTAAAACTAAAAAACATTAAAAAATTAAAAATTACAATATGCCATATACTCTCCAAATCACAAGACAGAGACAAAGACATAATAAAACAAAATGTAGAAAACAACAAACACAGGAATAAAACATCAGTGACAGAAGGCAGAAGACAGAAAAGAGGAGCCAAACACATTACGTAATTATTAGCTATATTCGTTTATGCTAACTTATATTGATTTAACATATTAATTTTCACTAAATGGCATTAAAGGAGGTTTGAGGAATTTGCTTGTCACCTTCTGGATGACAGGACTCAATAATATTAACTCACTAATTTGCTGTAAATTATTTTAAAATATGCTCACATTTCAATACAAATTCCATGAAGAATATTTTGGAACAAGAAAATGTGATTTCAAATTCATCTGACGAACAAACACACACTGAGAGCAAATATTACAAAATAAATCTGTAAGATATTTAAGGTCATTATAACTTTTCAAAATTAAACATTTGATATGGCACAAAAATAGACATATAAAAGAAAGAGAATTAAAAACACAGAAATTTTGTGTAATTTTGTGTAGTAATGGGGTAACACTTTGAACCTACAAATCAAGAATAATTATCCCATTGGTGGTATTATTGGAGTAATAAATGAAACTGCCTAAAATGTAAAGTTCTTACACATTTGAACACTATGTAAAAAACACAAGACAAACAACTGGGGACATTTTTACAATTATGTTACATAAAAGTTAAAATCCTTATGACATATACAATGTATAAAACAGTATGATTACTGCTATTACTAATACCATTACGATTACCTAGTCTTCTCGCACACCAGTCCTCTTCTGATGCCTTGTGGTGAAACAGAGCCCTCCCTCTCTGGCCACAGGGAGGGATCCAGCAGGAACCTGAGCCAAGAAAGGCTCCAAACCCTGGACCCTGCCTAAACCCACAGAGGGTGTGAGCCAAGCCGAGACCTCACAATCCCTCCTGCAATGCAGATACCCACTCACGGCAGAGGTTGGGTCCCTCTCTGGAAAACTGTGTAACAATTATTGCAGAAATTTGTTTCTTATGTTCCCAGACACATGGAGAAAGCTGGTCTGGAAGACTGATGTCCACATGCTAAGAGAAGCAGTCACTCATGACACACACACTGCACACACCACACCATGTGCACACGCACACACACCCCACACACACCACACTGTGTGCACACGCACACAAACCCCAGACACCAAACAGCACACACACCATGTGCACACGCACACACACCACACACATACACTGCACACACACCATGTGCATATGCACACACCCTCCACACACTGCACACACACCACACACACCCCACACCCACTGCACACACACCATGTGCACACACACACCCCACACAGACACCACACACACTGCACACACACCATGTGCACACACACACCCCACAGACACCACACACTGCACACATACCATGTGCACACGCACACACACCCCACACCCACTGCACACGCCACACCATGTGCACACACACACCCCACACACAGACACCACACACATCCCACAGACACCACACACTGCACACACACACCCCACACACACTACAGACACACACGACACACACATGAACCTCACACACATTACACACACAGCACCACACACACCACAAACACATCACACACACACCACACACATACACATACAATACACAGACACCACACACAATACACAAACTACACACCCACACCACAAACAATGCACACACACACCACACACATAATACACAGTACATCCAGCACACCAAACACGTATCACACACACGTCACACACCTACACCCCCACATACCCCATGGCATACATACAATCCTCACTTTTTGGAAATTAATTCAGTTTTTACAGAGCCTGAACAGTAAAATATTTTATTGGCTTTTGAACGAGCCAAGAAAATGCAGATAAATACACATGTGTAACCACAAGGGCACAAGTAGCACGATGGAAATCACAACAGTAGATTAAACCCTGTAAATTGTTTATCGTTTTAAAAAAATGAGTCTTTCTCATTTTACTAGAAACTATTTACCAGAGTAAACTAATGAGATTCTTACTGAGGTCAAAAGACTTTCTGGAAAAACTTCTCCTCGATGAAACTGCACTGAAAACATCACTCCCATCGTGAAGTATTCTTTTAAGATGTTCTTCGTCCCTTTCCTGTCACGTGGAATTGCCAATTCAAATTTTAAAAGTGACTTTGAGATGTTTTTCATCTATTATTTAAAAAATGTTGAAGAGGTTTTTAATTCTGCCTTCAACAGAGATTGACACGCCTCTGATTACGATGTAAAACTGAACACGTTACTCTGACAGGCTTTCTCTTCTGCAGCGCAGCTGCCATCAGTATTAATAAGGATTGAAGACATTTACTCCATGCAAAATCTGTATTACCTGCTTTATATAGAAATCTAATTCTCACTCTAAAGGCAGATAAAAGTAATCCCTTCAGCCTACAGATGTCTGAATGGTTGACCAATGCACTTAGCCTTTAAATAGCATTTATCGAATGTGTGTATATATCTACACAGATTCATACGAAGAACATGTAGTTTAAAGCATTGCAAATTTTATGCTTTTAATGAGTTGTGATGGTGATTAGTATTTTTATCACATTTCCCCAGAGGTGGGCTACTTACTGTTATTATTTCCAGCTAGAAATATAAAATATATTCTCTATTTTTTAAGATTTTGAAATATAACACTTGGAATATAATATCTGGGTATAATATCTATGAAAAGCATGATATCAATAGTCACACAGTATGTATTTATCCATAATGAACATTTTCTCTACAATAACATCTATCTTCTTTACCTGATGGGCACACAAAAATCAAGATTTCTAACGTGGCTAGACGTTATTTACATGAAACTGGAACCACCATCAAGTGCAGCAGAAACTGGGCAAGAGGCCAGAGTACACAATGCGTGCACACGCGCGTGCGCACGCGCACACACACGCGCACACACACACGCACACATGCGCGCATGCACACGCACACGCGCGCGCGCACACACACGCGCGTGCACACACACGCGCGCACACAGAGACTTGCATTATTGTACTTACCTAAGTGCCTGAAGAGGTGGATAAATGTTCTCCACAACAATGATTTGTATGGGGCCTACTGGAAAGTATGACTGTAGTTTGAGTGAGATGCCTGTAGGAGATTCAATCTGGCCACTATTTATTGAGTATCCAATAAATACTCAATTTAGTATTTTGAAAATACTAACAGAAGGCTCATGAGATAGAAATTTCCCTCTAAATCTCTGGGAAGGGTGCTCCTCGATTCTGTAGCAAAGAGTGGTGTGGCAATTGTAAGACACATCTAATATCTAAACCTTTGGTTTTTAATCCAAAATCCTTATGGGGGTGACTGTGTATGTCAATTTGAATATTCCTATTAACAAGATAAATAGCCAGCCCGCCTCTATAAATTAATAATTTACTTCACCTGCTCTATGTTTTGAGGGCAGTGCTTCTCCTTTGACAGTCACATGATTCAGCCGGGGATCTCCTTAAAATGTAACACCATAGACCACACTTTGACTAGCTGGGATAAGGGGTCAGAGCATCGAAATGTGTGTGTAGGAGACTGTGCTAAGATTCTACTGCTCATCTGGGCACTGGCTCACCATATAAACAAAGCTTAGGACCTCTAGTCCTTGCTGGAAAAGAAACACACATACATAGGATGTGACTGTGCATATGGAATATCTGTTGTGTTCTGGACATTGTACTAGACACTAGAGATAAGAAATCAAATAATCCCTTGTCTCTATCTCAAAGGAGTTTCCTACACAGTGGCTTCTGGAGGTCTCTTAAACTGGATTCACTTTCAGGTTTGATCATTATATTTATGATTTGATATTGCCATTCAACCCTGTGATATGATAGTTTTTTTCAGAACCTGCTAGAACAATTGACTTTGCTTTCAGCATTACGGAGCTACTTCTGGGCAAGTAAATAGCTCTCTTACTTTTGTATGTAAACCAGATAGGAATAACTTGAAGGATTTTTTTAACCATCTTTCTTTTTTTTTTTTTTTTTTTTTTGAGACAGGGCTTCAGTCTTTCCCTAGGCTGGAATGCAGTGTGGTGTAATCTCAGCTCACGGCAGCTTCAAACTTCTGGGCTCAAGTGATTCTCCCACCTCAGCACATGCCATCACGACTGGATAATTTTTAAAATTTGTTTTGTAGATATGGTTTTTTTCCATGTTGCCCAGGCTGGTCTTGAACTCTTGAGTTCAAGCGATCCACTCATCTCAACCTCCCAAAGTGCAGAGCCTTGTTTTTAGTTCATTTTGAACTGTTTTATAATCGTTTTGAATCTATAAATTTGGATTCATTCTGATATTTACAGATTTACCATCCTACTTCCCACAATGCTCATATCCTTGATCCATTACAATAGACACCTCGTCCATCTCTGCTCACAGCCCCGATCCATCACAGTAGCCACCTCGTCCACCTCTGCTCACAGCCTTGATCCATTACAGCAGCCACCTCGTCCATCTCTGCTCACAGCCTCGATCCATTATAGTAGCCACCTCGTCCATCTCTGCTCATAGCCTTTATCCATTACAGTAGCCACCTCGTCCATCTCTGCTCACAGCCTCGATCCATTATAGTAGCCACCTCGTCCATCTCTGCTCATAGCCTTTATCCATTACAGTAGCCACCTCGTCCATCTCTGCTCACAGCCTCGATCCATTACAGAAGCCACCTCGTCCATCTCTTCTCATAGCCTAAACGAATCCATTAGTTTAGTTTAGCCAGAGGGAAGAAAAGGAAGCCAACGCGGGTCCCGAACACACATTTTATAAGAGCATAAGAAATTTAAAAATAGAAAAGTGTATCACGAAGTTTGTAATAGATATGCATGATTTAAATTACTATTTTAGTCAATATATTCCATAAACAGACAAATTTAAATATGTGAAGACAATTTCATAATTAATGTCAAGAATATGGCTTATGTTTTTATCTTTGCAAAACGTAGGGGCACTGGGAAGGAAGAATTTATAATCATGGGGAGTGCATATGATACTGGAGGGAGCCTTTTGACAAGGGTGGAAATGGTATCATGAGATATGCTATGGTCATACCCATGTGGGAGCACAGCTAGCTATGGTCTCCCCCATCCAACCCACTGGGCAGTGTTCAGTTACCAATATTGAGGTAGAGCTCACTCTCCCAGGTCAGAAGAGAAAATCTACACTGCAGTCAGAAGCCACTGTGTAGGAAACCCCTTTCAGATAGAGACAAGGGATTATTTGACCTTTTATCTGTAGTGCCTAGTACAATGTCCAGAACACAACAGATATTCCATATTCACAGTCACATCCTATGTATCTGTATTTTTTTTCCAGCAGGGACTGGAGGTCCTAAGCTTCGTTATTATGGTGAGCCAGTGCCCACATGAACAGTATCATCTTAGCACTGTCACCTGGACACCCACTTAAATGCTCTTATTTTAGCTAGTCAAAGTGTGGTCTATGAGTTTGCACTTTAATAAGATCCCCCGGTTAATCTTGCACATGTTACTGGGAAGCACTGGGGTCCTACATCATATGTGACAGGCTCTCACAGTCACCATCATCACGGGAAGCTGCATTTAGAGCATTTAACTATATGGGCTCTGAAATCAGACGACTTAGGTTTAGACTTGCTTCTACTTCTAAGTAGAGAATTCTGGGGTGAAAACTTTACGAGGCCCAGTTTTATCACGTCCAAATTGGAGGCACGGGGAAATTATAGCATTTTGCATAGAATATCATTTTCAGTATAAAATGAAATAGTATGCAGGAAGCTTCTGCCATATGCTAGGTGCACAATAATTATTAGTTAATAGTAACTCATTTAATCCTAAGAGGTCTATAAATTTGTACATAATTTTTTGTGACTACCCAAATTTTCATAATTAATCTAGATTTAAAATCAAGGAATGTTCTTACTTGTAGTTGGCAATCAGTATGACATACCAAAATCATATGTATTTTATTGTTGGTGGGGATATAAGAAATTTGCCATCAAAAGAGAGAGGATAATCTTTGTTTGCAGACTCCAGAAAGCTGTCTCTCATATAAGAGTTTGCAATTTCTGGGGGGAAAAAGAGAAAGTTGATTGTGTAAACATTACCATAGAGTCTTCTCTATGGCAACATCAGAAACGAAAGCTGATTCTCATCTTCCTAACAATCTGCAAAGATGAGTGAAATGCAACCGACTGAGCATCCAGCTAAAGAAGGAGAGAACTTGAGTGGCACAGGAGGAAACCGTGTTGCCGCTAGGGAAATCAACATGACCAGCATTCCTCTGCCCTCCTCCGAGGCTAAGGATGGGTTAAATATCAGTGGCTGACCTCAGATAATGGAATGAGCAAAAGAGCTATAAAAATGCCTACATTACATAACTAAGAGGGTGGGAAGGGATTTTTTTAAAAAGGCAATTCCTAGTTGGGTTCCTTCCTGTTTACCCCATTGGTGAAGAAGCTAGTGTTGCCCTAGGATTCTGGGAATGGCTGCAGACACAACAAACACTGAGCAGACGAAATTCACAGTAATTTATTCGTCACACATACTCCGCCCAGCAGAGGAAGACACTGCATCTATGCAGGTCTACCCGGGGATTGCACTCTGAAGCAGAGGGTGAGGGAGGCAGGCCTGGTAGAAATCAGAGGGTGGGGAAACCCCTGGTCCCTTGAGGGATATGCTTGACTATTTCAAAGAGTTTTGCAGTCTGGTGGGGGCATGAAAGCCATTATGCTGAGGACCTGGTGGGGTGCTGCATGAAATTTTAGGCGTCACAATACAATTGACCCCTGATGCTTTAACATCAGATATTTATTTTAATGATGACTAATATTTTAAAAGGCTGAGAGAAGGCTGTTGAGACACTGTAATAAGTGCTTGGGGCATGAGAGATTAGTAAGGCCACAGTTATGAGTAATGAAATGTGGAAGCAGATGCAAAGCTACTGCCCCCATTTGTTTAGCAGGAGGCAAGAAAGGAGGCCTCTGGCAGCACAACTGTGTTTGTAAATATGTGGGTGACTTCATGCATTCCCCATGCATTGGTTCTGGCAAGACAAGCATGTTCGTAAATATCTGGGTGACGTCATGCATTCCCCCACGCATTGGTTTAGAGATCTGGGGTCTCTGGCAGCACAAGTGTGTTCGTAAATATTTCGGTGATGTCCTGCATTCCCCATGCACTGGTTTAGAGATCCGGGGCCTCTAGCAGGACAAGCGTGTTTGTAAATATCTGGGTGACGTCATGCATTCCCCATGCGTTGGTTTTCATGTCTCCAGCGAGTTGCTGGGCAAGTCTGGTATTACTGATCCACATGCAGCAGGCAGCTTCCTGTACGGAGCTACCTCCACCCCTTGGACAGTCCAGGACTGAATGGTTGTCAAAAATGCGAACTCTTTGATGTCCATTAAAGGCAACTGAGAGAACTGTGTAGCACTGGTGCAAAAAGTGCACTTTCCTAAGGAGTATGAACTTAGAGTAATCAAAGCCTGTGGCAATAGTGGAACCCAGCAGGTCATCCACTCGCTACTTTGTAACTTAAATAGGAATTCCTTGAGGAGCTCAGTCTATCTCTCAACTAAAGCAGCTGCCTGCAGCCGATAGGGGCAGCGGAAACTCTACTGGACATCTTCTTCACAAGTCCAGCACTGTGTTTTCTGATGAAATGTTGCCTTGGTCCCCATCAGCAGTGTCTGGAACTCTGCAGGGGATAAGGAGTGTCCCTGTAAGATCCGTACTGTGTCCCTGGTTAAAATAAAGGCGTCTGTTACCTTGACTGATATTCTGAATATCCCTGAGACAAGAAGTTTCTTTAATTCAATGGGGAGGGGAGGTGGACAATTCTTGGCAATTGCCAAAAAGTTTGTAAAAATGTACAAATAGGGCTAATTGTTGGCCCAGCACCAGTGCTGAGATGACCATCTGAAGTTTGGCTGGTCGTGCTGAGGCCTGGGTGTCATCCTTTATCAGGGACATCCTAGCTGAGGGAGGGAAGGCAGCAGCATCCCACTGAGCTCCATCATGTCCGATGATGGCATCCATTCAGAAGGCGGACGAACTTCATTGCTGGTCACTCAGGGGATCCCAAGGGGCCTGGGAGAAGGGTGACTTCCAGCACCACAGTCTGAGGATGGAGGCGGCCAGTACCAGCACCACAACCTGAGGATGGAGGAGGCCAGTGCTTCCCGTAGATGAGAATGGCAGGGGTTCCAGATTTGACTCCATCCTGAGGCAAGGAGGTCTCTGCAGCTGTGCCAAGGCTGTGGGGTGCTGCTTCCCAAGGCTTGATGGCCAGATGGGCATGAAGGCTTGCGGACATGGACACAGAGCCCTCTGTTTCCAGATGGTCCAGCATGTGGTCAGCAATTACTGCCCTGATGCTGTACAGCACAGGGCCAAAAGGGGGCAGGTTTGTTTTCTACATCAGAAGCCCATGGACAACTTATAGCCACCATATGCAACCCAGATACTTCAGGAAGCATGAGAAGAGGTTGCTCAAGCACCTGCAGTGTGTTCTCTGATGGAATTCATAGGAGCACCTGTTAATTTAAATTTGGACAGATTCCAGGATCACTTGAGCCCAGGAGTTCAAGACCAGCCTGGGTAACATGGCAAGACCTTTTCTCTACCAAAAAAAAAAAAAAAAAAAAAAATTAGCTGAGTGTGGTGGCACACACCTGTGGTCCTATCTACTTGGAAGGCTGAGATGGGAGAATTGCTTGAGCTCTGGAGGTCGAGGCTGCAGTGAGCTGAGATCATGCCACTTCATACCAGCCTGGGTGACAGAACAAGACTGTGTCTCCAAAAAACAAAACACAAATCAAAGAATGTTGGGCTTCTATTAACGTTGTGGACGCTCAGAGAATCAATAACTGTTTCTTGAAAGTGTCGGGAATAGAGCAGCTGCATGTTTACCAAGGCATTTTCAGGAATTGAAGCAAAGTGGCAGGCCTTTGCACTATTGTGCTGGAGAAAGGTCCATTCCCTTTGTGGAAGCCTCCTTGTGTCTGTGTGTCCTTAGTGTGTAAAATGAATTTTCTCTGAGAATGATGTGATCAGTATGTCACACCTGTGCTCCTGCAGAAAGGTGGTTGTAGTGTGATCTTGTCTGTGAAGCCTGCATGCAATGGCAAGGCTGCCAAGGCATTTCATGGGTCACCTGGTCCCTTCAGAGATGAAGGCAGGCTGTGACTGAGACTCTGTTAAAATAGGTACAAAACAGAACATGTTATCCAAATCTATAACAACAAAATATTTACCAGTTGCATGAATATGTATATAGGTTTATTATAAGGAATTGGCTCATGTGGTTATGGAGGCTAAGAATTTCCAGGACCTGCAGTCAGTAAGCTGGAGACCCAGGACTGCCAATGGTGGAATTCCAGTCCAAATCTAAAGTCCTGAGAACCAGGAAAGCTGATGGCATAAGTTACAGTCCAAGTCTGACTTCAAAGGCAAGAGAAGATCTACATCTCAGTTCTGAAATCATCAGACAGAGTGAATTCTCTCTTCCTCTACCTTTGTGTTTTATTTGGGTTTTCAATGGATTGGATGAGGCCCGTTCACAATGAGGAGGGCAACCACTTTACTAAGTCTACATATTCAAATGTTCATCTCATCAAGGAACACCCTCACAGACACACGCAGAATGTTTAACCAAGTATCAGGCAACCCAACTTGGCAAATAAAATTAACCATCATAAGGTGAAAGATGTACACGATCTGAAGAGAAACCAGTGATGCAGGGACAGTTAAACATCTGCAAGTCAATAAATGTGATACACCATATAAACAGCATTAAAAACAAAAATCACGTGATCATCTCAATTGATGCAGTAAAAGGATTTGACAAAATCCAGCATCCCTTAAAACCCTCAGCAAAATCGACATAGAAAAAGCATTTGACAAAATCCAGAACTCCTTTACGATTAAAACCCTCAGCAAAATCAACATAGAAGGCACATACCTTAAGGTAATAAAAGCCATATATGACAAACACGCAGCCAACATTATACTGAATGGGGAAAAGTTGAAAGCATTCCCCCTGAGAACTAGAACATGACAATGATGCCCACTTTCACCACTTCTATTCAACATAGTACTAGAAGTCCTCACCAGAGCAATCAGATAAGAGAAACAAAGGTTATCCATATCTGTAAAGAGGAAGTCGAACTGTCGCTCTTTGCTGATGACATGATCGTATACCTAGAAAACCCTAAAGACTCATCCCAAAAGCTACCAGAACTGGTAAATGAATTCAGCGAAGTTTCAGGATACAAAATTAATGTAAATCATTAAATTAATGCAAATCAGTGGCTCTGCTATACACTAACAGTAATCAAGCCACGAATCAAATCAAGAACTCACCCCCTTTTATAATAGCTGCAATAAAAACCTTAGGAATATTATAATTCCTATAATTATAATAGTATATTCCTATAATTGTAACTTGCATGCAATCTTTGCAGATAAAATCTTAATTATATCTTGAATACTTAACTGAAGAGGCCAAAGGTATCTACAAGGAAAACTACAAAACACTGCTGATAGAAATCATAGATACAAACAAATGGAAACACATCCCATGCTAATAGATGGGTAAAATCAATACTGTGAAAATACCAGACAGCCAAAAGCAATCTACAAACTCAATGCAATCCCCATCAACGTGCCAATGTCAGTCTTCACAGAACTAGAAAAATTCATATGGAACCAAAAAAGACATATAAGGGACATACCTTAAGGTAACAAAAGCCTAGAACCAAAAAAAAGTCTGATAGCCAAAGCAAGACTAAGCAAAAAGAACAAATATAGAAGTTGACTTCAAACTATACTATAAGGCCATAGTCATCAAAACAGCATGGTACTAGTATAAAAATAGGCATACAGATCAATGGAACATAATAGAGAACCCAGAAATAAAGCCATATACTTACAGTCATCTAATCATCAACAACTCAAACAAAAACATAAAGCAGGGAAAGCACACCCTATTCAACAAATGGTGCTCGGATAAATGGCAAGCCACACACAGAAGAATCAAAGTGGATCCTCATTTCTCACCCTATACAAAAATCAACTTAAGATGGATCAAGGACTTAAATCTAATACCTGAAACCATAAAAATTCTAGAAGATGATATTGGAAAAACCCTTCTAGACATTGGCTTAGGCAAAGACTTCATGACCAATAACCCAAAAAACATGTGCAACTAAAACAAAGACAAATAGATGGGACTTAATTAAGCTAAAAAGCTTCTCCACAGTAAAAAGAAATAATCGGCAGAGTAAACAGATAACCTATAGAGTGGGATAAAATCTTCGTAATCTATACTTCTGATTAAAGGACTAATATCCAGAATCTGCAAGGAACTCAAACAAACCAGCAAGAAAAAAAAGTGCCGTCAAAAAGTGGGCTAAGGACATGAATAGACAATTCTCAAAAGAAGATCTACAACTGGCCAACAAACACATGAAAAAATACTCAACATAACCAATTACCAGGGAAATGCAAATTAAAACCACAATACAATACAATGCCACCTCACTCCTATAAGAATGGTCATAATCAAAAAATCAAAAAATAATAGATGATGGCATGGATGTGGTAAAAAGGGAACACTTTTACATTTTTTGGAGGGAATGTAAACTAATACAACAGCTATGGAAAAGAGTGAGGAGATTTCCAAAAGAACTAAAAGCAGATCTATCATTTGATCCAGCAATCCCACTCCTGGGTATCTACCCAGAGGAAAAGAAGTCATTCTATGAAAAAGATACTTGCACATGCAGGTTTATAGTAGCACGATATGCAATTGCAAGAATTTGAAACCAGCCTACATGCCCATAAATCAATAAGTCAATAAAGAAAATGTGGTATATATATTTACCACAGAATACTACTCAGCCATAAGATGGAATGAAATAATGCATACACAGCAAAAAGTGAAGTAACTTAGGAATAGAAAACCAAACATTGTATGCTCTGACTCATAAGTGGGAGCTAAGCTAAGAGGATGCAAAGGCATAAGAATGATACAATGGTCTTCGGGGACTCGGGGGAAAGGCTGGGAGTGGTGGGGTGGGTGTGGTGAGGGATAAAACACTACACATTGGGTATACTTGGGTGACAGTTACACCAAAAATCTCAGAAATCGCCACTAAACAACGTATTCATATAACAAAATACCACCCGTTCCCCCAAAAACCTATTGAAGTTTTTAAAAACCCATCATATTCCCCAAAAACCTATTGACAAAAAAAAAATTAACTACAATAATATTAGGCATTAAGTATGGCAGCGTTGATGGATGGAAGCACTGCACTAACATTACAGCAATCCACTGTGAAACATTTATTATTAGCAAGTTTAAGGTCAAATTCTACCGCTAAATGTTGAAGCAATGATGATAATCACCCCTTCACTAATTAATTAGGTCTTATATAATAAGTTTTATTTATCTGAAGTCATGTTGTAATTTTTTTTGCACCATATTTCCTAATTTATCAACATGACAAGGCTAGGCACCATGGCTCAGGCCTGTAACCCTAAACCCAACACAAAACTCTACCCTAACCACTAACCCTAACCCCTAACCTTAAACCCCAACCCTAACCACTAGCCTAGCCCTAAATCCTAACCCAAACACTACCATGACCCTGACCCGAAACCTAACCTATAACCTAACCCTAACCCCTAGCCATAGCCCTAGCCCCAACCCTAACCAAACCCTAAACCGTAACACCCTAAACCATAACCCTAAGCCTAACCCAACCCCAACTCCAAACCTTAACCCCAACCCTAACTCCCAACCCAAGCCCTTAAACCCTAACTCTAACCATGACCTGAACCCTAACCCCTAACAACAAGCCATGGCCGGAGCTCTAACCCTAATCCCTAACTCTAACCCCTAATCCTAACACCTAGCGCAAACCCTAGACCTAATCCAAACCCCAAACCCTAATCCTTAACCCTAACCCCTAACCCCTAACCCCTAGACCTGGCCATGACCCTGACCCTGACCCATAACACCTAACACTAACCCAACCCTAACCATAACACCTAAGCCTAGCACTACTAATAGGCCTAGCCCTAACCCATAACCCTAACCCTAAACTCTAACCCAAACCATACCACTGACCCCCTAAACCCCTAACCTAACTCTAACGCAAACCCGAACCTCAACTGCAACACCAAACTCTAACCTAACACAACCCCAACTCTAACCCTTAACCCTTAACACTAAACCCCAACCCACTACCCCTAACCCTACCTTAACCCTAACCCACTAAACCTAATTTTAACCCAAACCCTAACAACCGCAACCCGAATCATAACCTTTAACACTAACACTCTAACCACCGAACCCTAACCACTAAGCCTACCCTAACCCTAAACCCTAGCCCCAACTCCAACTCCTAATCTGTGCCTAACTTAAACCACTAACCCCAATCCAAAACCAACACCAACCGCAACCCTAACTCCTATCACCAAACCCTAACCTTAACCACTAACATGAACCCTAACCCTAACACCAACCCCAACCCATAATCATAAACTCAATACATACCCGCAAACGCAACTCCAACCCCTAACTCTAACAATAAAACCTAACTCTAGGCCTAGCCCTAATCCTAACCCCAACCCAACCCCAACCTAACCCGAACGTCTAACCCTAGCTGCTACCCTACACTAAACCTAACCCTACCCTAACCCTAACCCAACCCCAAAACCTAACCCCTAACCCTAACCTCTAAACCTAACCGTAACCCAAACCCTAATCACTGACCCTAACCCTGCCCTAACACTAATCCTAACCATAACCCTAGCCCCAGCCCTAACCCTAGACCAATCCTAATCCTAACCGGACCCCTGACTCTTTAATGCTGAACATGACGTTGACCCTAACACTTGACCCCCGACCCCTACCCTAAAAACCCTAACCCTAAAGCTACCCTAACCTCAGCCCCTGGCCCTAACCCTAATCCAACCCGAACCCTAACACCGATCCCCTTAGCCCTAACCCTAACCACAACCCCTAACACCTAAACGTAACCACTAGCCCTAACACTTAACCCTAACCCATAGCCCTAATTCTTAACCCTAACCCTAATCCTAACCAGGAACCCCTAACACCTAGCATTAAACCCTAACCTCTAACCCAAACCCTTGCCCTAACCCAAGACCTAGCTTTAGCACAGACCTAGCTCTAACCCTAACCCGTAGCCCTAACCCGAAGCCCAAACCCTAACTGCAAGCCCCAACCAGGACCTTGACCCTAACCCCTAACCTTAACCCTAATCCCTAAACCAAACCCTAGCCCTACCCCTACACTTAACCTTAAACCAACCCTATGCCTAACCTTTACCCCTAACCATGACCCTGACCCCAGCCCCGGCCTTGAACCTAATACCTAACCTCAACCCTAATCCTAGCATTAACCCTAAGTCCTAAACCCTAACAACCCTAACCCTAACCCCTAACCCTAGCCCTAACTCCAACCCCCAACCCTAAACCTTAACCCCAACCCCTATCCGTAACCTGAACCTGAACACACATCCCTAACCTTCTAACCCTAACCCTCATCCTAATTCTAAGCCTTAACCCTAACCCTTACCGTAACACAAACCCTCTAATTGTAGCCCATAACCCTAACCCAAACCCTAAACCCTAACCCTAATCCGACAGCAATCCCTCACCGTAACTGCTGTTAACGCAAAACATTAACCCTAACCTTAAAATGTAACCGCAACCCAAATCCCAAAGCTGACGTATCCTAATCCATAATCTAGTCTAATCCTAACCACAACCCCTAAACTCTAACTCCTTATGCTAATGCCATCCCCAACCCCAACATTATACCCTAATCCTAACCCTCACGCTGACAGCAACCCTAAATCTCACCGTAACAATTGTAAACCTATCTTTGGATTCTAGGCCGTGACCCTGAGTGACCCTAACCCTGCTCCCTTGTTACACATTCTCATTTCTCCATGCCGTATTTGGAATCGAGCCGTGTCACTCCACTGCTGCAAAATCCTATTCGTCAAGATCCTGTATACCTTACCTTGCCTCAGCAGGTGTCTGTCTTTGACACGTTCTTCAATACTGCTCTTCCCCATTAAACTACTGTACTCAGGAAAAAAATGTTGCCACACTTGTGTGCACCACTTACCATGGATTAACACACGTCCTAAAGGAGTAAGCCAAGGATAGACATTCAGTTTGATATTTTTATTTTTAATTTTTGTTGGGACACAGTAGGTGTATGTGATTCCTTCAGTCTTAAAGCAGCCACCTTCTCCCACCTATGGCTCCCAAGGCCATCACAGGGGTCCTCAGCACTTCAGTACCACAGGATCTGAGAAAATGTGGAAGGTTTTATGTCGTCTTGTGTAAGGGCCAGGCCCGTAAGGATCATCACTTGCATACTTTGTTTTGTTTTGTTTTTGAGACGGAGTCTTGCTCTGTCGCCCAGGCTGGAGTGCAATGGCGCAATTTTGGCTCACTGCAACCTCTGCCTCCCGGGTTCACACAATTCTCCTGCCTCAACCTCTAGAGTAGCTGGGATTACAGGTGCACACCACCATGACCGGCTATTAATTTTTCTATTTTTTAGTAGAAATGGGGTTTCACCACATTGGTCAGGCTAGTCTCAAACTCCTGACCTCGTGATCTGCCCAACTCAGCCTTCCAAAGTGCTGGGATTACAGGCGTGAGCTACCACTCCCAGCCACATGGGTACATATTCTACTGCAGAGCTCAGTTATCTGATGCACCCACAAAAACAGAGGGCTGAGAAATGCCATCTGTGTGTCCAACAGAAAAAGGTGTGAATTTTGTAGAACACATTTAGCCAGTCTCTGACACACAGGATTTCCCTCGTGTGAATTCCCTAATACCTGCTGAGGTGTTACTTCAGACAAAAGGATTTTGCACATTCTTTTTTTTTTTTTTTTTTTTTTGAGATTGGAGTCTCGCTCTGTCGCCCAGGCTGGAGTGCAGTGGCACCATCTCGGCTCACTGCAAGCTCCAACTCCCAGGTTCATGCCATTCTCCTGCCTCAGCCTCCTGAGTAGCTGGGACTACAGGTGCCCACCACCTCGCCCAGCTAGCTTTTTTGTATTTTTAGTAGAGACGGGGTTTCACCGTGTAAGCCAGGATGGTCTCCATCTCCTGACCTCATGATCCACCCTCCTCGGCCTCCCTGCCCTCCTCGGCCTCCCAAAACGCTGGGATTAGAGGTGTGAGCCACCGCGCCCAGCCCACATTCATTACACTCTTAGGCTTTCTCCCTTGTAAGAATTTCTTGATGCCTCCTGAGGTCTGACTTCTGCTAAAAGGTGTTTCCAACACTCATACAGCCACAGGGCTTTCCCTGTGTGACTTCTCTGATGGGTATTAAGGCTTGACTTGTGGTTGAAGGATTTCTCACACTGGTTACATGCACAGGGTTTATTTCCTGTATGCATCCACTGATATGCTGTAGGATTTCATTTGCTACTAAGGCTTTTCACACCTTCAGTATGTTAACAGGGCTCTTCACCTGAGTGAGTTCTGTAATGTACAGTGAGGGCTGACTTCTGGTAGAAAGCTTTCCTACATTCTTTGCATTCATATGGTTTCTCATGCGTGTGAATTCTCTGATGTCTATTGAGAGTTGACTTCTGGCAAAAGCTTTTCCCACATTCTTTGCATTCATACGGCTTCTCCCCTGTGTGAATTCTTTCATGTATCATGAGGGATGACTTCTGGTAGAACGTTTTCCCACATTCCTTACATTCATGGGATTTCTTCCCCATGTGAATTCTTTCATGCACAGTGAGGGCTGACTTCTGGAAGAAGGTTTCCCTACATCCATTACATTTATAAGGCTTCTGTCCTGTGTGAGTTTTCTGATGCCTGCTGTAGTTCGCCCTCTGACGAAAGGTTTTTCCACATTCGTTACACTTGAAGGGTTTTTCTCCTGTGTGAGTTCTCTGATGTGTGGTGAGCACTGACTTCTGGTAGAAGGATTTTCCACATTCATTACATTCGTAGGGTTTCTCCCCTGCGTGAGTACTCTGATGCATCCTCAGGTTTGACTTCTGGCTAAAAGTTCTCCCACATTCATTACACTCATAGGGTTTTTCCCCTGTGTGAGTCCTCTGATGTTTAGTGAGAACTGCCTTCTGGTAGAAGGTTTTCCCACATTCACTACACTCATAGGGTTTTTCACCTGTGTGAGTACCCTGATGCATCCTGAGGTTTGACTTCTGGCTAAAGGTTTTTCCACATTTATTACATTCATATGGTTTCTCACCTGTGTGAGTTCTCTGATGTATAATGAGAACTGAATTCAGGCAAAATGTTTTTCCACATTCATTACATTCATAGGGTTTTTCTCCTGTGTGAGTTCTCTGATGTACAGTAAGTTTTGACTTCTGAGCAAAAGTTTTCCTGCATTCTTTACATTCATATGGCTTCTCACCTGTGTGAGTTCTCTGATGTACCGTGAGGGCTGACTTATGGTAGAACGCTTTCTTACATTCTTTACATTCATATGGCTTCTCACCTGTGTGAATTCTCTGATGTACAGTGAGGACTGACTTCTGATAAAAGGTTTCCCCACATTCATTACACCTATATGGTTTCTCTCCTGTGTGAATTCTCTGATGTACATTGAGGGCTGACCTCTGGTAGAAGGTTTTCCCACATTCCATACATTCATAGGGTTTCTCTCCTGTGTGTATTCTGTGATGATAAACAATGGCTGACATTTGGCAGAAGGTTTCCCCACATTCATGACATTCATAGGGCTTTTCCCCTGTGTGGATTCTCTGATGAACAATTAGGTTTGACTTCTGACAGAAGGATTTCTCACATTTGGTACATGCAAAGGGTTTCTCCCGTGTATGTGTTCTCTGATGATTTGCAAGGTATGATTTCTTAATGAAGGATTTCTCACATAGTACACATTTATAGGGTTTCTCTCCTGTGTGTATTTTCTGATGTTTGGTAAGCTTAGACTTTTTACAGAACACTTTCCCACATACACAACATTCGACATTTATCTTCCGGCAAGTGAGTGCTGACTTATCACAGGATTTCCCACGCTCACTATAGGTACATGCAGTCTTTCCACCGTGACCCTTCTCTGCCTCAGCGCTGAAGGCTTTTCCTTGTCTACTATACTCAAAAAGCTGCTGCTCCATATGAATCTTGTTATGGTGACTAAAATACTCATGACACGTGAGAGATTTCCCAGTTATACTTCGAGCATCAGGTTTTCCTCCTGCCTGCATTTCATGAGGCTCAATCGAGATATGTATGTTCTGACTTACATTTAACTCCTCAGGCCTCATTCCTGAATAGTGTGCATTATTTACCATCACATCTGGAATATGGTTTAAGCTCAAATTAAGTATTTTTCCTAATTCAACTGTTTCCTTGGTTGATGTTTTGCTGTTGGTGACTGCAACTTGCCATATACGTCTATGATGAATTTCCTGGCTTCTTTCAATTATATCAACTGTCTGGACACCTGTAACGAAGAAAAAACAAAACAAAACAAAGCAAAACAAAAATCCATGAACCACACACAAGCATTTGTTATGGAATGCTTATATAAAGACTCAATGAAGTTACTTTCTCTCCTAGTGGCATAAGATTCTTTAAAAATCAATAATCAGGACTGGTTTTATAAGCACATGGCTGTTCCTACTAACTTAATATAAGAAATTACATTACTAGATTTTCTAATGTGAAATTATGTTTTTCACTGTTGTTTCATTAAAAATATTTGGTAAAAAATATTCACCTACACCTAGTTGTAATTTTCCCCTAAGGGCTTATCACCTGCCAACTGTTTTCTCTATTGTTTTTCTCCATTTCATTCTTGTAACAATGGGAGGCATCTTGTGCTATTTTTCTCATTCCGCCTTGAAGATGATAAGGTATTCCTGGATCAGCTACCTGCAGGTGCCCACCATGGCCACTTGTCTTCAGGACCAGATTTTACACCAGTGTTTCTTTAGCTTTCATGCTTCCCTGGGAATGTCTATAGGTATCTGGGCATTTTTCAAATACAAAATCTCTCCTCCAAACTAGGTGAAGACTGCCTCTTTCAAATTTCTAACTTAACCTGACTCGCTTAGCTTCTCAGAACTGTAATAGGTACATGAAGCTCCACTCCACCACTGTGGGCATCCCCTCCCTGCTGGTCCTAAGGATTCAGTTCTGGAACTCGGGTGGGGTTCACCATCTTTGAAAAATCATTTATTGGCTCCTTCCGAGATGAACAGACCTGATATTCTCCCCCCAAATTCTTGGCACATCCATCCCTGCTTCATAATTCAATGCTTCTGAAGGCTTTTGTGTGTTCAAGTTTCAGCTGTCTCCTAGTTTCAGAGAAAAATGGGGTCTCTTGTACACTTCTCATTGTCTACTGCCAAACAGAAATCTCAGCCCTTCAACATGAAACCTTTGCTTCAATAGGCTTTGGAATCCAGAATCTCCTGGTTCTCTTCCAAATTCCAGGCCTATCCTGTTCCATGCTCTTATGCTGGGTCCTCCTCACTGTAAGGATTTCTGATGTCATTATAAAAAAAGCCTCACTATGAGATTGTTCTTATTTTTTGTTCAACTCCCTAGGTGACCTCCTCTATAATTATGATTCTAAACACCAGCTTTGACTTACTGATTTTTAAGTTTGTATCTCCAATTGTGATGTCCACTCTTTACATACATATTTATATTCACCTACTATGTGCCACAATTGGAAAAGAGTTAAATTGGACTGGAGCTATGCCAAAGTTAACAACGCCTCTAACACTGCATTGTCTTACCATCTTTCCTAAATTTTATCCCTTTTTTACTCACTCTGGTTAAATATTCCACATGGTTCTTTTACAACTACTTAACATATATTATTTTGTTTCTCTTATCACAATGTACACTTTATGAAAAAAGACATTATTTTGACCATTGCTGTTATAAACGCCAAGTATAAAGTTACCATGGCTTACAAGCTACTCGATTAAGATGTGTTGAAAGAATCAACGGATGTATGAATAAATGTCCGGGGGAAAAAAAACAATCCATGAAAATGGAGGAAAAGAAAACAACTGAGAAAATTGAGAAAATGAATAGCAAAGAAACATGTCTAAGAAGAGCAAGGTAGGGACTAGATTGAGTAAATATTTTAAAATATTCGCAAAATAAAATGCAGGGATATATGCATGAAAGCCCTCCTTGGAGATGATAGAATTCACATGTTTGATGCATAAAGATCAGCTGTCCTCAGGTATGGGACCTGGGAGAAAAAGTGGTGAAAACAAGTCAACGATGCAAATATCTGCCGGGCTTTACTCTTCCTGGCTTCCCTGCCCAGGATGCAGTTGACTAACCTGAGAGGCACTGGTTTGCCCATTCTTCTCCTAACCATGGCTCTGCTCCTTGCTCCAACTTGAAGATCACCTCAGGTTTGGTAATGCAATGGCCTGGTAATGGGAAATAATGGAGGACTTGGCCAAACTGCAAAGTAAGGTCCTTTTCAGAATGACAACAGCTCGGTTTCAGAAGCTGTATAATGAAGGAGCCTATTTGAATCTTTTGTTAGAGAGGGTTGACACATTCTTCACATGGAATAGCATTAAACCTTATAAATGCTTCCTATACTTACCAACATGGAAGTAAGTGTTGCTTCTGGGGGTTACTGGGCAGCTTCACTCACCCAGTGACACCAGGCTGCTGTAGGTCTCCAGCATCACGTCCCTGTATAGTGTCCTCTGTGCATCATCCAGGTCCTGCCACTCCTCCCAGGTGAAGTGCACGGCCACCTCCTCAAAGGACACCAACCCCTGTAATGGCACATTTCTCCTCAAGTCATCAGCCCAGGGTCACAAGATAGGAATGTCAGAGTTCATTCTTCTGTAGCGGCATGTCTCTTATGTGTATCTTACATAAACTGTAGCTTCTCTGTACTCTATATGGAGAAAGAACAAGCATAGTAGAAGTATCCTGCCACTATCATGTTTTGTTAATAAAATAGATTACAAAGTTTACCTTGTAGATGTAGAATCATCCTTATTGTGAAAGATAAAAGTAGAAAAAAATTCTGTGATCTGGTATGATGACAAAAATTATAAACACATACCTAGAACAACATGATAGATGAATTAGTAGAGACATAAGTTTAATGTCGACTGCAGTAAGAAAGGAGAAAATACAGTTCTATATTGCATTAGAAAGTTGCACTTCATTGAAAAACCAAAGATGCTTAGTACTTCATGTGAACCATGTGTTCTCGTGACTTTGAGGCAACACTGGAGTCTAGTCATAAGGACACGAAGAACACATACCATATTAACGGAACTGCACACAGCACCATGTCTAGCTGAATGACCCCGGGCTGTGATGAGAGAGAACACAACACTGAAGGAACTGATTATGGAGTGAGTCTGCATGTAAATATCTGACCTAACTCCAAAAGTTATTTTTAAATTATTTATAAATTAAAATAATGTACATAAGCATCTGAACATTTCCTTCCTCATGCCCAATGACTGCTTGTGTCCACCCTTAGGGTGCACACTCCTATTTCCCTAACCACCGGGTGTAAATAATGTGTAAATCTGTGTGATGTTTACACTCATCTGTGAGTGTAATGCGTGTAAATACCTGTAAGAACAAGTATGTTACATGACCAAATAGCATTTTCACAGTCGCCTAGGGAGAATGGGCAAGGACTTTGGGGAGATTCAGAGGGGAAGAAAACAGAGTGATAGATGACCACATTCATCCTATCACAGAGCAGTAAGAATGCAGAACAGGGAAGCAATCCTTAAAAAGGAAAAGGGGAAAAGAAAAAGAATTTGGTGCTAATTTGCTGTGCAGGGGGGAAAATGGGGAGTTTCACTTTCAGATGATGCAGAATCATGTCTAGTGAGGCAATGGCACTGCAAATTTGGAAAATTAAAAATATGACGACCAGAAGTGACACAGACTTAGGTCATATTGGAAACATCTGAGGTACCGTACGTGGGGACGTCCAACTAGCAACTGGATATACAATTCCAGAGTTCAGAAAAGATATCTAAGCAGAAGATAAATATGTGGAAAGTATCAGAATTCGTAAGGTACTCGTAGCCATCACAGTTTAAGAGATTAAAAGAAAAAATGAACAAATGCAGAATCTACAGAAACACTGACCAAGACATACTTTCGAAGATTATTCTACAAATAAAGCTCAATAAGTATACTAATATAACCATATTCACAGTTCTATAAAGAAAAATTCTTCAATTTTGCACATAGACATACACAACGTACTTTTAGAAACACATTCCGGGTTTCTATTTCTGCATGTAAGAAGCTTGAAAGTCATCATTCCATCTTAACAACAAATGAAAAGCTGAAGAAACTGAAAAATCAGCAACTCTTCTTGGATCTGTAAGGGAGGGAGAACACAGGACAATCCACTGCCCCAAGATTGGAGATATAGACAGGCAAAAACAAGAACAGAGATTCACTAGCAAAAATCACCATGGGAACCAGTGCAGGAGGAGGAAACTCTGAACTGTAACTAACAAACTGTGAGAGGCTCAGCGCGAACAACTCCAGAAGTTAAAAACTCCAGGGGGACCCAGTCATGAGGGTGACTCTACAGTACTGTGAAATTTACCACTAGGAGCTTAAGTAGCCTCCTACAGTAAACACTGGAGACAGCTCCCCTCCTGCTTCCACCTGCAGGCAGGCGGGGAAAAGGCAAATCATTTTGAAATATGAAAGAGTACTGCATTGCTTCTTAACCAAAGCCTAGCCTGATGTGGTATTAACAGCTTCAATGACCTAGGTGAAGGGAAATACCCAACTCCAACCCACTCTAGCCATCATGTCTCACCTAAAATAGAAGGAAAAAAAAAAAAGAGCAACACTTGTGAAGTTCACAGTTCAAAAGAAAGAAGAGCTCACTAAAAGAAATAAGCCCTGTTGACAGGACTACAGACCACTTCGGCTATGGTCTAAAAGTGTGTGTCCCCGCAAAATCATTACTTGGAAGCCTAACCTCTAATTTTACTGCAAGATTTGGAAGATACAAATTCAAGTGATTACCAAGGTTGGACTATTGGGAGATACCTGTTTTGATGACAAACACTGAGACCACACAATCGACTAGGCCAAAGTTATCTACAAAAATGAGCTCACACATGGAAAAGTGTGAAACCCAGCTGTTCCTATTGTGTTTTCCAAAAATTAGGGACGTCTGCCTTACGAGACTCACGCTGCTCTCAGGTACACACATGGTAATCCTTTCGTTTAAGCAGAGGCGCTCGCAGCACCTTCACAGCACCAGCCTCTCCCCAGAGAAAAGGGCCACCCAGACAATCCTGCTGCTGGATCTCACTCTGTCACCCAGGATGGAGTGTAGTGGCACAATCATAGACAACTGTAACCTCATGGGCTCAAGTAAATCCTCCCTCCTCAGCCTCCTGGGTAGCTAGGACTACAGAAGTGTACCACTATGCCCAGCTGATTTTTTTGTTGTTTTGTAGACATGAGATCTCACTGTGTTACCGAGGCTGATCTTGAATTCCTGGCCTAAGGCAGTCTTTCAGTCTCAGCCTCCCAAAGTATTGGGATTGAGACACAAACCATGGTGTGCAACTATATGACATTTTCTATATTCACTTATATTTCTATGGACATTCAGGTTGTTTTCATATCTTGCCATAATCCATTTTCAATTTACTTTTCTGTATGGTGTAAAATGTGGTCCAATTTTTTTGCATGTGGATAACCAGATTTCCCATCATTTACTGAAGAGTTTGTTTTCTCGTGTGTATTTGTATGCCTTTGTTGAAAATTAATTGACTCAGGCCAGGCTGACTGATACATTTCTGACCTCTCTATTCTGTTCCATTGGTCTACGTGTCTGTTTTTATGCCAGTGTCATTCCATTTTGATGACTACAGCTTTGCTATGCAGTTTAAAATCGGGAAATATAATGCCTCCAGCTTTGCCTTTCTTACTCAAAATTGCTTTACTCTTTTATGATTCTAAACTTAAGAATTTTTTTTCTATTTTTGTGAAATATGCTATTGAAATTTTGATAGACTGATTTGAATCTGTATATCACTTTGGGGACTACGGATGTTTAAAGAAACCTTTTTCAGGAACACAACATATTTTGTTTTATTTGTGTCTCCTATAATTGCTTTCATTAATATTTTACAGTTTTTGATGTATAGATCCTTCACCATCTTGGTTATATTTATTCCTAAGTACTTTATTCTTTTTGACATTATGTTAAATGGATTTATTTCTGGATTTTTGTCAGATATATTGTTAGGATATAGAAATGCAAGTGATACTTTTGGTACATTGGTACAATATCGTGAAATGTTACTTAATTAGTTTATTAGTTCAAAAAGTTATTTGATGTAATGAGGAGCACAATGGACTGTGGTTACACATTAAATGATAGCTTCTGTTAGTATATCACCATGCCTCAAAAAGTGATCTGCTGTATTTCTGCTGTTACAAATTCAGTCGCATTTTTTAGTCCTAGTATTTTTTCTTCTAAAATATTTTTGTCTATCATTAGCTAATAATGTGTATCCTCTGCTTACTGTTCAATTGTGCTACCCATTTATCTTCCAGCCTAGTTAGTCCAACTTTCTAATAAAATTTTTAACAATGGTATGTTCATTTACTGTAAACTTAAATAGTAAATTTGTATGATAGTTTTACAGTTACCAAATAGGATTTAAAACATGTCAATTTGTTGCTACCAATGAATCTCTGGGTTCCTAATTTTAAACATTTATGTATCATGTCTATTAAATATGTACGTGCAATGGCTTAGAATCAAGCCTAACATATCGTATGCACTAAGTATCAATCAAACCAATTTTTAAAATTATCACTTTCATACTATTAAAAACTATTTAGAGAGAAGAAAAAGATATAGGTCATATACCTGGATCTACATAAGGAAAGGAAGAGCAGTAAAGAAAGAATGAGGGTATCTTAACCAATCTACATATTATGTACAAATATATGCAATTATATACACATGCACGATTATGTGTGCTTATATGTAGTTGAAATGAATGATGACAACGACACAAGGGACAGGAAAATGGAAGAGAAAAATTATGTTAGAAGATAGTCACGTTACTTGTGAAGCAGTACAGTATTATTTGAAACTGGACTTGTAAGTGTATATTGAAACCCTAGAGCAACTTTTTAAACTAGTACAAAAAGTTTAAAAAATTATAGCTATAAAGAAAACACACGCTAAGAAAGAAGAGAAAATGGAATCATATAAAATGCTCAGTTAACATCTCAAAAGGCAGAAAGAGTAGAAGACAAAACAATATGGGAATAATAACAATAACAAATACGGCAGTTATTAATTCAACTATATCAATAATCACTTTGAATATCAATGGTCTAAATTCACGAATTAAAACAGAGATTGTCAAAGTGGATCAAAATACAAGACCCAACCATATGTTGTCTACAAGAAACCCATTTTAAATATAAAACCACTCATTAATTAAAAGTAAACAGAGAAAAATATACAATGCTAACAATAAGAAAGCAGGAGTGGCCAGGTGCAGTGGCTCACACCTGTAATCCCAGCACTTTGGGAGGCTGAGGTGGGTGGATCACTTGAGGTCAGGAGTTTGAAATCAGTCTGGCCAACAAGGTGAAACGTCTCTAATAAAAAAAATACAAAAGTCAGCTGGACATGGTGTTGGGCACCTGTAATCGCAACTACTTGGGAGGGTGAGGCAAGAGAATCGCTTGAACCGAGGAGGCAGAGGTTGCAGTGAGCTGAGATCACACCCTTGCACTCCAGCCTGGGCAACAAAAGTGAAACTCTGTCTCAAAAAAAAAAAGAGTAACTATATTTCACACAAAGTAGACTTCAAAGAAAGTAAGTTATCATGGAAAAAGAATGGTACTTCATCATGACATAGCAGTTAATCCTCCAAAAAGATGACAATCCTTAATGTGTGTGCACCTGACAACAGACTGTCAAACGACATGAGGCAAAAACAAAACTGGAAGGAGAAATAGATGGATCCACTATCACAATTTGAGACATCAACACTCTCCATTAGAAACAGACCCAGCAGGCAGCCATATTTAGAAAGCTGAAACCGGATCCCTTCCTTACAACTTACACAAAAATTAATTCAAGATGGATTAAAGACTTAAATGTTAGACCTAAAACCATAAAAACCCCAGAAGAAAACCTAGGCAATACCATTCAGGACATACGCATGGTCAAGGACTTCATGTCTAAAACACCAAAAGCAATGACGACAAAAGCCAAAATTGACAAATGGGATCTAATTAAACTAAAGAGCTTCTGCACAGCAAAAGAAACTACCATCAGAGTGAACAGGCAACCTACAGAATGGGAGAAAATTTTTGCAATCTACTCATCTGACAAAGGGCTAATATCTAGAACCTACAAAGAACTCAAACAAATTTACAAGAAAAAAACAACCCCATCAAAAAGTGGGCGAAGGATATGAACAGACATTTCTCAAAAGACGACGACATTTATGCAGCCAACAGACACATGAAAAAATGCTCATCATCACTGGCCATCAGAGAAATGCAAATCAAAACCACAATGAGATACCATCTCACACCAGTTAGAATGGCGATCATTAAAAAGTCAGGAAACAACAGGTGCTGGAGAGGATGTGGAGAAATAGGAACACTTTTACACTGTTGGTGGGACTGTAAACTAGTTCAACCATTGTGGAAGACAGTATGGCGATTCCTCAAGGATCTAGAACTAGAAATACCATTTGACTCAGCCATCCCATTACTGGGGATATACCCAAAGGATTATAAAACATGCTGCTATAACGACACATGCTCACGTATGTTTATTGTGGCACTATTCACAATAGCAAAGACTTGGAATCAACCCAAATGTCCATCAGTGACAGACTGGATTAAGAAAATGTGGCACATATACACCATGGAATACTATGCAGCCATAAAAAAGGATGAGTTCCTGTCCTTTGTAGGGACATGGATGCAGCTGGAAACCATCATTCTCAGCAAACTATCGCAAGGACAAAAAACCAAACACTGTATGTTCTCACTCATAGGTGGGTATTGAACAGTGAGAACACTTGGACACAGGAAGGGGAACATCACACACTGGGGCCTGTCATGGGGTGGGGGGAGGGTGGAGGGATAGCATTAGGATAAATACGGGTGCAGCAAACCAACATGGCACATGGATACATATGTAACAAACCTGCATGCTGTGCACATGTAGCCTAGAACTTAAAGCATAATTTAAAAAAAAAAAAAAAAAGGAAAGAAAAAAGAAACAGATCCAGCAGGCAGAAATTAGTAACAATATAGTTGAATTCAGTATTAATATAAACTGGATACTGACAGAGCAGGCACACCATCACCTCGGACAAACACCGCCACTTTAAGTTCCAGCTCCCTTCTTTGCCTCATGCACTTCAAGGAAATCATTTCTCTTCTAACTACAAGTAGCCAGACAGAGCAGACAGTAAAATACCGATAAGACAGCTCAGCCCCAGAGGGAGGTGAGGGGAAGTCTCTTGGGTAAAGTTTCACTGCCAAACTTCACCCTCATACAACAGGCCCAGTAAAACAGTGGGGCTTGATAATTTAATCAGCACATGGCTTTCCCTTCAGGTGCACTACGACAGGGAAGCTAAAAGCAGACTCGGGACATGCCTGCAGCTGCAGAAAGATGCATGGGGACAGACACCCAACTCTCCCTCCCAGATAGGCACAACACAGACACAGAAGCAGTCCAAGCCTTAATAAACTTTCCCGCCCTGAATCCTTAAAACTCTGTCTGTAAGAGTGAGCCTCTGACCTAACTCGGCCAGAAGGCGTCTCTCAGGTTTGTTTTCTCTAAAATAAATCTGTCTTAACTGGCAAGACACCTTTCATGTTTCTCTCCTCTTTATTTAATTCTTACAAACACAATTGCTATTTATAGACTTCATCCAATAACAGTAAAATATACATTCTTTTCAGGCTCAATAATCACCAAGATATACCACACTGTGAACCATAAAATACCCTTTAACCAATTTAAAATAACAAATCTTGCCATATGCACTCTTAGACCACAATGAAATCAAAACTTAAAATGAGCAATAGACAGACAAGTGGAAAATCTCTAAATATAGTGAGACAAAAGAACACCTTCTAAATAATGAATGGATCAAAGAAGAAATCTCAAGAGAAATTAATATTTTATTATTAGAGACAGGGTCTCACTGTCACCCAGGCTGGAGTGCAGTGGCATGATCAAAACTAACTGCAGCCTTGAACGCCTGGGCTCAAGCAATCCTCTCACCTCAGTCTCACCAGTGGCTGAAAATACAGGCACATGTCTCCCTGATAACTTTTTTTTTTTTTTTTTTGAGATGGAGTCTTGCTTTGTTGCCCAGGCTGGAGTGCAGTGGCACCATCTCGGCTCACTGCAAGCTCCGCCTCCTGGGTTCATGCCATTCTCCTGCCTCAGCCTCCCAGTAGCTGGGACTACAGGCACGCACCACCACGCCCAGCTAATTTTTTTTTTTTTTGTATTTTTAGTAGAGACGAGGTTTCACCGTGTTAGCCAGGATGGTCTCAATCTCCTGACCTCGTGATCCGCCCGCGTCGGCCTCCCCAAAGTGCTGGGATTACAGGCGTGAGCCACCGCGCCCGGCCTCCCTGATAACTTTTTAAAATGTTCTTGTAGAGACAGGGTCTTGCTATAGGTGCTCAAGCTGATCTCAAACTCCTAGCCTCAAGTAATCCTCCTGCCTTGGCCTCCCAAATCTCAGCCTCCCTGGCTGAGATTACAAGTGTGAGCCACCATGCTGGGCCTAACAAATATTTTCACTAAATAAAAATGAAAATAAAAACACAACGTATCAAAATGTGTAGAATACAGCAAAAGCATGGCTTAGAAGAAAATTTATGGCATCAAATGCATATATTAGAAAATAAGAATGATCTAAAATAAAGAAAAAAATGAGCAGATTAAATCCAAAGTAAGAAGAAGAAAATAAATTATTGCAGAAATCAATGAAATGGAAAACACAAAAATCAAGAGAATATTATCAACAACAAAGCTGGTTCTTTTAAAAGGCCAATAAAATTAAAAAGCCTATAGCCAGGTTAAGGAAAAAAGTAGAAACTAATAATATCATAAATGAGGGCCAGGAGTAGTGGCTCAAGCCTGTAATCCCAGCACTTTGGGAGGCTGAGACGGGCGGATCACAAGGTCGGGAGATCGAGACCATCCTGGCTAACACAGTGAGACCCCATCTCTACTAAAAAATACATAAAATTAGCCGGGCAAGGTGGCAGGCGCCTGTGGTCCCAGCTACTCGGGAGGCTGAGGCAGGAGACTGGTGTAAACCCGGGAGGCAGAGCTTGCAGTGAGCTGAGATCGCGCCACTGCACTCCAGCCTGGGCGACAGAGCAAGACTCCATCTCAAAAAAAATAATAATAATAATATAAATGAAAGAGGGGATGCCACCACACATCCCGTGGATGTTAAATGGATAAGGAAATACTCTGAACAACTCTGCATACATCTGATCATCCAGTTCAAATGGGCTGCTTCCTTGAAAGACACAATTTACTGAAACTCACACAAGAAGAAACACACAGGCCGGGCGCAGTGGCTCACACCTGTAATCCTAGCACTTTGGGAGGCCGAGGCGGGCGGATCACAAGGTCAGGAGAATGGAGACCACGGTGAAACCCCGTCTCTACTAAAAATACAAAAAATTAGCCGGGCGTGGTGTTGGGCGCCTGTAATCCCAGCTACTCAGGAGGCTGAGGCAGGAGAATGGTGTGAACCCGGGAAGTGGAGCTTGCAGTGAGCTGAGATCGCGCCACTGCACTCCAGTCTGGGCAACAGAGCAAGACTCCATCTCAAAAAAAAAAAAAAAAAAAAAAAGAAGAAACACACAATCCGAATAACCCATTTTTTAATAACCTTCAGAACAGAAAGTACCTGACCCAGATATATTCACTGGTAAACTGACCAAATATTTCAGGAAGAAATTATACCCATTCCCCACAATCTATTTCAGAGGATAGAAGCTGTTGAAATACTTCCTAGTTCATTCTGTGAGGCCAGCATTATTCCAATGACATTTCAAAATAGAAAACCACAGACCATGATCTCTCATAAAAATACATATAAAAATCCTCAAAAACATTGGCACATCAAATCCAACAATATATAGAAAGAATCATACACCATCACCAAGTGAGATTTATTCTGGGGATACCAGGCTGGTTCAACATTTGAACATCGATTAATGTAATTCATTATATCAAGAGGCTGAAAAGGAAAAATCACATGATCCGGTGCAGAAAAAGCAGTTGACAAAATCCAGCATTCATTCATGATAAAAACTCTCAATAAGCTAAGAGGGGAACTTCCTGAAATTAATAAAGAATATCTACACAAAACTACAGTGAACATAATACTTAATAATCAGAAACTCAAAGCTTTTCCACAATATCAGGAGGAAGAAAAAGATCTACTTTCTCATCACCCCTTTCAATATCATACTGAAAATACTAGCGAATGCCATCAGGCAAGAAAATATAATTAAAGGCATACAGATTGGGAAGGAATAAATAAAACTTTGTTCACAGACAACAGGATTGTCTACGCAGAAAATCTAAAAAAAAAAAAGAAAAGAAAAGAAAAAAGATCAAACCAAAAAAAACCCCCTCCTGGAACTGAAAAGCAAGATCACAGAACACAAGGTTAAAGGAGGAAGCTAACTGCTTTCCAACGCACCAGCAACAGCCAAGTGCAATTTGCTATGAAAAACACAGTGCTACTTATATTTAGCACCCAAAAGATGAAATACTTACGTATAAATTTAACAAATGTAACAAGATCTGTATGAGGAATAGTACAAAACCTTAATAAACAAAATACAAGTAAACCTGATTCTAAAGTTCACATGGAGAAGCAAAAGACCAAGAATAGTCAATTACTGAAGAACAAAGTTGGAAGACTAACACTACCTAACTTTAAGCCTTATTATATAGATTCATTGTAGGCAAACATAACAATGGAACAGAATAAAGAGCCCAGAAATACACCCACATAAATACAGTAAACTGATGCAATAAAGCAAAGTTGCTGTTTTCAACAAATGATGTGGGGACAACTAGAAATCCACATTTAATAAAAAACAAAAAACAAAAAACTGAATCTAGACATAGATCTTATGCTCATCACAAAAATTAACTCAAAATGGATCATAGACTTCAATGTAAAATGCAAAAGTTAAAAACTGTAGAAAATAACAAAGGAAAAAACCTAGATGATCCTGGGAAAGGTAATGACTTTTTAGATATAACACCAATGTCAACATCCACTTTAAAATGATTCATAAACAAGACTTCATTAAAATTGAAAACTTCTGTTCTGCAAAAGCCAATGTCACAACAATGAGAAGAAAAGCCACAGACTGGGAGAAAATATCTGCAAAAGACATATCTTGGTAAAGAGACTGTTACACAAAACATTCCAAAAACACTGAAACCTCTACAGTAAGAAAACCACTAAATAAAACAGACCAAAGACCTTAACAGATACCTCACCAATGATGAGAAACATACAGGAAATAAACACATAAAAGAATGCAGTATATTCTGTAACATTAGGGTAACATATTAAAACAACGAAATACCAAGATACCGCTACATATCTAGTAGAATGGCCAAAATTTGGAGCACTGACAACAACTGACAGTGAGAATTGGAGCAACAGGAACTCTCCTTCAGTGTGCAAATGCAAAATAGTATAGTCACTCAGTTGGAGGACAATTTGGTTGTTCTTACAAAAGTAAACACATTCTTACCATATGATCCAGCAACTGCACCTCTTGGTATTTACCCAAAGGAGGTGAAAATAAATGCTAGCATAAAAACCTGTAAACAGGGATTTATAGCAGCTTTATTCAAAATAGCTAAAATTTGGAAGCAACCAAGATGCCCTTGAGTAAGGGAATGGATAAACTATGGTATACATAATGGAACATAATTCAGCACTAAAAAGAAATGGGCTATCTTGTCCTCAAAAGGAGGAACCTTAAATGCATATTACTAAGTAAAAGAAGGCAGTCTGAAAAGGCTACTTACTATATAACTGCAACTATGTAACATTCTGCAAAATGACGGAGATGGTTTGCAAGGTTAGGGATGATAAACAATAAACAGGAAGAGCAGGGATGGCTTTTAGAACAAAGAAAGTGTCCTGTGGGGTACTGTAAGGCTGGATACATGTCATTAAACTTTACTCAAACCCATAGCATGTAAAACCACAAGAGTAAACCCTAATGCGAACTATGGCCTTTGGACAACTATGATGTCTCAGTGTAGGTTCCTCATTTTAACAAATGTACTACTATGGTGGGCGGAGGTGTTGAAAAGGGCGAAGGCTACATATGTATGTGGATCAGGGTATATGGGAAATCTATGTACTTCCTAATTCTGCTGTGAAATTAAAACTGCCTCAACAGAGTATATTTATTTTCAAAAAGAATCTAACCATCTAAAAACGTTTTCAATAACAAAAATTAAACCAATATTAAAAACCACTTCCCCATTTGTAATAAGAACTCTCAATAACAATGAATGCATAAAGAAAATGTGGTCTATACACGCAATGAAATATTACTCAGCCTTAAAAAGGAAGAAAATCTTGCCATTTGCAAAAACATGCACATACCAGAAAGATACTGTGCTAAGTGAAGAAATAAGCCAAACAGGAACAAAGTATTACATAATCCCATCTGGATGTATGCAATAGTCTGGATGTATGTATTCCCCTCAAATTCCTATGTTGAAATCTAATCACCAAGGTGACAGTACTGTAAGGTGAGGCCTCCAGGGAGTGATGAGGTGAGGGCTCTTCCCTCTTGAATGGGCTGGGAGCGCATTCATTCTCCATCACTCTTTTGCCTCCACCATGTACAGATACAGGAAGAAGTCTCTCATCAGGCACCAGATGACAGTGCCTTGATCTTGGACTTCCCAGCCTCCAGAACTGTTAAGAACAAATTTCTGTTCTTTATTAATTACCAAGTCTGAAGTATTTTGTTGTTCCAGCACAAATTAAGCTATATTTTCTGTACAGCCTGTGGAACTCCATGTACATAAAAATGTGAAACAGTTAAACTTACAAAAACATAGAGCTGAATCGTGGTTACCAAGGGCTGAGGGGGAAGGGTAACTGGGGAGGTACTGGTCACAGGGTATAAGTTTTAGTTATGCAACGAGTAAGTTCTAAATATCAAATCTACAGACCAACGCATGTAGCTAATACTGAATTGCATACTTAAAAATCTGTTAAGAGGATGGTATGGTTTCGATTTGTTTACTTGTCCAAAGCTCATGTCCAGTTGTAAGCCTCAAGGCTGGAGGTGGGGCCTGGTGGGAGGTGACTGGATCAGGGGGCAGACTTGCCCCTTGCTGTTCTTGTGATAGTAAATTCTCATGAGATCTGGTTGTTAAAAGTGTACAGCACCTCCCCCTTCACCACCCACTTCCTCCTGCTCCAGACACAGAGGACGTGCCTGCTTCCCCTTCATCCTACACCACGACTGTAAGTCTCCTAAGGCCTCCCCAGCCACGCTTCCTGTACAGCCTGTGGAACTGTCCGCCAATTAAACCTCTTTGCTTCCTGTACAGCCTGTGGAACTGTCCGCCAATTAAACCTCTTCGCTTTATAAATTACCCAGTCCCAGGTAGTTTTTTATAGCAATGGGAGAACGGACTTATACAGAGAATGTATCTTATCTCAAATGGTTGTATCCCAAAAGGGGCGGGGAGGGGGGAGGAAGAAACTCATGGAGGCAAAGGTTGTTTGTCGCACTGTTTGTGGTGATGGTTCCATGGGTGAAAACTTTACAGGTAAGTATATTTTGCACATGGGAGGAATGTAAATAATTTGTAGCCAGAGGGAAAACTGGTTTACTAAAGACTGCTACAGATTCTCACTACTCCTCTTATTGAAAGGTAGAAGCTAATTACTCTCTAATCTAATACCGTATGTAAAGGAAGAGAGAAGGATGTAGCTTTTATTTTGGATTTGTTAAGCCTGAGGTGCCTTTCAGATAGCTACAAAGAATCATTCAATGGAGAGTTGAACCTGTGATCTAGAGCAGCGATCCCCAACCTTTTTGGCACCAGGTTTTGCGAAAGACAATTTTTCCATATACCAGGGTGTGACCCGTCACATGGTTTTGGATGAAACGGTTCGTCAGGCATTAGATTCTCATAAGGAGCAGGGAACCTAGATCCCTCACATGCATAGTTCACATTAGGGTTCATGCTCCTATGAGAATTTAATGGTGTCATTCATCTGACAGGAGGCAGAGCACAGGCAGTAATTCTTGCTTGCCTGCCACTCACCTGCTGTGCAGCCCAGTTCCTCACAGGTCACAGACTGGTACCAGTTCATGGCCTGGGGATGGGGATCCCTGGTCTAAAGGCTGGAGAGAAACACAACTGCTACACCAGAGAGCAGAACTGGTAAAAAAACAAACAAACAACAACAAAAGAACTGCACAGTGGGATGGATGGGGAATTGGATCAAACAACTGGACAAGCCATGTAAAGGAGAAGGAGAATAATTCAGGAAAAAAAAGACAAGCAGCATCAGTGAGGTCATGATAGAAACTAACACAGAAGAATTTCCAGGAGAAAAATCATGAACGATAATTTGAAATGCAGGAGTGCCCCTTATCCACGGGGGATACACTGCAGGTCCCCTAGCAGATCCCTGAAACTGGATAGTACCAAACCTTATATACACTATGGTTTTTCCTATAGATACATACCCTTGACAGTTTAATTTATAAATTAGGCACAGTATGATACTAACAACAATAAAATGGAACAATTATAACAATATACTATACTAAACCTTATAGGAATGTGGTCTCTCAAAATATCTTATTCTACTGTATTCAACATATTCAAAATATCAAAATACTCAAGATATTCAAAATATCTTATTGTCTTTTCTGTCCGCAGTTGACTATGGGTAACTGAAACCACAGAGAGCAAAACTGTGGATAAGGGGGATAACTGTATGGCACAAGATTCAAGTAAGGCAGACTAGAGAATAGCCAATGGATTTGCATATAATTTAGGTTAATGGTGAGCATCAGAATAAACGAATTAAGACTACACTGAATGAAAGCGCAAGTGGGCAGTGGAAATATTTGTCAGAAAATACAACTGTGAACAATCTGCTACAAATTCTCCATGTACAGATGAATTGACAGAAACATATGGGGGGTTAGTTAAGGACCTGTGGTCAACTCAATCCTCCAGATGTTCTAGGTTTTAGCCATGAATCAAGTAGGGCCTTCCAAAAGCTGTCTGAGATCACACTGTTTCAGCAACTCCAGAAAAACCTCATTACGGGAGTTGTGCTTTAGCACTAAGTGACTATTTCTACTGCAAAATGCTAATAGTGTTTATTTCCAGGTTGGTAGTAAAAAAACTTTTCACTACATCATCTCTGTGACCAATGCAGTCAATATTCCAGACTTTAGTGACAGCAAGTCTTCCCGTCCCATGAGAATGTAGCGCGTACTTTCCAGGTTCCATTCCAATCACGTAACAAATGTGACTGCCTTGTTGTTGCAGCATCAGAAAGACCAGAGACATACCTGTACTCACGTTCCATGGCTTACAACCTGCATATGTCTACAAGCCAGCATTCTTTTATTTATGTGCATTTCCTTTAACCTGAATTTTACTTATTTCTATTTTTTTCATTTTAATCCATGGACTCCATAAAGGTAAAAAATGCAATGTAAAACAAAGTGAGGAATATATAAACAAATAACTCACCAGAGACTTATTCACTGTTTGTTGATTGTGGAAACGCACAGAGCACTCTGGAAGCATAGCTGGGAGAACAGTCGAATGGAGTGGGTTAAGGAGAGAACTGGTGTGGCTTGGTCCTAGATTCTCCTGCCCAAAATGCTCTACACAATAGCTGGAAAAGACTAAAACAACAACAAAACCTTCCTGTGACAGAACAGTCATTCATGCCTCAATAAGGGACAACAAATATCCCACTGAAGATGTACCCACAAGTACATTAACTAGTAGAGATACATACAATTTATTTTTGGATTAATGAAAACATGTATTACCTACTGATTTAGGAACAATTAATTTGCCCAAAGAAACAATGTAATAATTTAAACCAAAGAAATATACACTTAGTCTTCAATGAAATTAATATTGTAGAAATATAATTCAGCCACATTAACTATTTCACTACTAATATGGAGATTCTACACGATTCCATATAGGTGTTTCCACTAGAACACATCTTGCTTTTATACCTTTGCATCATTGAAAGGATGCATCTTTTATATACCTACGCATCATTGAAAGGATGCATCTTTTATATACCTACGCATCATTGAAAGGATGCATCTTTTATATACCTACGCATCATTGAAAGGATGCATCTTGCAACCCAACATTTTTTGCCCACAATTATATAGGGGGGAAAATGTACATATTGTATATTTCTTGGGATATACTGTTTTAGTAATGTTTCCTAATGACATGTCTCCCTGTATCTCAGACCTCATAGAGTACGCTCTGATAACGAACAGGGCTCTGCGATTCGACTTGCTTTTGCCAATGGGACATGGAAAATATGATGAAAATATAGGCTGGAAAAGTACTTGCCCACTGGTGCTTGCCTTCTCGGACAAGGGTCAGCATGAACCATCAGACATGTGAGTGAAGGCACCAGATGACTAAAGCCTCATCTGTGATCCAGACAACATTAGCAAAGGAAATGCCCAGGTGAACACACGCCAAAATGTGAATCAACAGAACTTCTATCAAATAAAACGGTCACTTCTTTTTAAGCCAGTGAGTTTCGTTGGTTCTTCAGACAGAAAATAGTAACTGATACACCTAAGCCACCAGAACTCAATGTTTTTAAGGAAATCATGTGAAGGAGATAATGTGAAATTACTTGTCAAGTACAATCACTAGAACATCACAACCTTATGTCGAAGTTTTGCAAATCACAATGCCAACTTGATGGATATCAGTGAGACTGCTGGTGCTAAGAGACCATGTGAATCGCAAAAAGCAACTCTTTGCATATTAGTAAATTGTGTTTTAAGGTTCTTCACATCATAAAAATGTCATGTTGACTTTAAAAAAACATAATACACAAAAAGGATCTCTTATAAGTAAGCATTGCCCTGTATTTTACTTACATTTTAAGACACTGGTTTGGAACAGAAGTGAGACATGGTCTAATCTTCCCTCTTTAAATATGTAAAATATGCTATTATTTTCCTACAGAATTTATGATTTCCAAGAACAGATTACTGACACTAAGTGGGAAACACTTGTGTTATTTGCCCTTGAGGTCACATAATTCACAGGAAGAGTTGGGGATAACAAGGAACAGAGATGGTTAACGGAATGTTTCTGCTTGGTTGGTTGGTTGGTCGGTTTTGAGACAGAGTCTCATTCTCTCACCCAGGCTGGAGTGCAGTGGCACAACCACAGCTCACTGTAGCTTCGCCCTCCTGGGCTCAGGTGATCTTCCCACCTCAGCCCCCCAAGCAGTTGGGGCCACAAGTGCATGCCACCACAACCAGCTAATTTTTTTTCTTCTTGTAAACACATAGGGTCTCCCTATATGGCCAAGGCTAGTCTCAAACTCCTGTGCACAAGCGATCCTCCTGTCTTGGCCTCCCAAAGTGCTATGATTACAGCTGTGAGACACTATGCCCGGCAAGGGAAAGTACTTTATTATTATTTTTTCCAGTGGGAGGGGTGGGCAGGCACGGAGGGGCTGAGAAAGTACTTTAAAGCAATGTTTGTTCTTAGTTGACTTCAGTGTCAACAAAAATCTATAAAAAAAAAAAGAAAAAAAAAACTTTTGACTTAATTGGAGCAAAATGAATAACACTAGCCAAAAAGTCAGGAAGCATAACAGCTGCATATCATGTGGCCCCGGCAAGTCACAGCTCCTCAAAGCCAAATTTTTTTCATCTTTCTCATAAGGTGGAAATGGTTTGGCAAAGCCTTACCGAACTGCCAGGAAGAGCTACCAGGATAGCGGGAGCTTCGGCATATCACTGGACGCTAAATTTCGTGACTGCACGCTAAATTTCGTGACAGACTTTTTTTTTTTTTTTTTGAGAGACAGAGTCTCACTCTGTTGCCCACGCTAGAGCAGGGTGGCACAACCTCAGCTCACTGGAACCTCCACCTCCCGGGTTCAAGTGATTCTCTTGCCTCAGTTTCCCAAGTAGCTGGGACTATACAGGTGTGCGCCACCACGCCCAGCTAATTTTCGTATTTTTTAGAAGAGACAAGGTTTCACAAAATGTTGGCCAGGCTGGTGTCGAACTCCTGACTTCAGGTGATCCTCCCGCCTTGACCTAGACTACTTTTAAGAAAGTTCAGGCCGGGCGCGGTGGCTCAAGCCTGTAATCCCAGCACTTTGGGAGGCCGAGACGGGCGGATCACAAGGTCAGGAGATCGAGACCATCCTGGCGAATACGGTGAAACCCCGTCTCTACTAAAAATACAAAAAACTAGCCGGGCGAGGTGGCGGGCGCCTGTGGTCCCAGCTACTCGGGAGGCTGAGGCAGGAGAATGGCGTAAGCCCGGGAGGCGGAGCTTGCAGTGAGCCGAGATCGCGCCACTGCACTCCAGCCTGGGCGACAGAGCGAGACTCCGTCTCAAAAAAAAAAAAAAAAAAGAAAGTTCAGCCACTGGAAACAATGAGAAAAGATTGAACGAATTAAAGTGTGTTTACAGAGTACTCCAGACAAATCCTCTCAGGTATAACAGGTTATTTTTCCACCCAGGACAACACTATTAAGTCCCCTCCAGTAAGTAACATCTCTTTGGCCCTTGCCTGTCACCCGCAGCCAAACTCCCCTCTTCCTTCTGAATGCTGGTCCAAACCTTCCGCTACCACCCAGTATTTGAGAGCTACTGGATAAGGTATTATCAACCCAATCTGGACCACTCTGGGGAGTGGGAAAATAACTGCCTGGGTCATACAAACTGGAATCTTCGCCTGTGACACTTCCCCTGCTTTGAAGCACCAGTGAGAGGGTTAGTCCAGAGAGGTGTTCTTTTAGGTGGGATTCCTAAAAGGCGCCCTCCTCCAAACTTTATTATAAAGAAAACAGGACCATCATCTGGCACCCCCAACTTCCCTAGAAACCAGATCTTGTATAAACTCCTATAAACTAAAGCGGGGATGGGATGCGTAGGAAGGGGACACAAGCAGGATCTTCACTTGCTGAAAAGACACCGGGAAACCCCACTAATACCCTCGCCAGGTAGTAGGACGGTGTGCACGCGCTTCGTACTCCTCATCTGGGAATGAGGGGCATGTTCCTAGAACTGTCCGTATGCTGACCTTACAGGGGGGTGCACGGAATGCCGCACAAGGTCCATGCGGTGCCGGAGCGCAGCCTCCCCGCAGACCTCCCAGGTAGGGGCGGCCTGCAGACCCCGTCCCCGCGCCACCGGCTTCGCCCACCCGCTCCGGCGCCTCTGGAACTGGCTTCAGGGCCGGGATCCCACGCCCACCCTCACAGCAGGGCCGCCCTTTTAGCCCCAGCGCTAGTCCGCCGCCCGCACCTGCGCGTCAGGCCCCGCCCCCCCGAGATGTGCCCACGCCTCTGCTCCCACCAACTGTGGCACGTCGGCCCCGCCTCCCTATGGTGCCTCCAAGCCCGCTGTCTCCGGTTTCATCCTACCACCAACCTGCAGGGATGAACACCCCAACCCCGGAGCTTCCAGAGCAGCCTCTTGACGGCAGCAGGAGCCGCGTTTCTCTGGCGGAAGATGGTGGCGTAGGCGGGGCGGCGCATGCGCAAAGGCCATCCGGAAGAGCCCTTCCCACCGTCCAGTGCTGGTGACGTCATTGGAAGCCGCGACGGCATTTCCCACGAGCCACTGCGGTGCCGAGGCGGGAAATTCTGTTCCAAGCCGGAGCCGAGGACGGATCGGGGTTGGCGTCTCCCCGCCTGACAGACGTGGAATCTGGTTAATAAATCCTGGTTTGACAACCAGGCACATTGTGGGAATATTGGGAAAATTCGAATGCGGCCAACTGGTCAATTATATTAGCAAGTAATCTTGCTTCTTTTTTACTTCTAAGTGTTGCTGTTACAGAAAAACCTTTTTTTTTTTTTTAACGGATTCTCCCTCCGTCTCCCAGGCTGGAGGGCAGTGGCGGGATCTCAGCTCACTGCAGCCTCCACCTCCCGGGTTCACGCGATCCTCCTGCCTCAGCCTCCAGAGGAGCTGGGACTACAGGCGCGCGCCACCACGCCCGGCTAATTTTTGTGTTTTTAATGGAGATGGGGTTTCCCCATGTTGCCCAGGCTGGTCTCGAATTCGTGGCCTCAAGTGATCTGCCCACCTTGGCCTTCAAAAGTGCTGGTGTTGCGGGAAATAGAGGACTAGAGAGACTAGGCAGACCAATATGGAGAACAGGAGGATTGTTTATTTGAGGGTATGCACCGGATTCGTGGATTCATATCTAAAAAGCTGAGCATTGAACAAAGACGGAGCGGGGCTTTTATAAGCAAACTCACAGAAGCAAAACAAAAGCTGTTAATCATACAGTGACCGGTCACGTAATCTATAGGGAACTGTTGACTTGGCATAACTTGTGGCCTTGCGTAGCCGGTGGCCTTGTAGCTGCCTCGAAAAAAAAATAAGAACCGACTAAATACAGACATTTGTAAATACATCATCATGCTTAAGAAGCCAGGGAAAGCAGTAACAGTAAAGGAATTTGTCTTTCTGTCTTTTGTTTTCTTTTAACTTTGCTCTGGAAGTGGGGGTTGTCTGGAGCCTATTCCTTTGGCCTTGGCTTCTCAAACAGTGTTAGCTTATAACTGTCTTTGAAGTGAGCTTACTAGACAGAGGAAAACTTGTTCTTTTCTTTTTAACCTTTGCCTTGCCTGTGACCTATCTTGGAGTGAATGAATGCATATTTATTTTTAAATTCGTGCCTCAGTTTCTTCCTTTTGATGCCTTTTATAAAAGAAGTTTAACAGAAGGCATCGCTATTACTTAGTTCTGCCTGAAGAGACAAGTTTTCTTCTTTAGGCACAGGCTGATATTTACACAGATCCATTAGCTGAGTGGTAGTTTGCTTAGCTACTGTTGCCTCTATAGTTGACTGAATGCTTCTAACAAGGAGGGGTAAGAGGCAAGGGAGTATTGGGCAAACTCTTAGTATGCCCAGGACTGTTCTTATTAAATCCACTGAAGAAGGAAAACCAGCCTCCAAAGAGGGAATCTGGAGACTGCCTTTTCCAAGTTTGGACTGGAACATGGGATAATTTTCTCATTCTTGAAGTTATTTCTATAACTGCCTTTCCATTGTCATCGGTTTCCAGGAAGCAATTTGTTAGACTGAACTTTCCACATACTCCTCCTTCCTGGGCTAGGAGGTAGTCTAAAGCTAATCTGTTCTGATAAATAGCATTCTTCATTTTTGTGGCTTGCTGGGCCAGTAAATCGAATGCATTTGCTGTTTCATTAGTGATCATTTCAAGTACTGCCTGCAACCTTATGATGCAGCTAAGCGTGTAAATAGGAGTGCGGTATCCTCATGACCTATCTTGTGCCCACGTAGCTGGCCTATAGTATTGAATTATTCTTTCAGAGGGCCAATCTGTCTTTCTAATCTCCTATTTCTGTATCTCTTTTTATGTCTGCATCTCTTTTGCTTCTTCTAACTTCATCATAGATGGGATACTTTAAAGTTTCTCCCTGTTGCAGTGGGAGTAGGAAAAAACATGGTCTAATTGTTTCAAACACACAGGACTTTGTCCATTTAGCTGACAACTGTCAATAAGCCTGTGGCTTACAGATCCAATAAAGACCAGGGGGTGCTTGCCAAGCATTTGGAGCTTCAAGCTGATATCAGGTGTGGTTTACAGGAGAGAAACAGGAGAATGGATTTGGATGAGGTGCTTTGGAGTCATCTCTGCCTCGCCACAAAGTTTTGTTTAGTGTTTCAATATAATATTGCTGTCCTAAGCAGGTTAGTTCTCCTACTGCGTCAGCAAGCAACACAGTATCTCTTGATAATAGACGTTTTTAAGAGCCAGACACTTGAACTTGTGGGCATCAGTTCTGGGGAAGAGTCAATGAGAGTTAAATTATCTTGTGGCATTAACTCTTTTGCTTCCTGAGGCCATTGGTCTCCTATGTTAGTCTTTCTACAAACATAACATGAAATGCCTGGGCTGCCAGCAGTGTGTTCAGCCAGCTGAGCAAACAGGTTTTCAGCTAAAGGAGTAGGCTCTGGTAACTTCTGGTCTTCTTGCTCATAGAATGATTTAAGAGTTGGAACTGTTGCTGGGCTGGCTGGGTCCGGGGTCTTTTTTTGATAACATATCAAAAAAAGTGTGTGTGTATGTAGACGTGTATGGGGTGACCTGCAGTCTACATGGGTATGTCTGGCTTTAGAATGGTGACATTTACAGGATTACAGGTTTTTGCTTCACAATCTGGTTTCACTGGCATTTTGGTAAGCATAATTGAGCTTTGTTGTGTGCCAGGGTGCTACGATATGCAATGCCAACAATCTTTTTCTGGGGTCCTAGGGGAACAAGGTGGAGTTACTCTTGGCATGCATACATATTTGTTGTCATTTCTACAGTATCTTTCTAAAGGTAAATTACCACAGACAGGGGAGTCTTGGTCTGCTGCCTGACAAGCATCAAAATACAGAGAAATAGGCCCTTGGTAAAAGGGAGGGACCTTGGTTTGGTTTAAGAGGGGACCTTCCTTTGACCTCTTACGATGAGTCTCTTGGCAATATTTCTTCAGTAACTGCTTGAGTGTCTGGTTCATGCGTTCTACTTTTCTGGAACTTTGCGGCCGATAGGCTTCTTGTTATGTTTCATGTTATGTTTGTAGAAAGACTAACACAGGAGACCAATGGCCTTAGGAAGCAACTTCTATTTTATTTTTAACAGTCTTGTTACGTCTTGCACTATTTCAGCGACAAATGCCGGCCTATTGTCTGACTTTAAAGTTAGAAGCTGTCTAAACCTGGGGATAATGTCTTTTAACAGTACTTTAGTCACTTCTTGTGCTTTTTCTGTCCTGGTGGGGAAAGCCTCAACCTATCCTGAAAAAAGTGCAAATAAACACTAGCATATACTGATAGCCTCTGGCACGGGGCATTTTGGTAAAGTCTATAAGCAAGTTTTCACAAGGCATGAAGGCATGGCTCCTTCTCCTGTTCAGTTTCTTAGAGGGGGGGTTCTTTTTCTCTCTCTCTCTCTTTTTTTTTTTTTTTAACTTCACATAATGGCTTAGCCATCAGTGAGAAATTTATAATCTAGATACAGGAGAATCTTACTGCTTTCAACCTCTAATGTGACAATGGGCTCTTGGAGGCCAAATGAGAAGGAGTGCGGCCTGTCTTCGTCCTCCCATCTTTCAGCTCCTGCTAGCCTGATCAGATCAGTATCTGGTTCCTCTAAGGTGCGGCAGCCTTTGGCCAATGGCCTTTTTGTCTCACGGCCTTGGCCATTTCTTTCATTGCCTTCTGGACATTCATCTTTCTAGTGTCCTTTCTTTTTGCATCTCGCACACTGATCCTTCTCTAGCCTTGGTCAACTTTCAAATCCTTGTCTAACTTGACTTCTTCTATGTCCACGTCTGCGTCCACGTCATTTTACACTGCTAATCTCTTTTTCTATAAGAGCTGCTGCCAACAGATCTTAAGCCTCCAATCTGCTTCTTTCTTTGCCTCCTGGTCACGGTTAACATACACTTTGGAGGCTACTTCTGTAAGCTGGGTGGCATTCATACCTGCAAAACTTTATAACTTCCTCTTCCTCTTCTTCTTCTTTTTTTTTTTTTTTTTTTTTTTTTTTGAGACAGAGTCTCGCTCTGTCACCCAGGCTGGAGTTCAGTGGCACAATCTTGGCTCACTGCAACCTCCGCCTCCTGGGTTCAAGCAATTCTCTGCCTCAGCCTCCCAAGTAGCTGGGATTATAGGCGCCCACCACCACACCCGGCTAATTTTTTGTATTTTTAGTAGAGGTAGGATTTCACCATCTTGGCCAGGCTGATCTCGAGCTACTGACCTCATGATCCACCCGCCTCAGCCTCCCAAAGTGCTGGGATTACAGGCGTGAGCCACCGCGCCCGGCCAAAACTTTCTAACTTCTGAAGCTTTCGTTTGATTTCACCTTGGGCCTGTCCTACAAATGACGTATTCACTATACGCTGATTTTCAGTGGCCTCAGGGTCAAACGGGGTGAAAGCCAGTATACCTCACAGAATCTTTCATGAAACTGGCTAGGGCTCTCATCACTTCCTTGAAGCACTTCTGAAATCTTCTCTATATTAATGTCTTTCTTTCCACCATCTCAGCCTTCACAGAGGTGCCTCTTAGTACCTCTGCAAACGCTGAAGCTGAGTTGCATCCTCTGGGTCCTAGTTAGGATCTTGGTCTGGGAAATGACCTTGAGTGTATGCCGGGCATGCACTGTGTCGGCTGATGCGTGGGCTGCTAGCCAGCGGGGAGCTGGCTGGGTTACTCTCCTGTGCTCCTCAGTGTTTTTTTTTTTTTTTTTTTTTTTTGAGACGGAGTCTCGCTCTGTCGCCCAGGCTGGAGTGCAGTGGCCGGATTTCAGCTCACTGCAAGCTCCGCCTCCCGGGTTCACGCCATTCTCCTGCCTCAGCCTCCCGAGTAGCTGGGACTACAGGCGCCCGCCACCTCGCCCGGCTAGTTTTTTGTATTTTTTAGTAGAGACGGGGTTTCACCGGGTTAGCCAGGATGGTCTCGATCTCCTGACCTTGTGATCCGCCCGTCTCAGCCTCCCAAAGTGCTGGGATTACAGGCTTGAGCCACCGCGCCCGGCCCTCAGTGTTAAATGACGTGAGGAGGAGCTGCTGGCAGTCTGGCCAGGCCGGATTGTGTGTCGGAAAGATGGATGCATCAGATCTGTAAGAGCTGGAGGCTTCTCCGTGTAGGAAGGAGTGTGGTGTTTCCAGTTTAAAAGGTCAGTGGTTGGAAAGGCTGACTGATGAAAGTCCATTGCCTTCTTTGGACTTGGCCTTGGTCATCATAATAAATGGGTCCTCGCGTCTCCTAGAGAGGCATTTGCAGAGCTTGATCACCACTGGATCTAGACAGCCTGCTTGACTATCTTGACTTCCTTCCCTGGCCTCTCAAGGCTCTGATCCTCCCCTTCGGGGTGAAACTTGGAGAATGCTGGCTCTTGAGTCTGGCTCCTGGGGGGCTGTTGGACTCGGTAAAGAGGGTTAGGCTGGGACATATGGAGGAAGAATCTCTGTTCTTTCTGGCCGCTCCTGCAAAACTGACTTTTCTTGCTCTCTTTGGGACTTCTTTAACTCTGTGTCTGCCAGTGAAGCTGCTCTTACTTTCACTGTTGGCTGGGCTCAGGCTACACGTGTTTTGCAGTAAGCTGCTAAACAGGGCTGGATCCAGGCCGGTCTTGTCTGTGCTATACCTAACTATGAATCAATATAAGGAAATTGATCTGGATGCCTCGGCTGTCCTCTGACTCTTGTCACCACCTTCAATACACAGCCAATTATTTACTTATCTATAGTTCTTTCGGTCAGCCATCTAACACTAAAAGAAGGCCATTCTAATTCACAGAGAGTTCTCAACCCCTGTGGGATTAGCTTAACTCCATAATCCTCTGCAAAACCTTTCTTAAAGTTCTGTAACATGCCCTCTAATGGGATGAGTTTTGATGACTTTCTTCCTATTCTTCCTTTTATGGCACAGCACACTCTTCCCTCTCGTTTCGGCCTACCACACTGTCTCCTATTATGGGAGTTTTCAGATGCTGCTTGGCTTTGGAGAGTTCCTTATTCCTGCTACGACTCCGAGCTGTAGGGCAGTTCTTATTAGCCGCGTGCAGATTGCTGCTAGTCTTAGTCGGCCTTACACTTCGCTCGGAGCACACAGTCCATGCTAGGAGATCTGTGACTCCTTACTTCGCAGCTGATGAGCTTAATTAGGCCTTTTCATTCACACACTTTCACACACTTCTCTGCTCCTTGTTCCTGTGTACTTAACTGGGGTGGCAAGCCACTCTCGCCATCTCTAGTTTTTCTTAACCGACTTGCAAGCCACTCTCGCACCTTGCGTCGGTTGGGATGTGAGTTTCATCTGAACTGGCAAGCCTTTCTCACCGCCTTTAGCCTCTCTGGGTTGGACTGCTAGGCACACCTCGGGAGGTGATCAAGCTCCTCTTCTGTCCTTGTGGGACAAGTCCTGCCTTGGACCTTAAAACTACTGCAGTTCTTGAAGCGTACTGTTTCTGGAATCATCCTGTAGCCTTTCTTTAGGTTCTGTTGTGCTGCTGGGTAGGGGCACTGGGTCACGTGAAAGCCGATCTCCTCTGTGGGCTGCAGTTCTCCTGGTGGCACCTGGGGTCACAGGTCTCCTGAGGTCTGGGGCTCTAGCCCTTAGAGGCAAAAGAGATAGTAAACTTGCTGTCTCTGGTCCCTTTATGGTCGCCAAAAATGTCGCGGGAAACTGAGGACTAGAGAGACTGATACGGAGAACAGGAGGATTGTTTATTTAAGGTATGCACCGGCTCAGCTTTTTTTTTTTCTTTTTTTTTTTTTTCTTTGAGATGGAGTCTGGCTCTGCTGCCCAGACTGGAGCACAGTGGTGCAGTCTCAGCTCACTACAACCTCCGCCCCTGGGTTTAAGCAATTCTTGTGCCTCAGCCTCCCAAGTAGCTGGGGTTACAGGTGCACACCATCATACCTGGCTAATTTTTGTGTTTTTGGTAGAGACGGGTTCTCATCATGTTGGCCTGGCTGGTCTCAAACTCCTGACCTCAAGTGATCCACCCACTTTGGCCTCCCAAAGTGCTGGGATTACAGGCATGTGCCACCATGCCTGGCCCACTTCTCCTTTCCTAATCTAGATGGTTTGCATTTATTTCTGTTGCCAAATTGTCCTGGCTAGCACCTCCAGCACAATATGAATGGATGTAGTGAGAGTGGATTTATCCACCTTGTTCCTCATCTTAGGATGTAAGTATACAGGCTTTCAACATTAAGTATGCTATTGGCTGTGGTTTTTCATATGCCCTTTATTAGTTTAAAGATGTTCCCTTCTTTCCTTCTTTGTTGAACGTTTCATCACGAAAGGATGTGGGATTTTGTTTCTGAACTATTGAGATGACTGTGGTTTTGCTTACTGTATTCGTATGGTGTATTATATTAAATAATTCTGGCTGCTATCCAACGTTGTATACTTGGGATGAATCCAACTTGGTCATGAGGTATAATTATTTTCTCATGTTGCTGTATTCTGTTTGCTTGTATTTATTTATTTTATTTATTTTATTTATTTATTTTTTGAGACGGAGTCGCTCTGTCACCCAAGTTGGGATGCAGTGGCATGATCTCGGCTCACTGCAAGCTCCGCCCCCCAGATTCATGCCATTCTCCCTCTTGCCTCAGCCTCCCAAGCAGCTGGGACTACAGGCGCCTACCACCATGCCTGGTTAATTTTTTGTATTTTTTAGTCGAGACGGGATTTCACCGTGTTAGCCAGGATGGTCTCAATCTCCTGACCTCGTGATCTGCCCGCTTTGGCCTCCCAAAGTGCTGGGATTACAGGTGTGAGCCACCACGCCTGGCCTCTCTGTTGGCTTGTATTTTATTGAAGAGTTTTGCATCTGTATTCATAAGATATATTGGTCTGAATTTTTCTCTCCTCATGATGTCTTTGTATGGCTTCGCTGTCATGGTAATACTGGCCTCATAGAATGAGTTGGGACATGTCTCTCTCTACCACTTCTATTTTTTGGAGAGTTTGGAAAGAATTGATCCTAAATCTTCTTCAAATGTTGGACAAAATTCACCAGCAAACTTTCTGGGCTAGGGCTTTTCTTGGTGTGGAGTTGTTTCTTTATTAATAATTCAATCTCTTTACTTATTATGTCTAGTGAGAGCATTTTTTCTTGCATCAGTGTCACTGGATGGTGTCTAGGAATGTTTCCATTGTATCTAAATTATCTAATATATTGGCATACCATTGTTCATATTATTTTTCCTTAAATGTTCTTTTCTTTTTGCAATGCTGGAAGTAATATATCCTCTTTCATTTCTGATTTTAGTTATTTGAGTCTTGTCTCTATTTTTCTTAGTCAGTCTAGAAAAATGTTAGGAAAACTTCCTGCCAGAACTGAGTTGTCCTACATAATGGAGAGAAAGCTCTCAGACCAAAGAAAGAGATAGACCATTCCAGGCTGATAGACGGTCGAAGGTTTATTCAGGAGAATCTTACTGAGGTGGTCTTGGGCAGCAGAAAGATGAGGCAGATCTCCACATTTGCAATGCATGCCGGTCTAACCTTTGATATCATGAAAATAAAAAGGGGAAAAAGAAAAAAAGCCATCTAAATTGCTTTCTTAATTTATTTACTTTCTACTTAAAGGAATTGTTCGGGTTTCCTACAATCTGGTCCGCATTTTTAGGTGAGGGGATGCAGGGGGGATGTTCCTAGCAACAGCAGTTATCTTGGTCCTCCAGTTCCCGTGTCCTTCAACTCACTACTTCTTGTTCGTATACCCAAAATACGTTTTCATGACAATAAGGTTTGTCAATTGTGTTAAGCTGGTTTGAATGTGCTTTTGGTTTCATTGTTTTTCTCCATTGCTTTTCTATTCTCTGTTTCATTGGTTTCTGCTATGATCTTTATTATTTCCTTCCTTCTGCTTACTTTAGCTTCTATTTGCTGCTCTTTTTCCAGTGTCCTTAGGTTGAAAGTTATGTTATTGATTTGAAATAGTTCTCTTGGCCGGGCGCGGTGGCTCAAGCCTGTAATCCCAGCACTTTGGGAGGCCGAGGCGGGCGGATCACGAGGTCAGGAGATCGAGACCATCCTGGCTAACATGGTGAAACCCCGTCTCTACTAAAAATACAAAAAACTAGCCGGGCGTGGTGGCGGGCGCCTGTAGTCCCAGCTACTCGGAGGCTGAGGCAGGAGAATGGCCTGAACCTGGGAGGCGGAGCTTGCAGTGAGCCGAGATCGCGCCACTGCACTCCAGCCTGGGTGACACAGCGCGAGACTCCGTTTCAAAAAAAAAAAAAAAAAAAGAAAGAAAGAAATAGTTCTCTTTTTTATTATAGGTATTTACAGCAATAAATTTCCCTGTAAGCATGTCTCTAATTGTCTTTCATTAAGTTTTGTATGTTGTGAATTCCTTTTCATTCCTCTCAGTATATTTTCAAATTTCTGTTTTGATTTCTCCTTTGATTAATAATTTGGATGTGTGTTAATTTCCACATATTTGAGTTTCCCTACTTTTTTGTTATTAATTGCTAGGTGTGGGGAAAAGGAAGAGATATCAGCCTGTTACTGTGTCTATATAGAAAGAAGCAGACATAAGAGATTCCATTTTGTTCTGTATTTGAGATGCTGTTAATCTGTGACCCTACCCCCAACCTTGTCCTTGCAAGAGACATGTGTTGCGGTGACTCAAGGTTTAATGGATTTTGGGCTGTGCAGGATGTGTCTTTGTTAAACAAATGCCTGAAGGTAGCTTGCTGGTTAAAAGTTATCACCATTCTCTTAATCTCAACTACCCAGAGACACGTACACGGCCAAAGGTCGCAGGGACCTCTGCCTAGGAAAGCTAGGTATTGTCCAAGGTTTATCCCCATGTGATAGGATGAAACAATGTTGCTAAAAGGTTTATCTCAAGGCACAGGATTTTCCTTTGAACTTATTCATATCACAGAGGTTTTTGTTCTTATGTCTTACTGCTAATTTCCTCCCTAAAAATGATCCTATTGTCCTGCCACTCCCCTGTCTTTAAGATGGTAAAGATAATTATCAATAAATACTAAGGGAACTCAGAGACCGGTGCCGGCGTGGGTCCTCTGTAAGCTGAGCGCCGGTCCCCTGGGCCCCCGCTTTTCTTTCTCTATACTTTGTCTCTGTGTCTTATTTCTTTTCTCAAGTCTCTCGTTCCACCTTACGAGAAACACCCACAGGTGTGGAGGGGCAGGCCACCCCTTCAGCTAGGTTCACTCTATTGTGACTGGGGTACATGCTGTTCAGTTCCTTTAATGGCTTAGCGTAGAGTCTATGATGGACAATGTTAATGAGCCTTTGAGAAGAATGTAGCTTCTTTTGTTGTGTGGAATGTTTTGCACGTGTTTTTCAGGTCTAGTTGAACTATGAAGTTGATGGTTTTTCTATCCATTAGTGGAAATGCAATATTGAAGTCTCCAGTCATCATCAATTTTGACTCATTTCTGTCAGTTTTTGTTTCATGTACTTTGGTGATGTTTAATTGGGTGCATATATGTTTATACTTGTACTTTCTTACTGATGAGTTGGCCATTTTATTTTATTATTGTAAAATGTCCCACATTATCTCTAAGAAAAAAAATTTTTCTTTTCTTTTTTTTTATAATTTGCAATGGCGTGATCTCAGCTCACTGCTACCTCCGCCTTCCGGTTTCAAGCGATTCTCCTGCCTCAGCCTCCTGAGTAGCTGGGATTATTGGCACATGCCACCACGCCCAGCTAATTTTTATATTTTTAGTAGAGACGGGATTCTACCATGTTGGCCAGGCTGGTCTAGAACTCCTGACCTCAGGTGATCTGCGCACCTTGGCCTCCCAAAGTCCTGGGATTACAGGCATGAGCCACCGCACCTAGTCAATTTTTTTTGTTTTAAAATTCATTGTGTCTGATATTAGTATAACTACCTTAGAATAGCTTTCTCAGGGTTTCTGTTTGCATGATATATGTATTTCCATCTTTTTACTCTATTTATATCTTTGAATCTAAAATGTTACTCTGGTAGATGGCATAGATGATCTTTTTTTTTTTTTTTTGAGACGGAGTCGCCCAGGCTGGAGTGCAGTGGCGCAATCTCGGTTCACTGCAAGCTCTGCCTCCCGGGTTCACATCATTCTCCTGCCTCAGCCTCCCAAGTAGCTGGGACTACAGGTGCCTGCCACCGTGCCCGGCTAATTTTTGTATTTTTAGTAGAGGTGGGGTTTCACCATGTTTGCCAGGAAGATCTTGATCTCTTGACCTCATGATACACCCAATAGACCCACCTTGGCCTCCCAAAGTGCTAGGATTACAGGCGTGAGCCACCACACCTGGCAACAGTGAGTATTTTCTAAAATGACAGTTACATTTCTTTAATGATTTTAGTACTCTATTTTTGGCTTATTATGCTAGTCAGTGTTCTTGGGCTTACATTATACATTTTAACCTATCAGAATCAGCTTCAGATTCATGCTAATTCAGAACAGTTTCAGTTAGACACAAAAACATTACCTCTACCTTGCTCCACGCCCTTCTGCATATAGCTTTGTACCCTATGTAGTTCTATACCCTTCTTATTGTACCTTTTTAAGGTATTATTCTTATTTATATTACATCTATAAATACTAAAAACTCAACAATACATTGTTATAACTATTACTTCGTATAACCATGTCTTTTAAGAAGCTGAGAGGAAATAGTAAAGCACATAAATATTTAAAATTTTAAGTCAACCTTCTTATTTATCATTTATGATTCTCTTCATTTGTTTTTACAGATTTGAGTCGTCTGTAGTCTGATATATGGAGTCGTTGTCTTAACCCAATACAGCTTTGTTCCCACTCACCTCGGTTAGACTGTTATTGGCAAACATATTAAATTTTGTAAGTCACAGGACAAACAATACATTGAACAGACATTGTTTTATAAATTGCTTTCTAAATCAATTAAGAGAAAAAATAGAAAAATGTGCATTTATACTGCCTTTTATTCTTTTCATAATATAAAATATATTAGAGTTTCATGTTTACCTTTACTGGTAGGGGTGTGTGTGTGTGTGTGTGTGTAAATTTGGATTATTGTGTGGGTAATCATTTTCAGCCTGAATAACTTCTTTTAATATGTCTTGTGAGATAGGTCTGGTAGCAATGAATTATCTCAGTTTTGTTAATCTAGGTATGTCTTCGTTTCACCCTCATTTTTGAACCATAGCCATGCTGAATACAGGATTTTTTCTTCAGACATTGTATATGTTACTCCCCTTCTTCCTGGCCTCTACTATTTCTGGTGAGAAATCAGCTGTTAGTCTCCTTGGGATTCCTCCTATTTATAACCGTTTTAGAGGATCCCTTTTAAGCTCAATGGCTCCTCTTTCTTTATCTCACTTTCTGCTTTCAGCATTTCCTGTGTGTCTTCAGCTTTCAGCGTCATTACTATGATGTGTCTGTGGATCTCTTTATGTTTGTCTCATTTGAAGTTGCATGAGTTCCTGCATGTGAGTAAAAGTTTATTTGCTGTATGCTCTTGGGACCATTTGCAGAGACTGTGGATGGTTATTTTTGTTTTGTGTAGTTTTTGAAATTTTGACTAATTTTCAGAAGAGAACTTATTTCTCACTCACCCTCCTATGCAGGTCAGTGAGGGGTATGTGGACTCCACAGAGTGCCTCAGGGACCTAGGCTGTTGCTAGCTCTGACATCTTACAGCTGCTCTCTCTGGAGCACATTGCAGGCTGCACAGCTGTAAGTGGACCACATAAGAGTAAGTTTCTCCTGCGACTTGACCAGGAGCTAGGCAGACTTAGGGATAGGCCGATCAACTGAGCTCGGTTCACGTGCCATGAGGTGACCCCTCTTCCAGCTCCCAGGGTATCTCCTGGATCCCCAGAGAATTTGCTTTGTTCTGCCTCCTTGCTGGTTTGGACATTGTTATTTAACCTGGCTCAGTCCTGCCTTCCAAATAGTTTTCCTTGAAAGTTCCCATAATATTTCCCACAGTCAGAGGTCAAAGCAGTCAATAACTGAAATTACTACCAACCTTGAAATAGATGAAGATGAGTTAGTTTCCAGTGGGATTCTTGGGGCCTCAAACTTGGCGGTAGGGGGGTGCCAGCTGTGTGGAATTTGAAGCTAATCTGTAAGTTGGGAAAAATTTTGGATTTGGGAGCCAGTCAGTCTTCACCAGGATTTAGACAGGTAGAGGCCACCCTTCAGCCAGCTGGTGGGTGAGAACATTTGTGTCCAACAGAAACGCTTGCTGGAACATGACACGCTTTCGGTCATCACTTTGCCCATGCTGGGGGCTTGTGTGCAGTGCTGAACAAGACCGAATGTTCCACGTATCTTTCCCCTGATTTTACTACTATGGAGAACTGAATTTAAAAGGTGGCCGGTAACACTGTTTCTCCAAACACTGCCACTGAATACATTAAGGGAATTTCTCAGGGGAAGGAAACACATGACCTGCTTCTGGGAGCAGCATGTGGCTGATTTGTAGGCCCCTAATGATGGGTGGCCAGCTTGACTATTCCAGGGTTTTCTAATTTCTATGTTTCATCTAGTCCCGGTTACTGTGACTTGTGTTACCCCACTGATATGCTTTGGATGTTTTTTCCCCTCCAAATCTCCCTTTTAAACGTGACCTCCCACGTTGGAGGCCGGCCCACGGAAATCTCGCTTTGAAACGTGACCTCCCGCGTTGGAGGCGGGCCCACCGAAATCTCCCTTTGAAACGTGACCTCCCACGTTGGAGGCTGCCCACTGAAATCTCATTGAAACGTGACCTCCCACGTTGGAGGCGGGCCCACTGGGAGGTATTTGGGTCGTGGGGACAGATGCCTCATGAATGCTTGCTGCCCTCCTCCTGGTCAGGAGCAGGTTCTTACTCTGAGTTCACATGAGATCTGGTTATTTAAAGAGGCTGGCGTCTCCCTAGTCTCTCTCTTGCTCACTCTCACCAGGTGATGGCCAGCCCCATCTTAGCCTTCTGCCATGACTGTAAGTTTCCCAAGGCTTCCTTAGAAGCAGATGCTGGTACCATGCTGCTTGTATAACCTGCAGAACTGTGAGCCGAATAAACCTCTTTTCTTTCTAAATTACCCAGCCTCAAGTATTTATTTATAACAATACAAATGGAGTAAAACACAGACCAACTGAAAGCATGAGTACCTCTTTGAATCAGGCCACTTCACTGTGAACTACGGCTCTGTCTTTTTTTTGTTTTTGTTTTTGTTTTTGTTTTGAGATGGAGTCTCACTCTGTCACCCAGGCTGGAGTGCAGTGGTGTGATCTCGGCTCACTGCGAGCTCCACTGCCTCCCGGGTTCATGCCATTCTCCTGCCTCAGCCTCCCAAGAAGCTGGGACTACAGGCGCCCATCACCATGCCAGGCTAATTTTTTTTTGTATTTTTAGTAGAGATGGGGTTTCCCCGTGTTAGCCAGGATGGTCTCTATGTCCTGACCTCATGATCCGCCCGCCTTGGCCTCCCAAAGTGCTGGGATTACAGGCATGAGCCACCGCACCCGGCCTAAGGCTTTTATTTTAACACCCCAATCCCTAACCCAGAACCAGACCCTAACCCTAACTTGAATCAGGCCACTTTACTGTGAACTATGGCTCTTCATCATCATCATGCCCCAACAAAGACTATGACCAACAGGACCTGAATACTGTAGTATGGAGTGGCCATGGGAGGACGGAGCATCTAGGAGAGAGAGCTGAGTGTGATTGGATACTCCCCAGGCTCTGTGAGGGAGCCGTGGATGGAAGGGAACCACCAAGGGTCTCAGTGAGGTTGGAGGGGCAGCACTGAGCTGAGGGCTTGAGGAGACCGAGGAGGAGCAACCCTGAGGACTTGGAAATGACTGGAAGGACCAGAGGCAGCAGTGGTGGAGCACAGGCTGGCAGCCAGCAGGACAGGCCAGGGTCTCCTGGCAGCAGCAGGGCCCCGGGTGCTGCCACAGGAGGCACCCCCTGTGTGCAGCTCCACGGGTTCCCAGTACCATTGCCTGTCACCAAGCATGTTAAAAATTCCGTGGGGTGTTGGACTGGTGCCATGGTTCACACCTGTAATCCCAGCACTTTGGGATGCCAAGGAGGGCAGATCACGAGGTCAAGAGATGGAGACCATCCTGGCCAACATGATGAAACCTCATCTCTACTGAAAATACAAAAATTAGCTGGGCATGGTGGCGGGCGACTGTAGTCCCAGCTACTCAGGAGGCTGAGGCAGGAAAATCACTTGAACCCGGGAGACAGAGGTTTCAGTGAACCGAGATCATGCCATTGCACTCCAGCCTGTTGACAGAGCGAGACTCCATCTCAAAAAAAAAAAAAAAAAAAATTCCATGGGGTGTTTTAAGGACTCCCAGGTCAGACCCACCCAGGACCCTAAGTCAGGCCTCAGATGTGGGCCCAGGCAAGAGGTGCATGGCCTGGGGTCCCTGCAAGCATTGGCACCTGGGTCCCCAACAGGCCTAGGAGCACAGCTTTGGCCAGAAGAGATTGGCAGTTTCAGGCCTGGGACATTTCAGGTGGCATCTGCAACTGTGGCCACCCCAATGACACTGAACCAGGCTCGCTGTGCCCTTCACACAGACACCCAGTTACTGAGATAAGGGGCTTTGTGGTAAACATTTATTCACGAAGATAAAATCCACTGTTTGCGTCCAATTATTTTTGTTATTGTTTTGAAAACCCAAGAGTCTGTATCAATATCTCATGGCTAGTTCTGAAGCAAAGTCTACAGGATCTTTGTTTTGTACGAGTGTGTGTGTGTGTATGTGTATGTACATGTATTTTGTTACATGTTTTTGATCACAAGGCAGCAAATTTGGCTTAAACTTAGAGTGCCCATAAATTAAATAATTAGCCCAAATGTTTTTCAAGTTCACATGACTTATTGATCAAGCAATTTCATACTTATCTCTGCAACATACTATAAGGTGTCAAAATTTGGCATAAAAGTTATAAAATTGGCTGGGCGCGGTGGCTCACGCCTGTAATTCCAACACTTTGGGAGGCCGAGGTGGGTGGATCACGAAGTCAGGCATTCGAGACCAGCCTGGACAATATGGTGAAGCCCGTCTCTACTAAAATACAAAAATTAGCCGGGCGTGGTGGCTGGTGCCTGTAGTCCCAGCTACTCAGGAGGCTGAGGCAGGAGACTAACTTGAACCCAGGAGGTGGAGGTTGCAGTGAGCCGAGTGGCGCCACCGCACTCCAGCCTGGGTGGCTGAGCGAGACTCCATCTCAAAAAAAAAAAGTTATAAAACTAAACCCAGCCACCAAACAGAATTATCTCTGCTTGTGTAATTTTTAAACCAGCAAGATGTTAATATTGTGGATGTAAGGAAAACAGGTAAATCTTGAATTATTGGTAAAATAACCATATACTCTTAAGATTCTTAAGTAATCACCTGAAATTCACAGGCTATAAAAATAGGATGGACGTGAGGCAGGCAGCTATGCCACCCTGGCAACACTACAGGACAAAATAAAAATTGGGTGGCCACTGACTTGGCCAGAAGGGGGAGAGTGTTAACCAAAAGTGGAATTCTAAGGCCCCCCAACAACCATCTGAATGGACCCCTCCTCTTGGCCAAGGGCCTTCCGGAGGTAACCTGAAGCTCTAGTTCAGGGCATGATGAAAGAGGGGGTTGGAGATGCCTCATTATACCCCTCCAGCATTAACATCAACACAGACCTCAAGTGTAACAAGAAACATTTACAATCTGTTTTCTCTGAGGCCTGCGACCCAGTGGCTTCATCTGCATGATAAAACCTTGGTCTTCTGGATCCAGTGGCTTCACTGATTAATTTTACGAAACATCTAAGGAAGAATTATTATCAATCCTACTCAAACTATTCCAGAAAACAGAGAAGGCTGTTGTATTTCCAAACTCATTCTATGAGGCTACTATTACCCTGAAACTAAAACCAAAGAAACTACAGGTCAATATCACTGATAAACATTGATCCAGAAATCCCCAATACTAGCAAAAACCAAATTCAACAACACGTTAAAAAGACCATTCATCATGTCTAAGTGGGATTTATCCCAAGGATGGCAGCAAATGGTTCAACACATGTCAATCAATCAGTGCGACACATCACATCAACAGAATGAAGGACAAAAACCATATGATAATTTCAATTGATGCTGAAAGCTTTTAATAAAATCCAACATCCCTATGATAAAAAGAAACCCTTAAAAAAACTAGACATAGAAGGAACATATCACAGCACAATAAAAACCATATGCAGCAGACCCACAGCCAGTATCATCCCGAACAGGGAAAAACTGAAAGCCTTCCCTCTAAGATCTGGAACAAGACAAGAATGTCCACTTCCAACACTGTTACTCAACATAGTACTGGAAGTCCTAGCTACAGCAATTCAGACAAGAGAAGAACAATAAAAGGAAAGAAGTAAAATTGGAAATTGGAATCCAAATTTGAAAGAAGTAAAATGATTATTTTTTTCTTGTTTGCAGATGATTTGATCTTATATTTGGAAAAACCTAAGGACTCCACCAAAAAACTATTAGAACTGATCAACAAATTCAGAGTCACAGGAGATCAAACTACAAAAATCAGTAGCATTTCTTAATGCCAAAAATGAACAATCTAAAAAAAAAAATCAAGAAAGTAATCCCATTTACAATAGCTACAAATGAAATAAAATATCTAGGAATAAACGTAACAAAAGAAGTGAAAGATCTCTACAATGAAAACTATAAAACACTGATGCAAAAAAATTGAAGAGGACACCAAAAAAATGGAAAGATAGTCCGTATTCCTTGATTGGAAGAGTAAATATTGTTAAAATACCCAGACTTCACAAAGCAATCTACAGATTCAATGCAATCCCTATTGAAATACTAATAACACTCTTCACAGAAATAGAAAAAAAAAAATCCTAAAATTTATATGAAACCATAAAAGACCCAGAATACCAAAGCTGTCCTGAGCAAAAAGAACAAAACTTCAAGGATCACATTACCTGACTTTAAATTATACTACAGAGCAATTGTAAACAAAATAGCATGGTACTGCCATAAAACAGACACGTAGACCAATGGAACAGAATAAGAACCCAGAAATAAATCCATACATTTACAACTAACTCATTTTCAATGAAGGTGCCAAGAATATACATGGGGGAGAGGACAATCTCTTCAATAAATTGTGCTGGGAAAACTGGATATTCATTGGCAGAATAATTTTTTTTTTTTTTTGAGACGGAGTCTCACTCTGTTGCCCAGGCTGGAGTGCAGTGGTGCCATCTGGGCTCACTGCAAGCTCCACCTCTCGGGTTCAAGCCATTCTCCTCCTCAGCCTCCCAAGTAGCTGGGACTACAGGCGCCCGCCAGCACACCCAGCTAATTTTGTGTGTGTGTGTGTGTGTGTGTGTGTGTGTGTTTTAGTAAAGACGGAGTTTCACCATGTTAGCCAGGATGGTCTCGATCCCCTGCCCTCATGATCCGCCCACCTTGGCCTCCCAAAGTCATCGGCAGAATAATTAAACTAGAACCCTCTCTCGCCCTGTATACAAAAATCAAATCCAAATGGATTAAACAAAGACTTAAATCAAAGACATGAGTCTACTGAAATAAAACATTAGGGAAACTCTCCAGGAAATTGGTCTGGGCATGGATTTCTTGAGTCATACTCCAAAACCTCAGGCAACCAAAGCAATAATGAACAAGTGGTATCACATCAAGTTCAAAAGCTTCTGCATAGTAAAGAAAACAAAACGTGAAAAGAAAATTCACAGAATGGAAGAAAATATTTGCAAACTATATCTGATAAGGGATTAGTAACCAGAATATATAAGGAGCTCAAACAACTCTATAAGAAAAAAAAACTTGTAATCCAATTATTTAAATGGGCAAAAGATCTGAATAGACATTTCTCAAAAGAAGGCATACAGGTCAGGCGCAGTGGCTCACACCTGTAATTCCAGCACTTTGAGGAGCCAAGGCGGGTGGACCCCTTGAGCCCAGGAGTTCAAGACCAACCTGAACAACATAGCAAAGAATTTTAAAAACTCCCTGGGCATGGTGATGTACGCCTGCAGTCCCAGCTACTCAGGAGGCTGAGGTGGGAGGGTTGCTTGAGCCCTGGCAGTCAAAACTACAGTAAGCCATGATCATGCCACTGCACTCCAACCTGGGTGACAGAGTGAGACCCTGTCTCAGAAAACAAGCAAAAACAAAAAAGAAGATATATAAATGTCAAATAGGTATATGAAAAGATGCTCAATATCATTGATCATCAGAGAAATTCAAACCAAAACTACAATGAGATACCATCTCACCCCATTAAAATGGCTTTTATCCGAAAGACAGGCAACAGCAAATGCTTGCAGAATGGGAGAAAAGGGAGCCCTCTTACTCTGTTGGTGGGAACATAAGTCGGTACATTCACTGTGGAGAACAATATGGAGGTCCCTCAAAAAATTAAAAATAGGGCTATCATATGATCCAGCAATCTCACTGCTGGGTATATACCCAAGGGAGGGAAAATTAGTATATCAAAGAGATATGTGCATTCCTATATTTATTTCAGCACTATTCATAATAGCCAAGATTTGGAAGCAACCTAAGTGTGCCCCAACAGATGAAGGGATAAAGAAAATGTGGGACATATACACAATGGAGTACTCTCCAGCCATGAAAAAGAATAAGACCCCGTCATTTGCAACAACATGGATGGAACTGGAGGACATTGTGTTAAGTACAATGAGCCAGGCACAGAAAGACAGACTTTGCATGTTCTCACTCATTTGTAGGAGCCGAAAATTAAAACAATTGAACTCATCAAAACAGAGAGTAGAAAGAGAGTTTCCAGAGGCTAGGAAGAGTAGTGGTGTTATGGGATCTTTGGGGTGTCACTTTTCTGGACAAAAACCTCTATGGCTGGTGGCACCTTGGCCTGGGTTTTGCTTGGGCCTACTGGGCTCATTCTGCCCACTCAGCCTGGCAGGCTGTGCTCAGCTCGTGCTACCAGGTCAGATCCCATGCCTGCTAAGGGAGACTACGTGGAGTGGCAAGGGGGTTGTGAGTGCGCATGGGGTCTGGCCACTGTGCAGTCAGACCTGCTGGCTGCTGCAGTGGGGCAGGTAGCTCTAGGTGCCAACACGGGCGCCAGCTCTCCACAAGGCTGTGGCTGGACCAGGGGCACTGCAAACAGCTTCTGCAGCTGGCATGCTGGGAACACAGTAGCACCCAGACGCTTGGAGATACCAGGAACCACAGGGCCCCAAAGAGGGAATCACAGCCCTGGCCCCAAAGAGGGAATCACAGACCTCCCAGGTCTGGGCTCCCCAAAGGGCCGCAGCTCTTCTTGCCTTCTCTTTGCCCACAATGTGGCGAGCAAGGGGCATGTCTCAGCCCTGTTTGTGTTACAGCTCTTTCAGCCTCTTCCCCAGGATTTGTTGTAATTAATTCACGTGTCGCCTTACATGTGTTTCAGTTTCAGAAGATGTATGGGTCTAAACACAACATGATATGTTAGCTAGCTGCCATATGAATTTCTCCCGGTTCCACCACTCTGTAGCCCAAAGTTATTCTGTCATCCATGACTATCCTGGCTCAAGAGTCTAAAGATATTTGTTTGGTAGCTATGGCTTCAGCAACTTCATTTGCTAAGTTACCTAGAGTGGTTGACGGATTTCTAATTATAAGTTCATGAGAGGTTACTCCCCACCATTGCAAGAGACTTCTCCCAAACATAGGCCAAAATCCATCTCCTTGGTTTGCAGGTACAGTTTGTCTAATCCTGGAAAGTAATTTTGATGAACTAGTTCAGTGTTCAATAACATTGGAGTTAGAAAGAGGGAGAGCCACATAACCTACTAGACAATCACCTCTCATATGCCAGCTGTCAGCACATTCGTAAGCCCATGGGTGGTTGATCTAGGGACCACACAGGGTCCCTGACAGATTCTGAAAGTTAAGGCTTTGGTTTACTGGTAACAGAGACAGGTTAAAGTATGTGTCTTCAGTCTTGAGTAGAGCGTAATCAGTCTGATTTTTTTTTTAATGAGACAAACATCAGGTGAAGACCTTGACAAGAAGGAAGAGAAAACCTGAAATTCTATAATCATAATAATAGAATTGTAATTGCTAGTTTAAGCAGTCCTTCAAAAATACATCTCATTCCTGACAGGCTAAAACAAGTTTTTAAAATACATTATATCCAGGTTCACTAAGGGACACTTGGAGCCAGGAAATAATTCAGGATTCAGCCAGGATTCAGGCAAATAATAAAAACTCAAAAACAATGATCAGGGTTGGAATCTAATAGTATATGTCATAGTTTTCTTTTGGAACATAAGTTTTCTGTCTCTAGTCCCTCATTTTTATCAAAGACAAATCATAGTAGGACCAATGTGTGTGCAAAATAAGTTTTAGTCTTAACATACCTGGCCTGATTATTTGAATAAAGTGCAGCAAGAATATTTATTGGCCATATAGGCTTCTTAAAATTGGCTTTGTTGGAACTTTTTAATAAGGAATCTTAGACTTTTAAAAGTCTCAAGGCTAGCCACGTCAAAGATTTGCCATCAGATTGTGTCTGTAATACTTTTTGTAAAAACCTACCTTTTTTTTATTATACTTTAAGTTCTGGGGTACATGTGCAGAACGTGCAGGTTTGTTACATAGGTGTACATGTGCCGTGGTGGTTTGCTGCACCCACCCATCAACCCGTCACCTATATTAGGTATTTCTCCTAATGCTATCCCTCCCCCAACCCCCACCTCCCAATAGGCCCTGGTGTGTGATGTTCCCCTCCCTGTGTCCATGTGTTCTCATTGTTCAACTCCCACTTATGAGTGAGAACATGCGGTGTTTGCTTTCCTGTTCTTGTGTTAGTTTGCTGAGAATGATGGTTTCCAGCTTCATCCATGTCCCTGCAAAGGACGTGAACTCATCTGTTTTTATGGCTGCATAGTATTCCATGGTGTCTATGTGCCACATTCTCTTTATCCAGTTTATCACTGATGGGCATGTGGGTTGGTTCCAAGTCTTTGCTGTTGTGAACAGTCCTGCAATAAACATACGTGTGCATGTGTCTTTATAGTAGAATGATTTATAATTCTTTGGGTATATACCCAGTAATGGGATTGCTGGGCCAAGTGGTACTTCTAGTTCTAGATCCTTGAGGAATAGCCACACAGTCTTCCACAATGGTTGAACTAATTTACACTCCCACCAACAGTGTAAAAGCTTTCCTATTTCTCCACACCCTCTCCAGTATCTGTTGTTTCCTGACTTTTTAATGATCGCCATTCTAACTGGCGTAAGATGGTATCTCATTGTGGTTTTGATTTGCATTTCTCTAATGACTAGTGATGATCATTTTTTCATATGTTTGTTGGCTGCATAGTTGTCTTCTTTTGAGAAGTGTCTGTTCACATCCTTTGCCCACTTTTTGATGGGGTTGTTGTTTTTTCTTGTAAATTTGTTTAAGTTCTTTGTAGATTCTGAATATTAGCCCTTTGTCAGATGGATAGATTGCAAAAATTTTCTCCCATTTTGTAGGTTGCCCGTTCACTCTGATAGTTTCTTTTGCTGTCCAGAAGCTCTTTAGTTTAATTAGGTCCCATTTGTCAATTTTGGCTTTTGTTGCCAATGTTTTTGGTGTTTTAGTCATGAAGTCTTTGCCCCTGCCTATGTCCTGAATGGTATTGCCTCGGTTTTCCTCTAGGGTTTTTATGGCTTTAGGTCTTACGTTTAAGTCTTTAATCCATCTTGAGTTAATTTTTGTGTAAGGTGTAAGGAAGGGATCCAGTTTCAGCTTTCTGCCTATGGCTAGCCAGTTTTCCCAACACCGTTTATTAAATAGGGAATCCTCTCCCCATTGCTTGTTTTTGTCAGGTTTGTCAAAGATCAGATGGTTGTAGATGTGTGGTGTTATTTCTGAGGCTTCTGTTCTGTTCCTTTGATCTATATATCTGTTTTTGGTACCAGTACCATGCTGTTTTGGTTACTATAGCCTTGTAGTATAGTTTGAAGTCAGGTAGCACGATGCTTCCAGCTTTGTTGTTCTTTTTGCTTAGGATTGTCTTGGCTATTCGGGCTCTTTTTTGATTCCATATGAAATTTAAAGTATTTTTTTCCAATTCTGTGAAGAAAGTCAATGGTAGTTTGATGGGGATAGCAGTGAATCTATAAATTACTTTGGGCAGTATGGCCATTTTCACAATATTCATTCTTCCTATCTATGAGCATGGAATGTTTTTTCGTTTGTTTGTGTCCTCTCTTATTTCCTTGAGCAGTAGTTTGTAGTTCTCCTTGAAGAGGTCCTTCATATCCTTGTAAGTTGTATTCCTAGGTATTTCATTCTTTTTGTAGCAATTGTGAGTGGGAGTTCACTCATAGTTTGGCTCTCTGTCTGTTATTGGTGTATAGGAATGCCTGTGATTTTTGCACATTGATTTTGTATCCTGAAACTTTGCTGAAGTTGCTTATCAGCTTAAGGAGATTTTGGGCTGAGACGATGGGGTTTTCTAAATATACAATCATGTCATCTGCAAACAGAGACAATTTGACTTCCTCTTTTCCTAATTGAATACCCTTTATTTCTTTCTCTTGCCTGATTGCCCTGGCCAGAACTTCCAATACTATGTTGAATAGGAGTAGTGAGAGAGGGCATCCTTGTGTTGTGCTGATTTTCAAAGGGAATGCTTCCAGTTTTTGTGCATTCAGTATGTTATTGGCTGTGGGTTTGTCATAAATAGCACCTATTATTTTGAGATACGTTCCATCAATACTTAGTTTATTGAGGTTTTTAGCATGAAGGGCTGTTGAATTTTGTCGAAGGCCTTTTCTGCATCTATTGAGATAATCATGTAGTTTTTGTCATTGGTTCCGTTTATGTGATGGATTACATTTGTTGATTTGCATATGTTGAACCCACCTTGATCGTGGTGGACAAGCTTTTTGATGTGCTGCTGGATTCAGTTTGCCAGTATTTTACTGAGGATTTCTGCATCAATGTTTATCAGGGATATTGGCCTAAAATTCTCTTTTTTTGTTGTGTCCCTGCCAGGTTTTGGTATCAAGATGATGCTGGCCTCATAAAATGAGTTAGGGAGGATTCCCTCTTTTTCTGTTGTTTGGAATAGTTTCAGAAGGAATGGTACCAGCTCCTCTTTGTACCCCTGGTAGAATTCGGCTGTGAATCTGTCTGGTCCTGGACTTTTTTTGGTTGGTAGGCTATTAATTACAGCCTCAATTTCAGAACTTGCTATTGGTCTATTCAGGAATTTGACTTCTTCCTGGTTTAGTCTTGGGAGGGTGTATGTGTCCAGGAATTTATCCATTTCTTTTAGATTTTCTAGTTTATTTGCATAGAGGTGTTTATAGTATTCTCTGATGGTAATTTGTATTTCTGTGGGATTGGTGGTGATATCCCCTTTATCATTTTTTATTGCATCTATTTGATTTTTCTCTCTTTTCTTCTTTATTAGTCTGGCTAGCAGTCTATTTTGTTGATCTTTTCAAAAAACCAGCTCCTGGATTCATTGATTTTTTGAAGGGTTTTTTGTGTCTCTGTCTTCTTCAGTTCTGCTCTGATCTTATTTATGTCTTGTCTTCTGGTAGCTTTTGAATTTGTTTGCTCTTACTTCTCTAGTTATTTTAATCGTGATGTTAAGGTGTCAATTTTAGATCTTTCCTGCTTTCTCTTATGGGCATTTAGTGTTAGAAATTTCCATCTACACACTGCTTTAAATGTGTCCCAGAGATTCTGGTACGTTGTGTCTTTGTTCTCACTGGTTTCAAAGAACATCTTTATTTCTGCCTTCATTTCATTATTTACCCAGTAGTCGTTCAGGAGCAGGTTGCTCAGTTTCCAGGTAGTTGTGTGATTTTGGGTGAGTTTCTTAATCCTGAGTCTTAATTTGATTGCACTGTGGTCTGAGAGACTGTTTGTTATGACTTCCGTTCTTTTGCATTTGCTGAGGAGTGTTTCCAATTATGTGGTCAGTTTTAGAATAAGTGTGATGTGGTGCTAAGAAGAAGGTATATTCTGTTGATTTGGGGTGGAGAGTTCTGTAGATGTCTATTAGGTCTGCTTGGTGCAGAGCTGAGTTCAAGTCCTGGATATCCTTGTTAACCTTATGTCTCATTGATCTGTCTAATTTTGACAGTGGGATGCTAAAGTCTCCCATTATTGTTGTATGGGAGTCTAAGTCTCTTTGTAGGTCTTTAAGAACTTGCTTTATGAATCTGGGTGCTCCTGTATTGGGTGCATATATATCTAGGATAGTTAGTTCTTCTTGTTGCATTGATCCCTTTACCATTATGTAATGTCCTTCATTGTCTCTTTTGATCTTTGTTGGCTTAAAGTCTGTTTTATCAGAGACTAGGATTGCAACCCTTGCTTTTTTTCTGCTTTCCACTTGCTTGGTAAATCTTCCTCCATCGCTTTATTTTGAGCCTATGCATGTCTTTGCACATGAGATGGGTCTCCTGAATACAGCACATCAATGGGTCTTGACTCTATCCAATTTGCCAGTCTGTGTCTTTTAAATGGGGGCATTTAGCCCATTTACATTTAAGGTTAATATTGTTATGTGTGAATTTGATCCTGTCATTATGATACTAGCTGGTTATTTTGCCCATTAGTTGATGCAGTTTCTTCATAGATAGTGTCGATGGCTTTTACAATTTGGTATGTTTTTGCAGTGGCTGGTACCAGTTGTTCCTTTCCATGTTTAGTGCTTCCTTCAGGAGCTCTTGTAAGCCAGGCCTGGTGGTGACAAAAATCTCTCAGCATTTGCTTGTCTATAAAGGATTTTATTTCTCCTTTGCTTATGAAGCTTAGTTTGGCTGGATATGAAATTCTGGGTTGAAAATTATTTTCTTTAGGAAAGTTGAATATTGGCCCCCACTCTCTTCCGGCTTGTAGGGTTTCTGCAGAGAGATCCGCTGTTAGTCTGATGGGCTTCCCTTTGTGGGTAACCCGACCTTTCTCTCCAGCTGCCCTTAACATTCTTTCCTTCATTTCAACCTTGGTGAATCTGACAATTATGTGTCTTGGGTTTGCTCTTCTCAAGGAATACCTTTGTGGTGTTCTCTGTATTTCCTGAATCTGCAAGTTGGCCCATCTTGCTAGGTCAGGGAAGTTCTCCTGGATAATATCCTAAAGGGTGTTTTCCAACTTGGTTCCATTCTCCCTGTCACTTTCAGGTACACCAATCAAACATAGATTCAGTCTTTTCACATAGTCCTCTATTTCTTGGAGGCTTTGTTCATTTCTTTTCACTCTTTTTTCTCTAATGTCGTCTTCTTGCTTTATTTCATTGAGTTGGTCTTCAATCTCTGATATCCTTTCTTCTGCTTGGTTGATTTGGCTATTGATACTTGTGTACGCTTCACAAAGTTCTCATGCTGTGTTTTTCAGCTCCACCAGGTCATTCATGCTCTTCTCTAAACTGGTTATTCTAGTTAGCAATTCATCTAACCTTTTTCCAGGTTCTTAGCTTGCTTGCATTGGGTTAGAACATGCTCCTTTAGCTCAGAGGAGTTTGTTATTACCCACCTTCTGAAGGCTACTTCTGTGAATTCGTCAAACTCATTCTCTGTCCAGTTTTGTTTCCTTGCTGGCAAGGAGTTGTGGTCCTTTGAAGGAGAAGAGGCATTCTGGCTTTTGGAGTTTTCAGCCTTTTTGCACTGGTTTCTCCCCATCTTTGTGGATTTATCTACCTTTGCTCTTTGATGTTGGTGATGTTAATCATATTCCTTTCTGTTTGTTAGTTTTCTTTCTAACAGTCAGGCCCCTCTGCTGCAGGTCTGCTGGAGTTTGCTGGAGGTCCACTCCAGACCCTGTTTGCCTGGGTATCACCAGCAGAGGCTCAGTTGGAAATGCAGGAATCACCCGCCTTCTGCGTTGATCTCACTGGGAGCTGCAGGCCGGAGCTGTTCCTGTTCGGACATCGTACCAGCCTAGACCTCTCTTCTCAAGGTCCCCAGATATCTTGAGGTTCCTGAGCCTGTCAGAAAGTGACATTCTGTACTTCTTACCACAAGGACAGCAACTTTGTAAAGGACCCTTGTAGACAAGACACCAGGCCAGTCATTCTAAGGGGCTTTGTATTGGTGCTATAAAGTCAACCTCAGTTCCTTAAAGTTGAGGAAAGTATGGTTGTATCTGAAAATATGCCATTCGAGTTAAAGCCTTGGTAAAATAAACAGTGTCTCCAATTGAATCCTGTTACCAAAAACAGATTCGTATTGAACTTATGCAAATAATTATATAGCCATAATTTAAGAATGCTCACGAATGGCTTCTGAATTCTGGAGAAATCAGTTAGAGAGACAGATAAATGGCTCAAATTTTTGTTCACAAGATAGTTTATCTAATGTATTGTAAGTTAAAAATAGCTGAAAAGAAAAAATTTTCTTCGGAAAACAAAACATAAAGAGAATCAACAATGTTTCCAATGAAAGGGACATGAATAAAATCTTTTTCATCTTTTATAAGTTCATTCCCACGTAACTGAATCTTGTTCTGCTTGATTTCAAATAGCAATTCTCATTCAGCTTTTTAGAGTCCTGGAAGATTTTCTTAGTCCAGTGATCTCCAAAGTGATCAGAAACCATATTTAAGACTCGTCAGAGTCCTTTCCATTAAAAGTAATTTAGATGATAGCTGACTGTAAAGGCTTCCCCCACCCCCAGACATGGTCTGACTGTGTCACTCAGGATGCAGTGCAGTGGTATAATCTTGGCTCACAGCAATCTCTCCCTCCCCAACTCAAGCCATCCTCCTACCCCAGCCTCCCAAGTACCTGGGACCATAGGCATGCACCACCATGCCTGGCTAATTTTTGTATTTTTGTAGAGACAGGGTTTCACCATGTTGCCCAGGCTGCTCTCAAACTTCTGAGTTCAAGCAATTCACCCACCTCGGCCTTGCAAAGTGCTAGGATTTTTACACGCATGAGGCACCACGCCCAGCACCGCGCCCGCCACCGCACCCGGCCTGTAAAGGGTTTTAGAGAAGAACTTTAAACAATCACTGTGGATGACAAAAACTTAGAATAGCCTTTGGTTAAAATCCAGTGAAAGTTCTCAACTGGCAAGAAAATTTAATTATTTCTGTTATATGCAGCATTTTAAGATAACAGCCAGAATCATGACTGACAGCATCACATCAGATCCATCAGACTTCCACAAATTTTAGATAATCTTTAGAATATTTATATTAATATTATATCTATACACATACAACTTTAAAAAGGATTTAACATCATCAAAATTATGACTGATACCATATTAGATTTTTATAAATTTATATAATGTTTATAACATTTATATTAATAACATACATATAAATGTAACCAAAAGAAGATTGAGGCCGGGCACGGTGGCTCAGGCCTGTCATCCCAGCACTTTGGGAGGCCAAATTGGACAGATCACCTGAGGTCAGGAGTTCAACACCAGCCTGGCCAACGTGGCGAAACCTTGTCTCTACTAAAAGTACAAAATTAGCCAGGTGTGGTGGCACGTGTCTATAGTCCCGGCTACTTGGGAGGCAGAGGCAGGAGAATCGTTTGAACCTTGGAGCAGAGGTTGCAGTGAACTGAGGTCACGCCACTGCACTCCAGCCTGGGTGACAGGGCAAGATTCCGTCTCAGGAAAAAAAAACAAGAGAGAGATTTAGTGTTACTTACTTTTTGGCAATGCTTCCCACACAATGTTATCAACTAAGTTTTAGCAAAGGTGTCAGAAAATTAAAAACATTTGACCAAAACAGAATGACAGTTTTTTTTATTATTATTTTTTTGAGACAGTCTCACCCTGTTACCCAGGCTGGAGTGCAGTGGTGCAATCATGGCTCACTGCAGCCTCAACCTCCCAGGCTCAGGTGATCCTCCACCTTAGCCTCCCAAGTAGCCAGGACTACGGGCACGTGCCACCACACCTAGCTAGTTTTTGTATTTTTAGTAGAGATGGGGTTTTGCCATTTTGCCCAGACTGGACTTGAACTCCTGGGCTCAAGTGATCCACCCACCTTGGCCTCCCAAAGTGCTGGGATTACAGGCGTGAGCCGCTGCACACAGCCCCACATCATTTTTAAATAACCGTCGTTCATTTAAATAGCATGACAACCAAAAGACATCCAAAGCAACATAGAAGGTTACATGGATGTGAAAACTGAAAACGCTCTTTTCCCAAGTAATAAAAAATAAATAAATAAATAAATAAAGGCAACACATGGATTATCTTGATAAAACCTAAAATCTTTATTACAGGCCAGTCATTTAAAGGGCAAAACCTTCTGTGGTATAAGTGTGTCTTCCTAGGGGAAGCCAATTTAAATCACTTGGAAGTCAAACCCGACGACAAGGGGACTTGAATTTAGACATAGAAAGAGTGTGCAGGGTCATGAGTGAGCTTAACACAGAGGAATGTAAACAGGAGAACCAGAACGCAGAGCAGTGGGGATCCACAGCTCGGTGGTAGCATGGGGAGTTTCCTGGTTCCATGACGTAATTCAGCCGAGAGCACAAAATTAGACCTGACGAAAAAGCTGAAGGAGTTATCATCCCAGCCAAGCCTATTCCTTCTCAAGAAAGAACAGAAGACGATGATGTCACCTGTGAATCATGAGTAATACGAAAGTACAGGAAAAGTTGAACTTCTGATATACAAATCTGAAAAGTTCTTTATAGTAACAGATTTCAGGATTAAAAGTCAACATTTATTACCTCTTATTAAGAGCAAATAAGGCCGGGCGCGGTGGCTCAAGCCTGTAATCCCAGCACTTTGGGAGGCCGAGACGGGCGGATCACAAGGTCAGGAGATCGAGACCATCCTGGCTAACACGGTGAAACCCCGTCTCTACTAAAAAATACAAAAAACTAGCCGGGCGCAGTGGCGGGCGCCTGTAGTCCCAGCTACTCGGAGGCTGAGGCAGGAGAATGGCGTGAACCCGGGAGGCGGAGCTTGCAGTGAGCTGAGATCCGGCCACTGCACTCCAGCCTGGGCGGCAGAGCGAGACTCCGTCTCAAAAAAAAAAAAAAAAAAAAAAAAAAG